>NC_062548.1:82715450-83019086 GCF_016906955.1 Phacochoerus africanus
TAAACCAAACTAAAAAGAACTAGAAGATGGAATGATAAATGCTAAAATAATTTCCCCTTACGTATTATTGAAAATAGATTCTATGGATACTGAATATTCAGGAAAATGAAACTGATATTTATTGAAAAATTATTTGCCACATATTTCTAAATAATTATCCCATTTACTCTTCGATAACTTAACACATACACTGTAGTTTTAGGGTAAAATAAGACCATAATCTGGAATCTTCTTTGTTTTTCTGGATGGATAGCCAAAGGTGGCCTCTTCCAGTTCTCTGGCACCCTCTAGTGGCTCTCTGCTTTAACACCAACTCTCAGCCCTTCTCCCTCCCCAACACAGGAGGCTACACTCACCTTGGGCAGCAGCCAGCCTTCTTTGTTCCTCCTCCTCTCCCTCTAAGGGCAATGAAGTGCCCTACAGAGGAGCATATTTCTCTCTCAGAGTCTCTCCGGGCACTCACCCCTCCATTCCCCACCCCACTACCTTAAATAAATCAGGGAGGGACGGCGAATGATTGGTGGTCAGCCTGACCCTGGCTCCACCCAGCATGGAGATGCCTCCCTCTCCCCACCACTCAACTCTCCCCAGGTCCTGTCCCTCCCCAGGTCTCTGCCCACTTCCAGCAGGTGGAGGCTGACATCAGGTTAAGAAATGAGGGGTAAATCAGTATCAAGTCCTCCTCCTCCAGAAAGTCCTCTGGCCTAATTCACCTGGTTCCTGCACCTGGTGGTTCCTCAGTAACACACGTGTACACACCACAGAGTCATAGGGGATAACACACATAAACACACCATGGGAGTGTCTGGGTGCTTCAGTTTACATAAAGAGCTAGAAGATCCCAGTGGGGGAATCTCTAGGGAGATGAGATGGATGGAGTAGGAATGAGGCTGACAGAGGGGCCCTGAGAGCATATCTGGTCGACCCCTTGGCCCCAGGCAGCTTTTCTTTTCTTTAACTCAATGAATTTTATTATATTTATAGTTATACAATTATCATTACAATCTAATTTTACATTTCCAGCCCAAACCCTTACTCCATACCTCTCTCCTCACAACCTGTCTCCTTTGGTGACGGTAAGTTTTTCAAAGTCTCTGAGTCAGTTTCTGTTTTGCAAATAAGTTCATTGTATCCTTTTTTGCAAATAAGTTCATTGTATTCCATGTATAAGTGGTAGCATATGATGTTTCTGTCTCATTGTCTGACTAACTTCACTTGGCATGATAATTTCTAGGTCCATCCATGTTGCTGCAAATACCATTATTTCATTCTTTTATGGCTGAGTAATATTCCATAGTGTATAAGTATCACATCTTCTTTATGCACTCCTCTGTCAATGGACATTTAGGTTGCTTCCATGTCTTGGCTATCAGATTTAGTGCTGCAGTGAACACTGGAGTACAAGTATATTTTCAACTCATGGCTTTCTCTGGATAGATGCCCAGGAGTGGGATTGCTGGATCATATGGTAATTCTATTTTTGGTTTTTTGAGAAATTGCCATACTGTTTTCCATAGTGGTTGCACCAATTTACATTCCCACCAATAGTATCAGAGGGTGCCCTTTTCTCCACACCCTCTCCAGCATTTATTGTTTATAGACTTTTTGATGATGGCCATTCTGGATGGTATAAGGTGCTACCTCAGGATACTTTCGATTTGCATTTACCTAATTATTAGTGGTGTTGAACATCTTTTCATGTGTGTTGGACCCATCTGTATGTCTCCTTTGGAGAATTGTCTGTGTAGACCTTATGCCCATTTTTTGATGGGGTTGTTTGGTTTTTGGTATTGAGCTATAGGAGGTGTTTATATATTTTGGAGATCAATCCCTTGTCAGTTGCTTCATTTGGAAATATTTTTCTCCCATTCTGTGGGTTGTCTTTTCATTTTGTTTAGGGATTCCTTTGCCGTACCAAACTTTTAAGTTTAATCAGACCCCATTTGTTTATTTTTATTTTTCTTGTCATTACTCTAGGAGGTGGATCTGAGAAGATACTGCTGTGGTTTATTTCAGAGAGTGTTCAGCCTATGTTTTTCTATAAGGGTTTTATAGTGTCTGGTCTTATATCGAGGTCTTCAACCCATTTTGAGTTTATTTTTGTGTATGGTGTTAAGAGTGTTCTAATTTCATTCTTTTACATGTAGCTGTCCAGTTATCCCAGCACCACTTATGGAAGTGCATTCTCCATTGATTTTTCTTGCCTCCTTTGTCATAGATTAGTTGACCATAGGTGTGGTGGTTTAATTCTGGACATTCTATCTGGTTCCACGGATCTGTATTTCTGTTTTTGTGCCAGTACCATACTGTGTCTTTGTCGTATAGGCTGAAGTCAGGGAGCCTGATTTCTCCAGTTCCATTTTTCTTTCTCAGGATGACTTTGGCTATTGTGAGTCTTTTGTGTTTCCAAACAGACTTTAAAATATTTTGTTCTGGTTTGCATTAAATCTTGTAGATTGCCTTAGGCAGTATAGTCATTTTGATAGTATTGATTCTTCCAGTCCGAGAGCATGGTCTGTCTTTCCATCTGCTTGTGTCATCTCTGATTTCTTTCATCAGGATCTTGTAGTTTCCAGAGTACGGGTCTTTTGTCTCTTTCGGTAGGTTTATTCCTATGTACTTTATTCTTTTTGAGGTGATGGTAAATGGGATTGTTTCCCTAATTTCTCCTTCTGATCTTTCATTGTTAGTATATAGAAATGCCATCGATTTCTGTGTATTAATTTTGTATCCTGCAGCTTTACCACATTCATTGATGAGCTTGAACAGTTTTCCGGTAGCGTCTTTAGGATTTTCTAGGTCACCTGCAAACAGTGATAGCTTTACTTTTTCTTTCCAATTTGGATGCTTTTATTTCTTTTTCTTCTCTGAGTGCTGTAGCTAGGACTTCCACAACTGTGTTGAGTAGTAGTGGTGAGAGCGGACTTCCTTGTCTTGATCCTGATCTTAGTGGGAATTCTTTCAGCTTTTCACCATGGAGAATGAAGTTAGCTGTGGGTTTGTCATATACGGCCTTTATGATGTTGAGGTAGGTTCCCTGTATGCCCACTTCCTGGAGGGTTTGTATCAGAAATGGGTGTTGGACTTTGTCAAAAGCTTTTTCTGTGTCTATTCAGAGGATCGTATGATTTTTTTCTGCTTCAGTTTGTTAATGTGGTGTATCACACTGACTTACTTGTGGATATTGAAAAATCCTTGCATCCTTGGGGTAAATCCCACTTGATCATGGTGTACAGTTCTTTTACTGTATTGCTGGATTCAGTTTGCTAGCATTTTGTTGAGGATTTTTGCATCTATATTCATCAGTGATATTGACATGTGATTCTCTTTTTTTTGTGGTGCCTTTATCTGGTTCTGGTATCAGGGTGATGGTGACCTCATAGAATGAGTTTGGGAGTGTTCCTTCCTCTGTAATTTTTGGAATAGTTTCCAAAGGATAGGTGTTAACACTTCTCTCAATTTTTGATAGAATTCACCTGTGAAAACATCCGGTCCTGAACTTCTGTTTATTGGAAGTTTTTTAATCATGGTTTCACTTTCAGTACTTGTGATTGCTCCTTTCATCTTTTCTATTTTGTCTTGGTTTAGTCCTGAAAGAGTGTGCTTTGCTAAGAATTTGTCCATTTCTTCTAGGTTGCCCCTTTTATTGGCATGTAGTTGCATATAGTAGTCTCTTATGATCCTTTGTATTTCTGTGATGTCCATTGTAACGTCTACATTTTCATTTCTAATTTTATTGATTTGAGTCCTCTCTTTTTTCTTGATGAGTCTGGGTGGTAAGGGTTTATCAATTTTGTTGATCTTTTCAAAGAACCAGATTTTAGTTTCATTGATCGTTTCTATGGTTTTCTTCATTTCATATTTCATTTATTTCTGCTCTGATGTTTATGATTTCTTTCCTTCTGCTGACTTTGGGTTTTGTCTGTTCTTGTCTCTCTAGTTGCTTTAGGTATAAAGTTAGGTTGTTTGAGATTTTTCTTGTTTCCTGAGGTAGGCTTGTATTGCTATACACTTTTCTCTTAGAATTGCTTTTGCTACATCTCATAAGTTTTGGAATGTTGTGTCTTCGTTGTCATTTGCTCCTAGGTATTTTTTAATTTCCTCTTTGATTTCTTCAGTGATCCATAGGTTGTTTAGCAGCCTATTGTTTAGTCTCCATGTGTTTGTGTTTTTTGCAGTTTTTTTTTTTCTTCTTGATTTCCAGTCATATAGCATTTTGGTTGGAAAAGATGCTTGATATGATTTCAGTTTTCTTTGTTATGGAGGCTTGATTTGTGGCCCAGAATGTGATCTATCCTAGAGAATGTTCTGTGTGCACTTGAGAAGAATGTGTATTCTGTTGCTTTTGGATGAAATATTCTATAAATATCTATTATGTCCATCTGTTCTAATGCATTTAAAGCCTTTGTTTCCTTGTTGATTTTCTGTCTGGATGATTTGTCCATTGCTATAAGTGAGGTGTTAAAGTCCCCTGCTATTAATGTGTTATTGTCGATTTCTCCTTCAAGGTTGTTAGCAGTTGCCTTATATACTGAGGTGATCCAATGTTGGGTGTATATGTATTTACAATTATTATATCTTCTTCTTGGATTGATCCTTTGATCATTATGTAATGTCCTTTTTTGTCTCTTATAATAGTTTTAAAATGGTTTTGTCTCTTACTCTTTAAGGTCTGTTTTGTCTGATATGAGTATTACTACTCCAGATTTCTGTCAATTACCTTTTGAAAGGAACATTTTCTTCCATCCTCTCATTTTCAAACTGTGTGTGCCCCTAGAACTGATGTGGGTCTCTTGAAGACAGCATATATTCGGGTCTTGTTTTTGTATCCTTTCAACCAGTCTGTGTCTTTTGGTTGGGGCATTTAGTCCATTTACATTTAAGGTAATTATTGATATGTATGTTCTTATTGCCCTTTTATTGTTTTCGAATTGTTTTTATGGTCATTTTTCTTCTCTTGTTCTTTTCTCTTGTGGTTTGATGACTATCTTTAGTGTTGTGTTTGGTTTGCTTTTTCGTATTTCTGTATGAATATATGGTAGATTTCTGGTTTGCAGTTACCCTAAAGTTTTGATATAGGAGTGTCTCTCTCTGTCTCTCTGTCTCTCTCTGTCTCTCTCTCTGTCTCTCTCTCTCTCTCTCTCTCTCTCTCTCTATATATATATATATATATATATATATATTCTCTTAATTGCAAGTGTATCTCTAGTATCCTGCATTTGTACCCTCCTCTTCTCACAGCTTCTGGTTTTGATAGCATATTTGTGTGTGGATGATTTCTTACCTTTACTATATGTAAGCCTTTATCAGTGAGCCTTGTCATTTGTACTGTTTTTTGTTTCTAGTTGTGGCCTTCCTTTCCCACCTAGAGAAGCTGCTTTAGTATTTGTTAAGGCTGGTTTAGTGGTGCTGAATTCTCTTAGCTTTTGCTTGTCTGTAAAGCTTTTGATTTCTCCTTCAAATCTGAATGAGAGCCTTGCTGGGTCGAATAAGCTTGGGTGAAGTTTTTTTTTTTTTTTCTTTCATCACTTTTAAGTATATCATGCCACCCTCTTCTGGCCTGCAGAGTTTCTGCTGAAAAAATCAACTGATAACCTTATTGGGGTTCTCTTGTATGTTATTTGTTTCTTTTCCCTAGCTGCTTTCAGTATTTTCTCTTTGTCTTTAATTTTGGTCAGTTTGATTAATATGTCTCAGAGTGCTCCTCCTTGTGTTTATTATATATGGCATTCTTTGTGCTTTCTGGATTTGAGTGAGTGGTTCCTTTCCCATTTTAGGGAAGTTCTATTATCTCTTCAAGTATTTTTTCTGTCCCTTTCTCTCTTCTCCTTCTGGAATCCCTAAATAATATGATGTTAGTGTGTTTAACATTGTCCCAGAGTTCCCTTAGACTGTCTTCATTTCTTTTCAGTGTTTTTTCTCTTCTGTTCCACATCAGTGATTTCCACTAGTCTGTCCTCCACCTCGCTTATTTGTTCTTTTCCTGCTTGTATTCTGCTGTTGGTTGCTTCTAATTTTTTTAGTTATTATATTTTGCATCTCTTCTTGCTTAAGTTTTAAATCTAGTATTTTTTGCTCAGTGTTTGCTCTAAATTATCTTTGCCTCCAGTTTATCTCCAGTGTTTTGCATCATCTTCACCATCATGAGTCTAAAGTCTTTTTCATGGAGGTTGGTAATCTCCAGATCACTTAGCTGTTTTTCTGGCGTTTTTTCTTGTTCCCTTATAAGTCATATTCTCTGCCTTTTCATTATGTATGGATTTTTGGTGTGGTCTCTGTTTTGCAGACAATAGGGTTGTAGCTTCTCTTGCTTCTGATATCTGTCCTCCTTGTAGCTGAAGTTGGTATGGGGGCTTGCAGCAGGCTTTCTGATAAGAGGTACTGATGCCTGCCTACTGGTAGGTGGAGCTAATTCTTATCCCTCCGGTGGATGGGACTTTGTCTCTGTGTGTGATTAGAGGTGGCTCTGTGCCTGTGGGGTCTTTAAGCAGGCTGTTTGCTGATGGGTGGTATGTTCCCACCTGGCTTGTTGTTTTGCCTGGGGCTCCTCAGCCTTGATGGTTAAGGCCAGATTTTTCCAAAATGGCCCCCTCTAGAGGAGTTCACGCTGATTATTCCCGAGACCTTTGTCTCCAATGTCCTTCCCCTACAATGAGCCACAGTCATCCCATTTTCCCAGGAGATCCTCCAAGAACCGCAGGCAGGTCTGACCCAGATTCCTATGAAGTCTCTCCTTTGCCCTAGAACCCAGTGCACATGAAGACCTGTATGTGCCTTTCAAGAGTGAAGTCTCCTTTTCCCGCTCTCCCATGGGGCTCCTCTGCACAGGCCCACTGGCCCTCAACACCAAATGCTCCAGGAGCGCCTCCTCCCAATGCCAGATCCCTAGTTGTGGGAACCTGACGTGGGGATCAGAACTCTCACTCCTATGGGTGAGTCTCTTCAATACAGTTGCTCTTCAGGCTGTGTGCCACCCACCCAGTGGGTATGGGTTACTTATATCGTGTAATCACCCTTCCTACCACCTCAATGTGACCGCATCTTGTCTTCTGTAGTAGGATAGCTTTTTTGATAGTTTGTAGACTGTTTTGTTGAAGGTTGTTCAGCAGTTGGTTATAATTTTTTGCTTTTATGAGAGAAGGTGAGCTCCAGTCCTTCCACTTCACCATCCTAATCCTATCTCTCCAGGCAGCTTTTCTTGTCACTATCGAGCAGACCTTGTCCCCACAGCTCCTTCCTCCTGCACGGCCCAGCTCCCTCAGCCCCTGCCGCACCCCATGGATTGAATCCCAGAGGCCAGAGTGAATGGTGCCTCCAGGAAGTCCTTCTCTCCACAGCCTGGGATGCAGGGCCTAGGGAGACAGGGGCCTGCCTAGTGCTATAGCCTCTCATAGCCAACTCCAGGCCTCCTGGTGCCAACTCCAGCTCTACCTAGTCACAGGGAACATTCCTGCCCCCACACTTCCCACCTGGCCCCTCAGGCAAAGGTGAGACCCAGAGCCCTCAAGCTGCCCTTCCTTCTGTGCTTGACATCCCACATTCCCACGGGACATGGAAGGGGCCATGTGGACCATCCTGAGCTCCCCACCCTGGATCATGTTTGCAAACATCCCCATTGCCCTCCTCACAGGACCCCTGCCCTGCCTCCAGCAGCCTATAGTTAAATCCTTGATAAACATTACCAAACAAATACAAACGAAACAACATCCACCCATTTGGTGCCTCATGTTGAATCAGGAAGCTGCTATCTAATTTTCAGTGAGCTCTGTGCCTGATTTTCCCAAAAAAAGGAAGAGATTATTTTTTCACATTTATACCTCTCTGTTCAAAGAATTTTTGGATCCACTCCTCTAAATTCTGTGGGGACCCACAAAAGGAATAGATGACAGATCTTAAGCTAGGATACCTCCCTGTCCCCCCACTTCTCTCTCTCTCCTTCTCTTTCTCTCCCCCTGCTTCTCTTGATAAGCAGATTAGAGGAGGTGAAAGCTCAGTGGCCAGCACCAACTATAGGAGGTTGGAGTCAGAGGCAAGTGAGGGGTGGTGTGAGTAGGGAGGGCCCCAGAGGATGAGGTTGGAAGCTCATGAGTAATAAGGAGGAATGGGTAGGGTTTCAATGTGGGGAGCTGTGTCTCTTTCAAAGGGAGGTTGGTAGGCAAAACCATCCCGAGAAAGAAAAAAGGAACTGAAGGAATGAGGCTCCCTGACTTCAGACTATACTACAAAGCTACAGTCATCAAAACAGTATAGTACTGGCACAAAAATAGAAGTATAGATCTGTGGAGTAGGGTAGAAAGCCTAGAAATAATCCCACACACCTATGGTCAATTAATTTATGACGAAGGAGGCAAGGATATACAGTAGAGAAAAGACAGTCTCTTCAGTAAGCAGTGCTGGGAAAATTGAACAGCTACATGTAAAAGAGTGAAATTAGAACACTCTCTAACACCATATACAAAAATAAACTTAACATAGATTAAATACCTAAATGTAAGACTAGATACTGTAAAACTCTTAGAGGAAAACATAGGTAAAATACTCTTTGACTTAAATCACAGCAGTATCTTTTTGGATCCACCTCCCAGAGTAATGAAAATAAAACAAAAATAAACAAATGGGATCTAATTAAACTTAAAAGTTTTTATACCGCAAAGGAAACCATAAACAAAGCAACAACCCACTGAATGGGAGAAAATATTTGTAAATGACACAGTTGACGAGGGATTGATATCCAAAATATACAAACAGCTCATGCAACTCAATATCAAAAAAAAAAAAAAAAAAAACAGTTAAAAAGTGAGCAAGGAGTTCCTGTTGTGCAGGGGAAACAAATCCAACTAGGAATCAAGAGGTTGCGGGTTCAATCCCTGGCCTTGCTCAGTGGGTTAAGGATCTGGCATTGCCATGAGCTATGGTGTAGGTCACAGATGTGACTAGAATCTTGCATTGCTGTGGCTGTGGTGTAGGCCGGCAGCTGTAGCTCCAATTTGACCCCTGGCCTGGGAACCTCCATATGCCACAGGTGTGGCCCTAAAAAGCGAACTACACACACACACACACACAAATTTTTTTAAATTTAAAAAATGGGCAGAAGATCTAAATAGACATTTCTCCAAAGAAGATATACCGATAGCCAGAAAGTATATGAAAAGATGCTCAACATTGCCAATTATTAGAGAAATGCAAATCAAAACTACAATGAGGTATCACCTCACACCAGTCAGAATGGCCATCATCAAAAAGTCTACAAACCATAAATGCTGGCGCGGGTGTGAAGAAAAGGGAACCCTCCTACACTGTTGGTGGGAATGTAAATTGGTTTAGCCACTATGAAGTTTCCATAAAAAACTAAAAACAGAGCTATTATATGATCCAGCAATCCTACTCCTGGGCATCTATCCAAAGAAAACCATAATTTAAAAAGATACATGCACTCTATTGTTCGTTGCAGCACTATTTACTATAGCCAAGACATGGAAGCAACCTAAATGCCTGTCAACAGAGGAGTGGATGAAGATGTGGTACCTATATACAGAGTATTCCTCTGCCATATAACAGAATGAAATAATGCCATGTGTAGCAACATGGATGGACTTAGAGATTATCATGCTAAGAGAAGTTAGACAAACATCACTTATATATGGAATCTTAAAAAAAATGATACAAATGAACTTATTACAAAACATAACAGACCTACAGACTTCAAAAACAAACTTCTGGTTGCCAAAGGGTAAAGATGGAGGGGGGATAAATTAGGAGTTTGAGGTTAATATATAATCACTGCTATATATAAAACAGATAATCCACAAGGACCTACTGTGTAGCACAGGGAACTCACCTCAGTATTCTGTTAATACATGTATAAGAAAAGAATCTGAGAAAGAATGAATGTATGTTTATGTATAACTGAATCACTTTGCTGTACACATGAAACTAACACAACATTGTAAATCAGCTATAGTCCCTTATATAATAAAAGTTAAAATTTAAAAAAAAAAGTGAGTTTGGTAAATTATTCAGAATATAGTAAATATGTACAATGTACTCCAGGTAACAAGGCTTTTCTCTCATTTCCCTGTGTACCTTGGGGTAGGAGAAATGAGGCAGTGGATACTCTGATACCTAAGGCCATGTTGGCATGAAAAACAAAAAAATAGTTTCAACCCCCCCCGACCCCCACAAAAGAAGAGTTTTAAAACCCTCCAGGAAAAAGTGGGAAAGCTCCTTCCTCACTAACCTCAGAAAGTATCCAGCAAAATTTGGTCTGGAGGCATTTTGCAGATGAGAAAACTGAGGGGCAGACCATCTAAGTGATTTTGCCAAGGTGCCAAGGCTGAATAGGAAAGAAGGGAGGGCACCCCCGGCAGAGAGGACTGCTGAGCAAAGGCTTGGAGAGAGGAAGGAGCATGATATGCAAGCCTGAACAGAAGCACTCCTTGCCAGGACTGAAGGAGGCAAATGACAGGCCCAGCTCCACCTCAGAGCAGATGCAGGAGGCAACGAATTTCATCTGTGAAATGGACACACAAAGCAACCATGGGGTCCAAAGGACAGCAGTGTGAGCATGAAGGTGGTTTTCTAGGGTTAATCACCCCAGAATGACCTGGGTGGGGTGAGGATAGAGGCCATGGGCAGTCTGGCCAGTGGTGATTGCCCACCATACCAGCTCTCAGGACCTTCCCAGGGCAGCCTTGGGACAGAGGCCTCAGCTCCCCAGGGCCTCCTAGATTCAGGGAGGGCCTCTTGCCCCTGCCTATCCTGCCCCACTGCCACCCCACACAGACTCACAGTGAAGGGGGTCCACTTATTCATCTGGGCAGTTCCTGAGCTGAGGGCCTGGGTCCTGGGTCCAGCTTTGCTGATCCACTGCATGAGGCTGCATGAAGGACAAGTCAGAAATGGCCACGGGGCCTCCTGGAGCCATGCTCCTGGCTGGCAGCAGAGATGGAGGCCTGGCCGCAAGGCACCACCACCAGGCCTCACCTCTCAATGCCAGGAGAACAAAAGATTGCAAACACACTTGCCCTTTGCCTCAGGGCGAAGGAATTTGCTTGTTTGTAGGAATTTGCCCTACAGAGTGAAATGGCCAGTCACACAAAGTCATTGTCAGAGCATCTTGCAGAAGATGTGATCCTACTGCAACAGCTCAGGTCTGCAGAGGTGTGGGTTCGATCCCTGAAGTGGCTTAAAGGATCCAGCATTGCTGCAGCTACAGCATAGCTGCAGCTTGATTCAATCCCTAATTGGGAAACATGCATATGCTGTGGGTGTGGCCATTTAAAGAAAAAAAGAAAGAAACCATAAGATCTGAAACTATGTGTCCCGTCTTGAGGAGGCAGGAAGCAGGCAGTCCTGGGGGCCACACAAAGGCCTTCGGAGCTGACAGAGGCAATCCCCCAGAGTGCTGCGGGGTCATCAATCAGGGGCTGCAGTTGTGTGAGCATGAAGGTGAGAGAACACGTGTGCCCACGCCCCCACATGCTGGTGAAGTGTCCAGTGTGCAACATAGCAGTGGCTGCCTCCAGGGAGGCTGAGGTATGTCCTCTGATCCCTGTGAACACCCAAGGAATAGCTGAAGCACTCACACAATAATGCCACAACTGAAAAGAATGCCATCTCTAGAGTGCTCCACATCCCCCAGGTGCCAGAAAAAAAGGCTCATTCAGGAGAGAGAAGCTTCTTTGAGTAAGACCCTCTCAGCGCCGCACGCATGCTCGCTCTCCCTCCCCCTCCCACCCCCACCAGAAATGCTTGAAAGAGGCCAGGACTTAAGGCCAGGAGAGCCCAGCGCGGGGGTTGGGGGATCCCCACTCTGGTGTTAGAAGGCCAGAGGAGGGGGGTCCCACTCCAGGTTGACAGGCCAGGCCCAGGTGGGTTAGCGGGGAGAGAAGGCAGATGAGTTTGTTGTACTTTCCTAATTGATTTTGTGTCAGTGTCACCGGGATACTTAGGACCATCTTAGAAACCACTTAAGTGATTGAAAATAACCCAAGTACTCATAAAGAACTTGACATCTCCTCACACTTCTGGCCTCCCATAAACCCCTTCTGGCTGCAACCCGAGGCTGCCCTGCAGTCAAGAGCAGCCACTTCGGGGAAGGCAGAGACCCTTGTCAGGCCACAGCTCCTGCAGGTCTCCCCAGTCCCAGTAGCCCTCTCCAGGGAAGGCAGGACAGCCAAACCTCCCCCCCAACACACAAGCACACAAGCCCCCCAGGCTCTCTTACTGGTGCTTTCTCACCACCAGGCCTTTAGGCGCTGATCCCGCTCCCTGGAATGCCCTCCCCTGCCAGCCAGCATGCCCCAGCCTGGCTGATTGTGTCCTAGCTGTTGAGCCTCAGCTATTTGTCCTCCCACAGGAAACCTCCCATGATACCTGACCGGAGGCTGGTTAAGGGGGCCCTCTCGTTCACATGTCGGACACGTAGTCCACCCCCATTAGAGCACACAGCTTGTTGTTATTGAATTATGGCCCATTCAGCTCCATAGCTCAGGGTCCTTGGCCCCATACTCTGTTTCTGAAGCATACACCGTCTGCCCAAAGCAGGGCCTGAGATGACTGTTGGGCAAAACAAGGAATTCAAGCATAACTTCACAGATGGTGTCAAGAGGGACATCCCTCCTCTAGATGAAGCCAGAGCCCAGATAGGCTCTGGCCACCCTGGACACACCACAGGCTACACCCTAGGGAGGTCAGGGCCAGCCCTTACTGAGTCCTCACCATCACCATCATCTCCATTTTATAGATGAGGGTACCCCAGCTCAGAGAGACCCAGCCACTGGCCCAAAGTTACACAGCAAGTCAATGCAGGTCCAGGAAGCCCTGGAGACGTGATGAAATAAGACTTGATACCCTGAGAGTCTCCTTAGCACAGCCAGCTTATATCCAGGCACCCCAGGAACACCTGTGTTAACTAGACTCCGGGGGTCGCAGGGAGAAGGTGGGTTGGGAAAGCAGTGCCCCAGCACAGAATGTGGGGAGCAGAGTGGCAGCCTCTGGGAAAGTTCAGGAAGCTGCAGTTCTGCTCCTGAGTATGACACATGAGAAACTATCCAAGAGCACAGGGAGATGTTGTCAAGGGCAGTCACACAGAAAGATCATTGGGGAGCCTTCCTAGGTGATCACGTAGAAGGGACAGTAATCACACAGGGCACTGTTGCAGTGGAAAGCTGCCCAGCAAAGGAACCAAACAAACAGCATTGCAGTGGGACACTGAATAAGCCGCAGAACACACACGGTGTGATGTTGGGTCTATCATGCTTAAAACATGCAAAACACAACTAAGTATTATTTATGGATATATGTGTGTTGAGGGGTGGATGTATAGAGAGAGACAGACAGACACTTAAAGTGCACAGGAATTAAAAGAACTAGAAACAGCCCGTACAGGACAGGGCTGTGGCTCTCTCTGAAGGGGAAGAAAAGGAGGGGGACAAAGAGAGGCAAGCTAAAGGCTCTGGTTATATTTACAATATTTTCTTCCTTAAAAGAAAAATGTTGACACTATTAGAACAAAATATCAATATTTGACCAAGTCAGGGGTGTGTACCAGGGCAGTTCATTGTATTGTTGTGTAATTTTCCACATGCTTGAAAGAATTCCACTTTTAAAATATATGATGCCTGGTGAAAGAGGGTAGCCCCTTCCCAGACCCACACGGAAGATGCCATTCATCTTTACTTAAAAGGCTCTTCATGAGAGCTGGGCGCACCCCACTTCTGGCACTCCACTTCCTTGCAGGTATCCTCTGACCAAATCTGACCCTGGAAGCCAAGTCACTCACAGCCCTGCCTCTCAGTCCTAAACCGCAAGTATCTCCCACCTGGAATTCATTCCTAAGGGTTAAGCTTTGGCCTCTTCCTCCTCTTCTTGGGTAGGGGCCACATTGGATTCCCTGGCAGCTTCCAGAACCTGCACTTGAAAGAAGGGAGGCTGCTCAGCATGGGGGAGGAAGCTGCACCAAACACCAACACCCCCTGCCGCTCATGGACTCCCACTCTCTGATATTTCAGTTGTGATGAGTTTTAAATCCCCCGGTGCCCCTGACCTGGTTGCACCCTCACAGTACCTGCACTGGACCAGGCTGAGCAGAGCTTCAGGCCTCCTGGTCACTCTGGGACTCTTCTCAGCAGACCCCAGGGAGAAAGTGAGGCCTGGGGACCACTGAGGTCCACGAAGGAGGGAGCAAGGGGAGGGGGCGGGTAGAGAAGGAGCACCGCACCTACTGTTCTTGAGCACCTCTGGGCACAAGGCACTGTGCTCACCACTCTTCATCGTCCCATTGAACCCTCACAACCACCCTGTCCATTTTACAGACTGGAAACTGGGCTCAGAGAGGTTACATGACCTGCCCAAGATCACAGAGCAGTAAATGGCAGAGCTGGGGGTTTCCCTTTTTGAAGCAGGTCTACAAACCTGTGACTGGCCTGGTCACCCCTCAGCCCTGGGAAGGATGCAGAACCAGCCCTTGTCACCCCACAGGTGAGTAAAGTGGAGTCTAGAGCAGCATCAGGATGTACCCCTGGCCAGGCCACACTTTCAGGGGGAAATTTCCAGAGCTCTGTGGGGGGCACCCTGGGTCAAGAGAGGGGGGCTGAATGGGTTAGGTGCCCACTACAAAGTGCTCAGCGCCAAGATGCTGACAGCCTGAAGGTGTGAGGCAGGTGGGTGGGCAGAGTGGGTGCAAGGCTGGGAAGCGCCTCGCCTGGAGCAAGTGAGTTTGGCAGCTACTTCTCCCCCCAGCCTTAAGCACAGGGCCCTGGGATGAGGCTGCCCCAGACCAGCCGGGGGGAGACCCAGAGAGAGTCCAAAAGGGACCAAAAAGAAGAGAGAGACAGGGGAGGGTATGACAGGGAAATGGAGAAAGTCAGAGTCAGAGAGAAGAAGTCAGAGGGCTGGGGACAGATGTACAGAGAAAGAAAGAGGGCCTCATACTGGGGGTGTCTCTGCTTCCCTCCCACAGCCTGGCTTGGCCATGACCCTTGGCGGCCACCCTACAACCAGGAAGGAGGCCCTGGGCCTGCATCTCACCACTTCTTCCCGGCCTTGACTCCTCCAACAAGGAGCAAGTGGAAAGGTCAGCGAGAATATAGTTTGCCGTTTCATTTCCAGCTTGACCAGCTCATGAAAATGCTACTTTAATAAACTGGGGGGAAATGGAGAGTTCATTCAGGGCTGTGCAGGGAGACATTCGGTGGGCTTAACCCTTCAGCTGTGGGTTCGCAGTCCCACACCTGCTCCCAAGGCTGGTAGGTTCCCTGATTTGTCAGTCGGTCTGTCTGTCTCCAGGCCAGGCGCTGGGGATTGGGGGATGGCCACAGATGTCCAACCCCATCCTACTCTCATGCTTGTGAAATTTTGGGGAGAATCAAGACTATCACACAAGAGACCCCATGTGCTCTAGGATTTCAGCCCTTAGAGGGTTAGGGAAGTCTAAGACTTTGAGTCAGGGCTTGCATGAGGAGTCTCACTCTGCCCATCAGACATCAGGAAGGGTGTTCCAGGAGGGAGGAACAGCGCAGGCAAAGGCGCAGAGGTGGGGTTTGGAAAGCGCAGTGG
Organism: Phacochoerus africanus; assembly: GCF_016906955.1. Classification (NCBI taxonomy): domain Eukaryota; kingdom Metazoa; phylum Chordata; class Mammalia; order Artiodactyla; family Suidae; genus Phacochoerus; species Phacochoerus africanus. Next base: position 82,731,009 of record NC_062548.1, read on the forward strand.
TGATCAAGGAAGGCAGCTGGCAGGCAGGCAGGCTGAACACTGGGGAGGAAGCTCAGTGCTCCTGCAGGAAAGGCTCCTGGATAGGGGAGTGGGGTGAGAGGCTGCCTAACCCAATGCCCTTGTCTCACAGAGAGGGCAGCCCACCTGCCCAAGGTCACAGAGTCAGCAGCAGAACTAGCCCCAGAGTGCAGCTCCGAGTTATGGAAGGATTCTGATTAGCGGACCCTCAGCCCATGCCCCAGGGGAGAGCTAGAGATCACCCTACCATTCCCAAATCTAACAGGGTCAGGGAGGGGAGGACCCCAGGACTGTCACACAGCAGGACTTGGGTACACTCACCAGAGTCATTCGTCTGCCAAAAGGCATCGACCTGTACCTCCCCATCCCCCACAGAGCTCCCCACCCTGCATGGCCCAGACCACACCTCTCCTCCAAGGCTTCTTGGATGCTCCATCAGCAGGGGATGGGGACTAACATCATCACTGAGCCCTACTGTGCGCCCACCACACCGACAGCTCCCCACTCCTACCCTCTACATCCACACCCTGAAAGGTACATGTGGTTCTGCCCAGTTTACAGATGAGAGGAGTGAGGTCCAGAGAGGCTGAGTGATCTGGGGGCCAGAAGCTGAGGGACATACAATGTTGTTGCCTCCACAGCCCATTGGCCCTGGGCTGCCCACCCTAATCAGGTGCGCAGCCAAAATGCAGAATCTACATGCCAGGCACAGCCCTGAGCACTTTCTGTTTTCCTCAGTTAATTCTCACCATGCCCTGAGAGGTGGGTGCTACAAGGGTCCCCATTTTTTAGACAAAGAAACAGACACATAGAAAAAGAAACAGAAGGGTGTCTCCCAGGTAATAAACGGCAGAGCAGGGGTATGAACCAGGCCATCTGGTCCAGGGCCCATGCCGTAACCACTGATGCTACAGCCCCCTCAGGCCATCTGTGTTCCTCTGGTCTCCAACTCTGTTCATCTGCAGGCAGGCAGGGGGGAGCAGGAAATAAAGGAGGAGTTGGAAGGGGTACCAGCGCTTGTGGGAGAGGCCAGCTGGCTGAGAGCCTAGAGGAAAACAAGTCTCATGTGGGCTCTGTCCTTACATCTTCCCATCACCTGTGTGGCTTCACAATGTCTGATCAAGAACTACTTGCCTACTTTATGGGTGAAGAAACCAAAGCCCTGAGAGGCTCAGTGACTTGCCCAGGGTCACCAAAATCCTGGTGACTCTCCTCCCACAACACCCTTTGCAGCTAGAAGGCGCAAAATGTGGAAGTTCCCATTGTGGCTCTGGGGTGTTCTTATGTCTGTCTTTCTAGTTCCTAATAGTTTACGAGAATAAACTCAACAGCAAAAAAGCCAACAACCCAATTGAAAAATGGGCAAAAGACCTGAATAGACATTTCTCCAAAGAAGATATACAGATGGCTAACAAGCACATGAAAAAATGCTCAACATCACTGATTATTAAAGAAATACACATCAAAACTACCACCTCACACCTGTCAGAATGGTCATCATTAACAAGTCAACAAATAACAAACGCTTGAGAGGGTGTGGAGAAAAGAGCACCCTCCTACACTGTTGGCGGGAATGTAAATTGGTACAATCACCATGGAAAACAGGATGGAGGTACCTAAGAAAACTAAATACAGAACTACCATATGACCCAGCGATCCCAGTCTTGGGCATATATTTGGACAAAACTTTCCTTGAAATAGATACATGCACCCGTATGTTCATTGCAGCACTATTCACAGTAGCCAAGACATGGAAACAACCTAAATGTCCATTGACAGATGAGTAGATTAAGAAGATGTGGTATATATACACAATGGAATACTACTCAGCCATAGAAAAGAACAAAATAATGCCATTTGCAGCAACATGGATGAAACTAGAGACTCTCATACTAAGTGAAGTCAGAAAGAGAAAGACAAATACCATATGATACCATTTATATCTGGAATCTAATATACAGCACAGATGAACCTTTCCACAGAAGAGAAACTCATGGACTTTTGTGGTTGCCAAGGGGAAGGGGGAGGGAGTGGGATGGACTGGAAGTCTGCGGTTAATAGATGCCAACTATTCCATTTGGAATGGCTAAGCAATGAGATCTTGCTGTATAGTCACTTATGTCTAGTCACTTATGATGGAGCATGATAATGTGAGAAAAATGAATGTATACATGTATGTGCAACTGGGTCACCTTGCTGTACAGTAGAAAATGGACAGTACACTATAAACAACTATATTGCTGAAAAAATTATTCTAAGTAAAAAAAAATAGTTTATGAGAATAGGTAGTTTTACCACATCTTTTAGGAGTTCCTGTCGTGACTCACTGGTAACAACCTGATTGGTATCCATGAGGACGTGGGTTCGACCCCTGGCCTCGCTCAGTGGGTTAAGGATCTGGCGTTGCCATGAGCTCTGGTGTAGGTCACAGATCTGACATTTCTGTGGCTGTGGCATAGGCCAGTGGCTACAGTTCCGATTTTATCCCTAGCCTGGGAGCCTCCATATGCCACACGTGTGGCCCTAAAAAGCAAAAAATGGAGTTTGGAACCCCCTTGGTCCTCCTCTCCCTGCCCCCAGGGCTGTCTTTGTCCTCTTTCTTGAACTCCTGGGTCAAGTCAACCAAGCACGGTCCTGCCCCAAGTCATGTGACTTGCTGTTTGCTCTCCCTGGAGCGCTCTTCCTCCAGGTATGCCTGGGGTGACCCTCTTCACTCCACTTAGGTTTATCCACAAATGTCCCCTCTTCCAAAATTCCACCTCCAACCATCCTGTCTAAACAAGCACCCCCATCCCCTAGAACTCTCTATGCATCTCCTGGCTTTGTCCTGCAGCAAACTGTTCCCCTGTGATGTTAAACATTATGTGCTTTATCTGCTAACTGCCTGCCTTCCCTTCAAACATGGAAGCCCATGAGGACCAGGCCTCCATTTGCTTTCTTTGTGCTTTGTCAAGTTGCTCAGAGTGGCTGTTCTCTACCTGGGTTGCACATGAGTGACACCTGGGGAGCCCGGGCTCCATCTCAAATCAGTTAAATCTGAATTCCTGGGGTGGGGCTTGGATACCAGAATTTTTTAAACTCCCCAGCTGATTCCAGTTTGCAGCCAGATGGAGAGCCATGGCACCAGCAGAGCGAGGCACAGAGGAGACATTCAATACAGATTCGGTGAGTGATCAGTGAATGAATGAGTAAAAGAATGACTTGTGGTTGCCTAGGGGGAGTGGGATGGATTGGGAGCTTGGGGTTAATGCAAACTATTGCTTTTGGAATGGATTAGCAATGAGATCCTGCTGTAGAGCACTGGGAACTATGTCTAGTCACTTATGATGGAGCATGCTAATGGGAGAAAAAAGAATGTATACATGTATGAATAACTGGGTCACCCATGCTGCATAGTAGAAAAAAAATTGTATTGGGGAAATAACAATTAAAAAATTTTTTAAAAAGAATGAATGGATTCTTATGGGCCCAGATGAGAGACAGCGATCCAGAAAGCAGGAGTCATAAACTCGAGCTTCCCTAGGCTCAGCCCCAGTTCAACCTCTCTACAAACCGTTTGGAAACAGAGAGAAGAGCAAGGCTTCTGCATAATCTGGTGAGAGAGCTCCGGGGTAGGGTGAGGAGTCTCCGGGAAGTATTCTAAAACAGAACTGCAGGGCTTGCTTGACAGTGGTGCAGGGAGGTCAAAAATGCAACCAAGTTTTTTGGCCTGGACACTGGAAGGGTGGCGCTGCCATCAAGGAGGACAGACAAGCTGTGGGACAATGGGTGGACCTTCTGGAAAGTTCCTCCTGACTGTGCCGAGAAAACACTTTGAAGACGCAAAAGCCACCTCCTCAACAGAATGTCTAGTATCAGCTGAGCCACAAAGTTTCCCCAGGAGCCCTGGGCGAGGTGCTAAGAGGCAGGCAGGCAGCTTCTCTAGAAGCAGCCACAAACACAGCACTTACAGCCCCAGGTGGCACAAGCACCTACAGGGTTAGGCTGTGGTGGTACACAGAGGGCCAAGGTCGCTCACCGGGGTCCCTAGTAGGGCCTCTCCTGTGAAGCTGGGGCACCTGCCCGGCTACCCACTTGCTGGCCTCCCCTCCATCCTCTCTTTCCTGCCTGCCCCGTCCTGCCCTCCCTCCACTTCCCCCACTCCCAGTTCTCAAGCCCCAGGATTGTGACAGTGAGAAAACTCTCATTTTCCATGAGTTAAGTTGACTGCTCAGTCTCAGCTCAGCAGGAAGACACACAAGGCCCAGCAGACGGCGGGGCCTCTCCAGGATCAGCCTCAAAGGTCACCATCTGTCACTGCTCACTCTTCCAGCCTCTTCTCATTGACAGAGTCTCTCATGCTGACTTAAGGCCTGGCTACAAGGTGGGCCATGACATCTCCTGTGGACTGACTGTGTGTCAGGCACCATGCTAGGCCTTCTCTGAACATTAACCCTTAATTCCTACACCTGGCCTATGAGACCAACTATCATCCCCATTTTATAAAATGAGGAAACCGAGCTAAGCAATTTGCCAAGGTGGTAAAAGCTGTCTAGCTCCAGTGTCGAAATTCTTAACCACCATGCTACACAATCGCCCCTTCTTTGAGCCTCCACTGTAAAATGGATGAGGGGCTCAATGAAGATTTCTGGATCCTCCTGAGCTCTCATAGGTCAAGGATTTTACAACTGCTTCCTTCCAGGGTACTTGGTAGGTTCTTTCTCCCCCAGCAGTGGCTGCTCTCAGGAAAAGACCTTATTGACTCATTCATACTACAGTGTAAATGACTGGCATGGTGAGTAAGTCCAGTGAGTATGGTGAGGTAACTGCTGGAGCAGAGTCAAACCCAGACCTGCCTGGCTTCAGCAACTGGCCTGTCCCCGCAACGTAGTATGGTACCGTCCACAGCCTGTGGGTCAGGACCTCCTCCCACAAGTATTCTTTACCTTCATCAGTATTCCCTGTCCGAGGAGAATGGAGCCAAAATGAAGATGAAAGAGGGACTGGGAACAGGGGAGCAAGGGACATAAGCTGTCAGACCCATGAGTTCCCAAAGTCAGGGCTTCTGATCCCTAATGGAGGCCTGGGTTCGAGCCCCACTTCCAGTTTATTCACACAGCAGTCTGGAAGGAGTCAGGTCTCGGAGCAGGGACCTGGTTCCCAGACCTGGCCCATCCCTGAATCAGGGCTCAAGTTTCCACATCTGTAGGACAGGGAGTTGGCCCCTCCCAGCTTTGGCAGTTGTGAGTTTTGCTCATACCCTGGCCTTGGCTGAACCCCATTAGCATTCTCAATCACTCCTAGTGCCCCCAAACCCAGAGCTCCTCTCTGAGCTGGGCACAGGAAATCTACCTCCTGGAGGAAGGGTAACTGGATCACAGCCTCTGGGGGAGGTTCCCAGCAGGCCCCACTCACAGCCTTGGCAGGAGTGGGGGTGCAATAGTGCCCTTCGAAACAGACACTTGACGTGCAGCTGCCCCCCCCCCACCCTAATCCCCCCTCTCTCATCCTCTCCTGCCTGAGGCTCCTGCTCCTGACGTCCTTCTCCAAGGTTCAGCCTTTTTACCTCTGTAAATGGCTTTTAAGTTTCTCACCCAGCATCTCATTTCTATCAGTTTCATTACTGAGGAGTTCTCTTGTCGCCGTGAATATGTTAAAAGGGGCCCAGGGACTTCAGGCCACAGCCAGCTGTCTCCTCTGCCTCTCCTCCCTTCCCCCCTTCCTTGCCCAGCATGCCCCCTCTGTGCCCCTGTCTGTCCCATCTGACTCTCTGTGCAGCCTGGGGCACTCCTGACCTTCTGCCCCAACCCACTCATGTCCCTGTAACCCAAGGAGGCACAGACAAAACCGAGGCCACGGCCACATCCATGTGTGACCAGAAAGGCAGACAAAAAGGAACACCTGTGAGCGCCTAGCCTGGTGAGGCCTTTAGCCCCAGTGCCCCTGCACTGGGGGTCTCCAGCTGGAGAAGGAGCCCTTTCCCACCCTGGGAGAGGTCAGCACAGAAGGCACAGCCCACACCCGTGTGGACACTGTGCGCCTCAATTGTGTATCCAAGACCACGCTTTAAGGATTAATGCTGACAGTGACCTTTCCTGGAGCCTCTGCCATGTTCCCAGTGATACCGTCAGCTCCTTTCATCTACTGGCTCCCACCTTCACCAGTGTCATAGCCTCAAGGGCCTGATAAGGTTTTACTGTTTTTTCTTTTTTTTTTTTAGGGCCACACCCGCAGCACATGGAGGTTCCCAGGCTAGGGGAATTCAGCTAGGGGCTGAATCAGTGCTGAGCTGCCAGCCTTCGCCACAGCCACAGCAACGCCAGATCCACGCCAAGTCTGTGACCTACACCACAGCTCATGGCAAGGCCGGATCATTAACCCACTGAGTGAGGCCAGGGATTGAACCTGTGTCCTCATGGATACTAGTCAGATTCTTGTCTGCTGAGCCATGATGGGAACTCCCTGTTTTACCATCTTTTAAAACACCCAGGTCACCTTAGATAAAGATACTGTAGCAGCCCCATCCATGGTCTGGGCTTCTCAGAGGCTAGAGGTCTGTGCCCCACCCAGACAGGCGGATGAGGAGTCTGGGGTTTGTCCCCTCTGCTGGAAAGCCCAAGTCACCTCACCTCCCAAGTGTAGGATGGGCAGGCTGTGATGACTTAGCTAGCCCTGGGCTGCCTTCCCTAGGCCCAGGCCTGGGATCTCAGAGCCCTGCTCCCCTCCCCTCTGGGTCTCCACTCACTGCAAAAGTGGGCAGATGGAGGTGAGACAGGAGGGAAGGGATAGGGCCAAACCTTTAAGATAATGAGAGAGCCATTGAAAAACAGGACAAAAACTAGTCAGAACCAATTAGACCCAAGATGGCGGAAGATTGGACTTCCGGTGCACCCGAAGCCTTGCTTGACACTCACCGTGATGCTGTAGCTAAATAATATACCCACAGGCGTCGTGACAGTTCTGAGGCTGAACTGTCATAAAAGGCCAAAAAGCAGGCAGAGGCCCAGTTCCTGAAATCCCTCCCCCTTATCCAAAATAGTTGGGATAATCCTCCCACTTGTTAGCCTGTGAAATTAGCCCATAAAAACTAACCATTCCATATTTCAGGGCTCCTCTCACTTCTGAGACGGACCACATTCTGTCTATGAAATGTGTATCTCTCTCAACAAATCTACTTTTTAACATTGCTTTGCTTCTTGCTGAATTCCTTCTGTGCAAAAACATAAAGACCCTGAACTTTAGTAAATCCTGATGCCAGGTGAGTAATTTTCCTTAAAAGACAGTGGGTCTGAGTCCCAGTCTGAGTTCTGTCTGGGTTCAAGTCTCATCTGGGTTCAGGTCCCATTTCACCACCAAACTGTGTGTGGTTTCAGTTTCAGACAGACTGGACCAGGCTACCCATTCCCCAGCCATCCCACCAACGAATGTCCATGAGCCACACAGCTCCCAGGAATTGTTCAAAATGTCCACTGCAAAAGCAAAGCTTCCTTCAAGTCTCCTGCTTCATCATGATTTTGCATCCTTCCTAATGCAGCCATTTGTTTTAAAATTAAAATAGTGATTTCATCCAGATCATCAAGCAAGACCAACACTCCAGGAGGAAGGCCCAAAGGCAAGGACCACACAGGATCCTGTGGCCCAGGCCAGCCCATGGCAGAGTGCCAACCCCGCCCCTGCCATGACAGGACCACCTTTCTTTCCCACCTACCCCCGCAGCCACACAGGGACGATCACACCACTCATCTCACTTCCACCCCAGCTCCCAGAAATGCCAAGTACTGATGCATCCTGGGATTGGGCAAATGGGTTCCAGAAGGGGTCCAGAGAGAGGCCTCCAGCCTCAGCACCTCCCACCCTGCATGACGCCAAACAGCCTCTCCCTGTCCACTTCCTGACTCTGAAGACTTTAAAGGATGTGGAGGGCCAACTCCAGGCACAGAGGGACTCAGAGGCTCCCTCTGTGTGAGCCTTCCTCCTCCCTCACCCTACTCTCTCCCTCTCTCTCCCTGCCTCACACCAACTCTCTGGTGCAGCACAAGGCTCTAGCTGAGTTGCAAATTAGCATCTCAAGTTCCAGGAAGAGAGAAAAAGAGGCAGCAAACAGGGGACAGGGTTCCAGAAGCAAAGGAAGAAAGGCATGCAAGGAATAGGAGCAAAAGGAGGGAGATGAGCCAGAGAAGCTGGGTTCAAGGCCAGGGGTACCAGAAACAGGGACCCTCTGCCCCCTCCAGACTTTTTCCATCCTCATCTCCCCTGTGGGCTCCGTAGCCAATGCCTCATCCCAAAAAAAAATCAGAACACATTTTCTAACTATAATCTTGAGGTGGAGCAGGAGGGCCACACAGGGCTTTCTCAACTACCCAGAAATGAGAAAGAATCTATCTTTCTTGGGAATTGCAATTATTTGAAAATAATGTCAACAAGTCTTGCTTTTTTCTCCCTGGCCATCTCCAACATGGACGTTTCCATTCTACATCTATCATCTAACCCGTCTACCTTTGTATTTACCTAGATTTCTACCCATCTATCTGTCTGGGTTTCTTACATTTCTGTCTGCCTGTCTCCTCCTCCCTTCTGCTGTTCACCAGCATTTTCTCTTCCACTCCTGCTTAAGAATTCCCCCCAGAGGAGCAGAGTTCATCTAGGAGCTACTCAGCATCCTGGTCAGCACCCCTCTGACCTTAGATCAGCCCCAAATACTCACCCACTGCTGGGCATGGGGGGGCACAGTCTCTCCCACAGAATTGGGAGAAGAGGACAAAGGAGCTGGGTAGGCCGGCACCCTGGGTGTGGAGGGCGGGGCTGTTGTTGGAAGAAACCTCTGGGGCCACCCGGCCGGGCACCAACCTTGAAGAGGTGAAGGATGTTGGTTGTCATGATGGAGACCAAACTCCTAGACGTACCGATGACACCCACCTCACACTCGGGTTTGGTGATGATGGCAGGCCACCACTGTCACAGCAGACCTCCAGCATGGGTGTCCCTCGAGCGTACGCCCAGAATGTGGGGGCCCAGTGTGACTTCAGGCAGCAGGACCGGGTCACTATTGCGATCCAGAGCAAAAAGTATGACCTGGAGTCCCTGTCATGGCGCAGTGGTTAACAAATCCGACTAGGAACCATGAGGTTGCGGGTCCAATCCCTGGCCTTGTTCAGTGGGTTAAGGATCTGGCGTTGCCGTGAGCTGTGGCATAGGTCACAGACACGGCTTGGATCCTGCGTTGCTGTGGCTGTGGTATAGGCCGGCGGTTATGGCTCCGATTGGACCCCTAGCCTAGGAACCTCCATATGCCGCCAGAGAGGCCCAAGAATTGGCAAAAGACAAAAAAAAAAAAAAAAAAATGTGGCCTCCAGCCAATGGATGCCCTTTTCCTTCTTGAATTCTCCACAGGCCTTGCCCTCTGGGCCCAGGCCATGCCCCAGGAACAGGCCTCCCTGAGTGGTGTCACCATCTGTGCAGATGGCATTCATGTGGGGGTGGCCTTTGGGTTTCTTCAGGGAAGAAGGCACACAGGGCCCATAAAGGCTGAGAAGAAGGCAGAGGGGCAGCAGGGCCCACCACCAGCCCTGGCCCCTCTCCCCAGGCAGCTCAGAAACGCCTAGAGACCCATGAACAGCAGGCTCCACTCCTAGCCTTGGAGGGCCCCTGGCCCAACAGCCTGGGGGAGCATGGGCACAGCAGCCCCCAGAAGTCTCTCCAGAGCTGCTTCAGCAGCGGCTGGCTGAGGGCAGCCAATGAGCTGGACCATGCAGGTGCTCCTCGCCCCTCGGGCAATGCTGTTGCCAGCACAGACCACTCACAGATGTCAGGGAGTGGGGTCAGGCTGCAGCAAAGCTCTGGTCCCCAGGTCCTGCAGGCCTGTTCTTGGTGGATGAGTGTGAACAGAGGAGAGGGCCCCTAGCTTCTCATGTCTTGGCACCAAGGAGAAAACAGCTCCAATACTTGCCTCCTACCAACCTGAGAGAGAGAGAGAGAATCAAACAGGAGCCCAAAAAAGACATTAGCTCTTCTGATCTCTCATCAAGAGCCTGAGAGGAGATGCTGGAGGTGATAGCCAAAGACTCCACAAATCTCCTAAACTTGGTTTTCTCTCAGCTGCTGCTCAACTTCGATTCAAACGGGAGAACTTAAGGCAAAAGCTATGTTTGAAGATTTCTTGAGGCCTGTGCCCACTGCCATCAGAAGCCCAGGCATCAGAGAGCACACTCCCCAGGAAACAGCCTGAGAAGCTGAGGAAGAAGAGGGGCCCCTCTCAGCACACATGCAGAGGAAGAAGCAGGCAGAAACCAGTCCCACCAGGCACAGTTCAGATGTGAGGAAACTGAGTCCCAGAGCAGGAAGGGCACTTGGCTCGAGTCACACAGATAGTGAGCTGACCACCACCTGGAACCCAGCTCTGGAACCAGACACACTTGGGCTCCGTGAGGACTCAGAGACAAGGAAAGCCTACAAGGCCCCAGGAGAAGAAGTCAGGCTGGGAGCTTCTCAGTCTGGAGGCCAGGGAGAAGCAGGGGCTGCAGGACTTAGGGTTCCCCTCCTGAATCAGGGAGCGCTAGGTGGACCTCTCGTTCACTTTGCCACCTCAGTGGCAGCTCCTTTTTCCTTGCTTGACCTCACTCCCCCGCCTCTCCCTGAGAGGCTTTGCCTCTCAGTTTCTCATTGTTCCTTCTCTCTCCTCCACTCCCTCCCCCTGAGAGTGGGGCTCGGGTTCTGGCCTGAGCTAGGACCCATTGTTGTTGTGATTAAATATTTATGTGCAAGGATAGAGAACACCAGCTCTTCCTCATTCTCACTGCTACTTTGGGCTCATTTCCCCAGGGGTTCCTTCCCTCTGCCCAGCCTTCCCTCAAAGCCAGCCACCTCCCTCCCCTTGACTAAGGAGGGCACTGGGAGAAGGGCTGAAAGCTGAGTCAGGGCTGGGCTGGGGGCTGGACCCAGAAGCCAGTTTCTCCATGGGTTTGCCTGATAAAGACCAGCATAATTGGTCTGTGCCTCAGTTTCCCTAGCCTTTTAGAAGAAGAGCTTGTGTTTGGAAGTTTCCCTGGAGATGTGGTCCCTCTGTCAAGACCAAGTAGCAGTCTTAGAGTCATTCATCCCCACCCAGAGGCTCTGACTGCTCCAGTTCTGCAGGAGGAGGAGGAGGGAAGGAGGGGGTTCAGCACACCAGGGTCCAGTCTCAGTTCCTGGGGTTCTCTGCCAGTCACCTTCTGGACCCTCACCTCACATCTCACCCCATCAGAATGTTCCCTCCCCCATTAGCTCCTCAGAAGCCAAGAGTATGGCTCTTAATTCTCCTTAACCTCCTTCTGCAGGTGAACCAATAGCCCTGAGCTATCACATAACTCTCCCAAAGTCACACAGAAGTCAAGATGGATGAGGACTCACAGCCAGCACCAGTGACACTGAGAGAGCCTGGGGAAGCCAGCAGGAAGCCAGGACCCAGTGACCTAGGGCTGGGAGTCGGTGCTTCGAGGACGGCTTAGGAGCTGTTAAAATACAAGGGAAGGGAGCTACACCTGTGTGGAAGCTTCAGCACCATTCACACCTTTGTGTGAGTTTATCAGATCTTTCCCAGGCAGCTGTGGGCATGAGAGGATGTGGGGCATGCTGCTGAGGCCAGGAGTAGTCAATTCAGGGAATAGGAGAAGCCTTAGACAACCCCCACAGTCCTGCTGCTGCCCTACTGGAGCACCTGTCCACCTCGGGGATCCTCAGTTTCAAAATCTATAAAATGGATGGGCTGGAGTAAGATCCAGTCTGGAGGCCATAGTGTCTCTGTGGGGTTGTCACAGTGATGGGAGGGAGTCACCTACCAGCCCACATCCAGGCAGGGATCAGAGATTGGTGGGGAGGGGGGCAGCCTGCACAATGAAACACTGTCTTGCCCAAATGCCAGTGGTGCCCATGGAGAAATAACAGCAAATGACAACATGCTGCTTTGTGCCAGACACTGTCCAAGTGCTTTGCTTGTGTTTCCCCAGGTAACGCTTACATCCTATGAGCTAGGTGGTATTTTGATCCCTGTCACACAGATGAAGAAGCTGAGGCACCAAACCTCATATGGTGACATAGCCCAGGGTACAGTATAAGCTGCTTGGGCCCTGACCCCTCCTCTATGCTGGCCTGGAGGGTCTCTCAGACCTGCCCAGGTCCAACATCCTGGGAGTTCAGGCTTGGGTTTCTTGAATTTCAAATGGAGGGATTTTTGGTTGAGGCCACAGAAGGGCAGATTCAGGCCAGGAGACCAATACACAGTAGCTTCTGCTAGGCTCTGCTCAGGCTTCCAGACCCTTTGTGAGGGCTCCACCCTCGCTTCTCCTCGAAGCCTGAACACCTCTGGGCTGAGCACTGTGCACACACAGACACAGACACAGCCTGTAGATGAGGGACGGTCAGAGGCCACATGGGGAAAGGAAGCCCCAGTGAGGCGAAAGGTAAATATTGCAAGATTAGAATCAAGAGCCAGGATTCCTGTCGTGGCACAGCAGAAACGAATCCGACTAGGAACCATGAGGTTGCGGGTTCGATTCCTGGCCTCGCTCAGTGGGTTAAGGATCTGGCGTTGCCATGAGCTGTGGTGTAGGTTACAGATGCGGTTCAGATCTGGCATGGCTGTGGCTGTGATGTAGCCTGTCGGCTCAGCTCTGATTTGACCCCTAGACTGGGAACCTCTATATGCCATGGGTATGGCCCTAAGAAGACAAAAAGAAAAAAGAAAAAAAGAGAATCAAGACCCAAAAGACCCAGCCCCTGCCCCAAGCTGGTCAGATGCCTGCAAGGCCTCTGGCCACTGGACTGAGTCCCAGCCTGCCTACAGTAAGTCCAGCTCTGTCCCTCATTTCTACCAGATCTGCCTTTTCTGAGCTCAAAGAGCAGACAAACCACCGCATCTTTTGGCCTCCCCTCCTTCTTTTGATGCTGTATGACACAAGAGAAAAGTTAAAACACCCCTGAGCAAAAGGAGCCACAGAGAGAGAGCAGAGGTGTGGGGAGGAGGAGCCTGGCGGATCCTCCTTCTCTCCTGGGGTGCCCCCATCTGCAGGAGAGTTGGGGGTGAAGGGCTGGGTCACGGGCTCTGTCTGCCTTCTGCCGGCGACTCCTGAAGGTTAATCACCTCCAAGTGGGAGAGGCAGGGGTCGGCTTGGCCACCCTGCCAGGTGGGGCCGGAGCGTTGGATTCATGGCCCCAGGCAGAGGAAGAATGAGCCCAGGATGGATGCCCAAGGCCCCCAACCTCAAGTGCCCTCTCTTAGCCCCTGGTCACATGTCACTGCTGTCGCATTTGGCTCCAACAATCATTCCCCTGCAGGAGAGCAGGAGGAAGAATTCATTTCCCAGCTTCAGCCAGGTGTCTATGAAATATGATTTCTAAAGTGTTAATAATACATCCTGGAGCCCTCAGACCCCTCCCCTCCTCGCCCCAGGAACTCAAACCTGGGACAGTCAGGAGTGTCTCTCCCCAGATGACATTGCCAGGATGGCTGCAGGTCTGGGCTGGTGGGCCCACCCGTCCCCAGGTGGGTCTCCTCTCCCAGCCCTTCCCCCTCTCTCCCCCTCCCTGCTCTGCCCCTGTATTCTCTTCCCTCTGTGGCCCTTGCTAGATTCTTTGGCTCCAGGGGAGGACAGAACTAGGCAGGAAGGGATGAGGAGCAGAGGATTCACTGGCTATTGGCATTTGCCAAAATATTCTCTTCAGTGAATGGGGATGTGAGGGGGCTGGGGGGTGGTTGCAGTCTGCCCCTTTCCCCAGCCTGGCCACCATCACCATCTGAGGGCCTCTGAGCTATCTGATATAACTGGCTTCAGTGACTTCCAGGTCTTAACAAGCAGGATTCCCTGCTTTTCTCCCGTTTAACCTCCATCTTTCTCTGACGACCAGGGCCTGTACCAGAAATATCCACAAACCACAAAACAGCAACCAGAAGAGAGCTACTGTGATTTACTAAGCTCCAATTTAGTTTTCACTGAGCTGCTCTGTATGCTCCCAAAGCTAAGGAAATAGAATTCTCCCAAACACGAAATGAGGTCAGAGTCTGAGGAAGGGCCCCTGCACTCAGCTCTGGAGCTGGGGGTGGGGACGGGGTATACATGAATGGAGGGGCTCAGTCCTACCTCCAGCCCTCAGAGGGGACACTGAGGCTCTGGTTCCTCAGCCCTCGGTGGGAGAGCTGAGGCATCTTACACACCTAAGAAAAGTTATATTCCTTATGCTTCTTTCAGAAATGAAGAGCTTCGGAGTTCCTGTCATGGCTCAGTGGTTAACGGATCCGACTAGGAACCATGAGGTTGTGGGTTCAATCCCTGGCCTCGCTCAGTGGGTTAAGGATCCGGCGTTGCCTAAGCTGTGGTGTAGGTTGCAGACGTGGCTTGGATCCCGCGTTGCTGTGGCTGTGGCGTAGGCCGGTGGCTACGACTCTGATTTGACCCCTAGCCTGGGAACCTCCATATGCTGCGGGTGCGGCCCTAGAAAAGACAGAAAGACAAAAAAAAAAAAAAAGAAAAAAGAAAGAAATGAAGATCTTAGAAATGAATACTTTAAAATTGAACAGCTTGAAGCCCTCCCGTGAGCGTCTCCTTTGCTTGACTGCACCCTAAGCATAATCACCTGTGAGCTAAAGCGTATGCTCCCAGAGCACATTTGCCTTGAGTTAAAGATTATAATTCCCTGTTTTTCTGGAACTTTCCTGGTTTGTGCTAATTTCTGATCAATATGCCCTTTTTGCAAGTATTGTTATTCTAGAAAAAGGCAAGATGCAATAACCCAGAAGACCACCACCAGGATCACACTGAGATCTCTTGATGAACTTCTGATAACTAAGTCAAAAGAAAGAAGAAAATATGTTTGCCCCAACCTTAATTCTTATCAGAAATGCTGTTTTTCCCCTTTTAGACTATAAAACTCCCTGCAAGTCTTCCCCAAGGGAGGGCACAGTCTTTAGAGCATTAGCCTGCTGTGGCCTCCTTTGCCTGGCAAAACAATAAAAAGCTATTTTTTTCTCCTTTGCCCCAAACTCTGTCTACGTGTTTCTACCCAGCACAGGTGGACAGAGGCTGAGTTTCAGCAATACAGCCAGGCCCCTAGAAGATTTCAAGTCTTCCTGGCCGCCCCCAGCATCCCTGCCCTCAGCCTTACCTGAGCCAGGGCTCCCGACCTGTGAAGGCCCCTCTCCCTCTGCTTTCTTGCTCTTCCTCCAGCACCTTCTCCATCTCTGTTCACCTTCGCCTCTGCTGTGCCCAGCCCAGGTGCTCTGAGAATTCAGACAATGGTGAGTGCCTGAGTTGAGTCAGGTTGGAATCACCTGAGCTGTTTAGAAGCCTCATCATATCCACATCTCACGTTTGCATGATGGAGGGGCTGGCAGCACCGCTCCCCAAATGGAGAGCACTGCCCTTGGAGTGTGGGTCCAAGACTCAGGACTGCAGGCCACCTCTGAGGCCTCATCGCTCCTGTGGCCCTGGGGACCTTTACTGGCTGGGCAGACGTGCAGTTTGCTGGACAGTCTCCTCCCAGATGGACAAGCGCTAAACCCAGGAAGCAGATAATCGGAAGCCTGCCACATCCCAGCTACATCAGCGACAAAGCCCACAGTTTGATCACCCATATGACTCAGTTCTGTGGGGAAAGGAGGGTGACAAATTAGCTCCATCAGAGCCTGGCAGCACAGCCCTCTCCCCACCTGGACTGCAGCTTGAGGGGATCACGTCATTCATGTCTCGAAATCTCTGCATCCCTGCCTGCAGAGCCTGGCCTCCCCCATCAGGGTCTGTGGAAGTGAACAAATGATTCCCGGGCTCTTTCCATGCTTCTCTCTCAGGTCATCTATCTCTATATCAATAGAAAGGGCAGCCCTGCTCCCAGGCACTCGCCCAGCCTAAGCCATGTTCTGGGTGCTATGCCCCCTCTCCTTCAGGTCCTTGAGCTCCTCCTACTCACCAGCCTGATCAGGAACCCACCCCAGACCTCACTTCAAAAGCCATCTTCTCCCTGTTCCACCAAAGCAGCAAAGGCCTGCTTCAGAGGGACTGGTTCTGTGCTGAGAACATAGTGGGTACTGAAAAATACATGTGGAAAGAAAGAAGGAAGGGATGGAGGAAATAATTCCTGAGCTTAATGCCAATGGAAACTAAGGTTAAAACTTGAAACCAATTGCCCTTGCCTCCCCCATCCTTGGGTTCTCTCCATCCTTCTCCCTGTGAGGCTCATCCTTCAAATGAGCAAGTGAGATGCTTCTTCCTCCAGGAAGCCAGCCTTGATTATTCTAGTTCCTGTTATCTCCTTCCTCCACAGTTAATGCCATAAAGCTTCTCTGTGTTGTTATTTGGCACTGATGAGCCCAGCAGCATGTTAAGGGCCTGTGTGTTCAGCACTTCCCTCATCTCTGTATCCTCCCACCCTCGTCCCTAGCCCAAGGGTCAGAGCACAGGAAATTCTCGATAAGCAACCAGACAAGGCCCTGGTCCCTGCCCAGACCCAGCATGACAGCCACCCTTCCCAGTGTGGAGCCCAGGGCAGGGGATGGAGGGTCTGCAGCAGCATTCCAGGTCCCTGGAGTGGACTCAGACCTTGCGCTGAATTCTTACAACCCCCCTGTGTAGTCAGGCATGGAATATAACCTATGACCATTCACTTATTCAATGTGCCATCCGAGTCCGTGTTGAGCTCCTGCTGTGTGCCAGGCTCTGCTCTGGGCACTGGGAAAACACTGGGAGAAAAACAGATACGAACACCTGGCCTGTGAAGCCAACGTCTCATTAATCAACCATTAATATGTCTAAACAGAGATGGGTGGCACTTCAGGGGATCAAGAGGATATTAAGACAAATGAAGCAGATAAGGAGAAAGGGAATAACGCAGAGGGGCTTTTTCAGAAAAAGATAGTCAGGGAAGACTTCTCAGAGGAGGCGGCATTCCAGCAGAGATTTCTATGCAGACCCCTAGGCCTCTCCTTCCCACCCGCTGCCCCACTTGCCACCACCATCGCTGCTTCCAGCATAGCAGGTGTTTTTGTCTGCAGCTGTTGCTATGGTGGGCTTCCCGCTAATGCTCCTTCTTCCTCTCTCCACTTTTGTTCCCCTCTTTAACCCAGGCTCTGCCCTGGAAAGCTGGGGCCCACTGGCTTAGCGAGCTGATGTCCAACCTCTACTCTCTTGCACAGCCGGGAACAGAATCATGGTTATGGGTGAGACTTCCAGTCCTAAGCCAGCATGAGGCCAGGCACAAAGAAGGGGCAGTGACATATGAGAAACAATCTTAAGCCATAAAATTAAGAATCCAAGTTAAGTCTCCAGCCTTTATTTCTATATTCAAGTCTAAAAATAGGAGTTCCCTTGTGGCTCAGTGAGTTAGAACCTGACTAGTATCCATGGGTTAAGGATCTGGCAAGATGGAAGATATGGCTTGGATCCTGCATTGCTGTGACGGTGACATAGGCCAGCAGCTGCAGCCTCAATTCCATATGCCACAGGTGTGGCCCTAGAAAGGAAAAAGAAAATCCTGCATTGCTGTGACTGTGACATAGGCCAGCAGCTGCAGCCTCAATTCCATATGCCACAGGTGTGGCCCTAGAAAGGAAAAAGAAAATCAAAACCAAATAAAAACAACCCTGTAGCAATGAGGTATTTCTGCTAGAAGTCACACCCCAAGGGATCCAGAGGCTGGTTTCTATCCCCCTGAGGAACAGAGGGGTGGCTGGGAGGGTTGAGTGTGGGGGATGGGATGAGGGCAGGACCCAAACCCCGTGGCCCTGATGTAGGTGTCCCAGCCTGGGATGATCAGCCAGCTGAGCTCTCCCGGGGCCTCATCATAGCCAAAAGGCGGCCAGTGCCTCTCCAAGAGAGTAGCGAGGCTTAACAAGACACTGAAGTCTGCTCATCAGCGTGGCTCTGCCGAAAAGGCATGGGCTGGGCTTTCTCTATGGGCTGTCATATCCCAATTAATGCAGATAACATCTACCTTAATTGAACAGGGTCCAACAATGTCATTGTGCCCTGGGTTCCCCAATTTATTTAATATACTGTGTACACATATACTTATGCCTCATTGCTGCCACGAAATTGCTAAACAGTAAGGTTAATAATAAAAGATTTCATCAGCTTTAATTTAAGGTGATTTTTACTATCCTTGTGCTGCTCGTTTTCTAGAATGAAAAGAAGCCAAGAGAAATTCAGATTGGGGGCAAGAGGCTGTCTCTGGCCTGTGGGCTGGAGGCTGGTGGGCAGGGCTGCAAGCAGGCTTCATCTTTCCCAAGTAAGTGCTGTTTATACGTCTCCCTTTCAGGAGCAAAGCTCAGGCAGGGGAAATGAGTTGGGTAGGAGCAGGGGTAACCTAGGCAGAAGCCCCCAGAGCTTTACTGCAGGACTGGTGGAGAAAAGGAAGCTAGTTGGGAATGCAGAGCTATAAGCCTGGGGTTGGGCTGGGAGGCAGCAGAGAGACAGTGGAAGAGGCAGAGCAGGAGACAGAGAGAGGCCAGAAACTGCACATCGAGGAAAAAAACAGAGCTCCCAGCAGCGACAGAAAAGGCAGCTTACATTCTGGCAAGGCCCAAAGGCAGTGAGGTCTCTAATAGTTTGATGGTCCCTGCAAACTAGGGCAGAGTTGACTCGGGAACAAGGTCTCCCTGCTCTTTCCAGGAGCCGGCACCAGGCTGGGTGGGAGTAGCAGAAAGCTGGAGCACCAGCCTGCTGCCCGCCAGGAGAAGCCTCTAGGCCACCTCCCTCAGGTCTGCCTGGGCAGCTGGCAGCTCTGCCAGCCCCGGTGAGCAGGGCCAGAGCCCAGATGCCAGCTCCCCCATGCCTTCTCCAGGTGGCAAAGGTGGCTATCACTCTGCAGAAGTGAGATAACCTTCCAGCCAGCAGCCAGAGGGCCCAGCTGCCTAGGCGGCCAGCGGGGCCTGCCCACTGGGAACTTGGGTGCTAGGCCAAGCAGAGGAGGATAGCAGGGGTGGATGGATGTCTGGGGGTGGGTGGTAATTAAGGGCTGCCAGCTCCATGCTTGTCTAGGGGAGAGGATGCATCTATCGGCTGTAATTTTAAGCTTAGAAACCCAGGGGTCCTGGTCTCATCTTTTCTTGCCAACTGTCCCCCTGCAAGAGGGGGTGAAGTGGGGTTCAGGTGTGGCCAAGCATCCTGGAAGCTGGGCTGAGGACCCCTCAGGAAGCAGGTGGGGGCTGCACAGCCCTTCTGGCCAGCACACTGCTCACTCAACATGCTTGCTCGCTGGCTCTCTCACCTCCCTCAGCTGCCCACCTGCTACTGTGCAAGGTGCTTCCTCCTGGAGATGTTCTACCTCCAACAGAATGAAGCTGCCCAGATGCAGGTTAATGGGGGAGGGAGCAGGGAGGAAGAGAGGAGTGGCCTGTGCTAGGCCACCGAGGCCCAGAAGGCAGCTCAACTCCTGGCCTGCTCCAGCCTCCTCCTCAGGCTCAGGACCTGTTCTGTGGGTCACACTGCCTGCCCTCCACTAATATCCCATACACCTCTCTCCTGATCACCCCCACCCCCCCACCGGCCCACCCGAGAGCAGTATCACAATCCTTTGGGTTAAGCCTTGCCTTCTTCTCTCAATCTCTATTAAATGAAAATGGTCCTGGGAGGTGTAGCCCTGGAAATGACTAAACTCTCAGGAGGGGGTAGCTTTTGGGTATTTGTCCCTGAGAAGTGTGAAGATTTTGACAGATAGGGCAAGGTTGATGGCTATAATCACAAAAGTTGGGGGAGATAAAGACAGTGGTCACCTAATTCACAAGTGGCATTCCCTTCCAGGGCTAAGCGGAGGCTCAGAGGCACCATCCCCAAAGGTTCCCACCCCACCCCAAGGACAGAACTGGAAGGGCTGTAAAGACCCTCCAGGAAGTGATTCTCTGGGGGTCCCGGGAGAGTGGCAAGGACTCTGACCCTACTCTCCCCTGCACCCAGGCTCTCTTCAAGTGTCCTTGCCACATGCCCGCAAGGCCTGCCCAGGAGAGGAGATAAGCCCTCCAGACTCCTCTGTGGGAATTCTGCCACTCAGAAAAGCTTCTGCAGATCCTCTTCTTTTCATGGAAGTTCCCCTACCTTCTAGCCCCCAGGTCTGGAGGAGCTGAGGGTGCACAGCCAGAGCTGAGGCCAGGCATCCCATGTGGATCAGGGAGATGGTGCCAACTGAGGGCATATCCTGGGGTGAAGCAATGGGAGTTGGAGCATCCTTCACTTCTGCCAGGAGCTGGCCCAGGGACATGAGGTTGAGTAGCAGGCTGTGGGCATGGGCTGCCCCCTCCCAGACCTGGGCCCCACTTTCACCCCACAGTGGAGGAAGGCAGGGACTGTGATAGGACACAAACACAATCCTCCCACCACCATCACCAAGGGCTTTCTGCTAGACTGACAGAGGGGCAGACTAACCACCGCTCCAACAGACACGGGGCTTGGGGCACCCCATTAGGCAAGTTCAGCTCAGTCCCATAAAGCAGCTCTGTGCCAGGGGTGGGGGCTGTGACCAAAGGAGGAAAGCAACAAGGAGTCTCCTCCAAAAAGGCCCGAAAATCTGAAGGTGGGGGTGCGCTTAAATTCGGGCCCTCAGGATTCCCTGCTGCCACCACTGCCGACTCATTTCAGCAGAACACCCTCAGACCGCCCTGGTAAGGGGTCGCCTCTTGTAGTCCTGGCTTCGACCTCACAGCCCCTGCGCAAGGAGGGGGCACTTACAGCTCTGGTGCGCCGGGGAAACACGATCGTGGACCCCCAAAACACACACGGTGTCACAGCCGGGCCGCTGCACTGGGGTCCCGGAGCGGTAGGTCCCGAGTGTCCGAGAAGCACCTGACCCTTAAGTTCGGAGGGGCTGGGGGACCTCAGATGCTAGGGTGCGGTCCCAACTTGCCTCCGCCTGGAGCAAGCAGCCTAGGGCTCCAGACAGTGGCGAAGGCGACGCCGGGGCGGCCAAGGGAGCGGGACGGGGAGCAAGTGACAGGAACGGAGCCGAAGAGCGCCAGGCTGGCGCTGCCCTCCCCGAGGAGACCAAGGGGAACCGGTGCAAAAAAAAAAAAAAAAAAAAAAATCCCTGCGCCCCCACCGCTGCCCTGCCTCTCGCTGAGGAGGGCACTGATGCCGCCTCCACCAGGACGCGGGATCGGTCCCCCATCCGGTGGAGCCTGACACAACCCCAGGAACAGAGACACTTTCTCCCAGGCCCACAAAGAGGAGTTGCACTATTCTCTCTCTCGGGGCGCTGGGAGGGCCGGCCCCCACCAAACAGGAAGACCCTCTAGCCCGGGTCCCGCGCCCTCCAGTCCCGAGGGCCCCGATCCGCTGGCCTTCCTCTGGTCTGCCCTGAGCGCGGGAGCTCGACAGAGGCCACCTCCTCGAAGTGCCCGCGGGAGAGCACGGTCCCCTCTGCCCATTCCCGTGGTGAGTCCGCCCGCACCGGGGGCGCCGGAAGGCGCGGAGCCGCCCGGAGTCCGAGACGCAGGGAGGAGTCGGCGGCTGCCCGGATGAGCAGCCGCCTAGCGCGCAGCGGTCGGCTGCTGCTCCGGGGAGAACTAGGAAGCGGCGGCCAGCCCTGCTCCGACCTTATGTGGGGCCCGGAGTCCGAGTCTCAGGGAGAAAGGAGGCGACTCTCGGGAGCGGGGTCCAGATGAGGGTTACGGGCTGGGAAGGGAGTGGAGCGGGTGCGGAGCCGCGAGCGCAGCCGTCCGACTGCGGGCGCTCGGCGGTGTAGGAGCAGCGGCACCGGAGCAGGGGAAAAAAAAAGAGCGAGTGAGCGACGGAGCAACAATGACGCCGAGAGGGGAGGCTGCGAGAGGGGGCGAGCGCCGGGAGCACGAAGGGGCCGCAGCCGCTGCCACAGTTCGGAAGGCGCGGGTCCCGCCCAAGTTTGCTCCTCAAGTATGGTAGAGCGCGCGGTTTCT
The DNA here is from genome assembly GCF_016906955.1 of Phacochoerus africanus. Classification (NCBI taxonomy): domain Eukaryota; kingdom Metazoa; phylum Chordata; class Mammalia; order Artiodactyla; family Suidae; genus Phacochoerus; species Phacochoerus africanus. Next base: position 82,752,889 of record NC_062548.1, read on the forward strand.
GCAGGCCGTTTAAAGAGAGAGCACCACCTAAGACTCCGCATCTGAAGCGTCGCGCCGCCCCTCCTCCTGCTCGCTTTCAGCTCCCCATCCCACCATGCCACACCGGCGCCCTCTCCCGGAAGCCCCCCTGTCCTCTCCCGGGCGGAGGTCTGCTCCTTGACTCCTAGGACTTGGCTAAGACCCCTCCTGACCCCAAAGGTCGAGGGTCAGGGAGCATAGCCCTGAGAAGTACAGCAAAAACAGTGATGCCAGAGATCGCACTCTGCCCATTGCCCTGTGGGTCACTAGGGCCAGATTCTCACACATCTTCACCAGGCACGTGGTGTGTCCCCCTCCTCCTCCCCGTGTGGTATACTCATTTGCACACCCCACTGCTCCTTGTCTGAGCTTAAGACACGGGATGGGGGAGAATTACATTTGCCCCTGGTCGCACAGCCTGTCAGAGGGCCCCTTCACCTCAGAATTTCACCAGGCTAGGGAACCCCCACCCCATGGCCTGCAGCCCGCTGGTCTCCCTTCAGCATTGGTTTGCAAAGCATAACAGGTGGTCTGACTGGGAGGCAGGAGTGAGCCTGGGGAAGAATCCCTCAGCCAGGGAGAAGCTGAACCCCACCTCTAGTCCTTCCCAGGGGGGCTGTGAAAAATCTCTGGAGGTGGCTGCCCTTAGAGAAAGGCAGGGGAGGAGGAAAGGGAGGGAGCCTTGCAGCCTTAGTATTGCAAGAGCATCTCTTCCCAGACTGAAGAAGCTTCTTTAATTAGAGCTGTGATGTGTGACTGTCCTTGTCCTGGGGAGGGTGTTCAGCACAGCGCCAGGGAGCTGAGGGGAGAGAGTGGCTGATATAAGGATAAGTTTTGCAGAAATTCAGAGAAAATTCATTTCAATGGGAACCGCAGTCCTGTCCATGTCTGTTTCTTCGGGATTGATTCTCGTAGCTTTCAAATATCTTTTCAGTTGAAAAACTTTAAACAAATAAAAGCTCCAAAGGATCACCTATAACTATGCTACCAATGTTTGTTTCAAACCCACTGTTTAAATGAAGGACTCCCTCCAGGCTGTGGAGAATGGCTGGTGATAGGAGCACCCCATAAGAGATTAAAAATACTGACCAAGGCTGGCCCGCCTGGGTGGGCACAGGCAAAGCTGGTGCCAGTGGCAAGGGGTTCTATTTCTCTTCCATGTTCTCTTTCTGGCTCCTCCCTTTTACCTCCATGGGCCTTGCAGCGAGGGAGGGCTGCGCTCCTGATGGGGGCACCTCCAGGATCCGGATAATGCTTTTGCGATCCAGCCTCCATGGCCTCTCTGGATGGTCCCTAATGCTCCTTCCATGAGGATGTCCCTTCCCGTGGTCCCTAATGCTCCTTCCATGAGGATGTCCAATGGCCGCACCGCTTCCCCCAGTGCTTCCAGCCCGCGGCCCACCAGCCGGTTCTCCTATGAACTAGGGCCCCGACAGGCGGGGAACTGAGTGGGGACTGAGCAGCGGCAGCCGGCGACTCGGGAGAGAAGAGAAATGTGGCTGGGATGGGTCAGGATTTGGGCATCTCGGGCGGTTTCCTAGTGCCACCTCGTGGTTGTATTCGGCGTTGCAGCGCCTGCTCTGAAAGAGGCCGCTGACGCAGGGACTGCAATTGGGCCAATTTGGGTTCTTAGACAATGACACTGCGACGAACACCCAGCTCCTTTTCCTGTCTTTGAGGGGAAACCAAAGCTTGAGGGCCTCTGAGGACTGTGGCGAAAGAGAAAGGCGGGGAAGGGACCACTGAGGGGGATCCAGCTCAGGGAGGCCCGGATGGGAGTGAGGACCCTCCCCTCCGGGGCTCAGGAGGGAGAAGAAAACACTCCAGCCTCCATTAAGGCTCCAGAACACTTTATGGCTCTCCTGACCACAGGCTGAATGCCACCACCTTTGCAGATGTTCATCTGTGGTCAGGTGAGAGAACCTGGCTTGGTAATGTCATGGTCCACTCTCTCCTGATTACTGAGGATAGATGGAGAGAAGTGGGGCCACAGCCCAGGCCCTGACTGTCACCTGCCGAGGACCTGGACCCCTGAGTGAGACTGGAACAGAGACAAGCATCCTGGGCCAGCCCTCCTCACCCGTGGGACCTCCAGCTCCAAAGCAGCCTAGGTGTCAACAAGGCAGTGTCCATCCACTGCCCTGAGACACCACCAGGCCAGGCAGCCAAGGGCAGCAGGATAGCAATGTGGGGGACTCTGGGCCTCTTGGGATTCCTTGGGAGGCCCCAGAGCCCTCACCAGCAATGTCCAAGCCTGCTGTGGTCCCCTTTGGAGGGAGTGGGAAGTATGGGAATGACCCTCAAGAGGCTCACACAGCCAAGATGTGGGTGAACTACTGCTTGAACCCGGGTGTTCTGGCACAAATCGTGGGTTCTTTGCTTGACTCTGTGTGAGGAGTGAGGGGTGGCGCTGTGGGATGTGAATCCAGGAAGCATACATGGTGGGGGATGGGCGGGGAGTCAGGTTTTCTAGCAGAAAACCAGGGGCAGGTGATTCCCACGTCCCCGGGCAGTGCCAGCAAGGCCTGTGGTCAGATAGGAGGCTGAGTCCTGGGGATACTGTGGTGGGTGGTGGGTAGTGGTGTGTCAGAGAGATGGGCCAGGCAGGGATGCAGATGGCGAGGTATCACTACATGATAGTAGCACTGTATCTTCTTGTTTTGCTTTTAATTATAAATTCTGAAATATTTGAAGCACATAGAAAAGTGCATAAAATGATACAATTACCTATAACCCTCCAACCAGTTTATCTTGTTCTAAATATTTTGACTTTTTAAATTATACATATTTTTTTTTAAAGAAAAAATGTCACAGGAAGAACTAAAGGCTGCTCTTGACCTCTCTCTTTCTTCCTTTCCAGAAGTATTTTTACATTCCCAAACATGCTTTAAACCTTTTGCCAATGGGTATCTATCCGTCAGCAATACGTGGTATTGTTTTGTGTTGTAAAATTAGACATCAATGATATTATAATTTTACATATCATTATGCAAATTTCTTTATCTCCACATCATGTTTTTGAGATCTCCGAGGGCTGATCTATGCAAATCTTTTTTTTTTTTGATCTATGCAAATCTAATCCACTTGTTGTAATCTCTTCATGTTTTTTATCCGGTGCTGACCATAATTTACCTACTCTCCTGCTAAGAATAATATTTCATGATTATGATCAACAGGCACAGGGAACCTTCTTGAACTCGTCTCCTTGGACACACACACAGAAGAGTTTCTCTGCAGTTGTCATCTGGAAGAGAAAATTCTGGGCCTTGATGTTCATGCATCTCCAACTTTACTAAGTACTGTCAAATCATTCTCCAAAGTGGTAGCACCAATTCACACTCCCATGAACAAACTATAGAACTGGAGTTTCTTCACGTGCTCCGATGAAACCTATTAATTCTTGCCAATCTGTTAGGTGTGAAATGGTATTCCATTCTTGTTTTAATTTGCATTTCCCTACTTACTAGTGAGACTAAACAGCTTCTCATGTATATTGGCCTTGGGTGGCTCCTCTTTTTTCAAAGGTCTGTTCAGATCTTTTGCCTATTTTTCTTTTAGGTTATTTATCTTTTTCTTACTGATATAAAGGAGTTCCAGAAATCTTCTGTCAGTTACACTGATTGCAAACATCATCACAGCCCTCTTTCCACCTGATCCTGGATTGGGACTGAGGACCGCTGCTGGGATGGATTAGTGATGCCTGCAATAGGTATGGGACTGGATGCCAGAAGGGCTTTGGATTTAGGCTACAGTGTGGTGGTCCAGTTGTTAGATTACGACCAGTGAGGAAACTCCATTACAGGCACAAGTCTCAGTAATGAGGCCAGAGCAGGTCTAGGCAAGTCAGTTTAGCAGGTGAGGCCCTGGTTATCAAATCAGACATTTTAAAATTATTCTGAGAGACTTCTGAGAAGCCCATGGTGGGTTTACCCTACAAGCATTTCTCTAACGTGTGTATCCTTTTTTTCCCCCCTCCTTTTTAGGGCTGCACCCACAGCATATGGAAGTTCCCAGGCAAAGGGTTGAATCAGAGGTATAGCTGCCCGCCTACACCACAGCCCCAGCAACGCCAGATCCAAGTCGAGTCTGGGACCTACACCACAGCTCTCAGCAACACCGGATCCTTAACCCACTGAGCGAGGCCAGGGATGGAAGCCGAATCCTCATGGATACTAGTTGGGTTCGTTACCGCTGAGCCAAACGGGAGCTCCCAAATGGTGTGTATCCTTAATGAGGGATACTGCAGGAGAGAGTCTTACAGACTGTGTGCTCGGCATCCACCTGGGCCCTAAATGTGGCCCCCATGGACCTGTGGGATAAGAGAAAAATGCAAACATGAAGCTCATGCTACTTGCTGTGCTTTGAGTAATAAAGTCTTTGGCTCAGCCCAGGACTCCGATGTCTTCTGCCAACATCCATGAAATCATGACCAGTTAACTTGTTAACTTGCAAGTGGGGCAAAACCTCCGACTCTTCACAGCCTTTCCCAGGGGCCTTGTTAACACTGTAGTGGCCCTTTGACGTGCCTTGTTGCTGCTCCAGCATTAAAAAACTTTCTTTTAGGAGTTCCCTTCGTGGCTCAGTGGAAACGAATCTGACTAGTATCCATGAGGTTGCGGGTTCCATCCCTGGCCTTGCTCAGTGGGTTAAGGATCCAGCATTGCTGTGAGCTGTGGTGTAGGTCACAGATGCAGCTCAGATCCTGAGTTGCTGTGGCTGTGGTGTAGGCCTAGCCTAAGAACCTCCATATGCCAAGGGTGCAGCCCTAAAAAAGACCAAAAAAAAAAAAACCCAAAAAACACTTTCTTTTTTTGGGGTGGGGCTAGGGGGGTGCTGCATCTGTGGCATGCAGAAGTTCCAGGCCAGGGATTGAACCCAGGCCACAGCTTCAACCAGAGCCACAGCAGTGACACTGCTGGATCCCTAACTCACTGAGCCGTGAGGGAACGCCAACCTTTTTCTAAAATTGTAATAAAAAAACAAACAAACTACATATGATATGGTTCGTTTGAGTTTCCTCACATGTTCATTGTTTGATTTGCTCACTATTTCTTCATGCATTTCGGACTCTCCTTCTGCGATCATTTTCCTTCTTCCTAAAGTGTGTCTTCTAGTGGAGAACTGAGAGTAGTATACACTCCCAGCTTTGTTTTTGGAGCTTTTAAACAGTATAAACCATAGCACATGTATAGAAAATTGCCAAAGAAAAAAATGGAGAGAATACTTATAAAATGAACTCTAGACCCCAATGTGTTCCTTTTTCAGTCATGCTTCAGGAACTATCATTATGTTAATCACATCCTTGCTTTTTCTTTTTTTCTTTTTAGGGCCACATCTTTGGCATATGAAAGTTCCCAAGCTAGGAGTCAAATCCAAGCTGCAGCTGCTGGCCTATGCCACGGCCACAGCAATGCCAGAGCCAAGCTACATTTGCAACCTAGACCACAGCTTGCAGCAATGCCAGATCCTTAAATCACTGAGCGAGGCCCGGGATCAAGCCCACATCCTCATGGATACTAGTCAGGTTCTTAACCCAGTGAACCATAATGGGAACTCTGCTTTTCTTTTTTGTTCTACTTATATCTCTTTCAAACTCTTCATCTCCTTGTCTCTTTGTACTGTTCGCCAGGTAATTTGTATATAGCTTGAGCGCACTCATCCTCTCATCAGCTATGTCTAATATGCCTTCAATAAGGTTTTTAAAGTCAACCATCGTATGTTTCATTTCTTGAAGTTCCATTCAAAAATCTCACAACCAAAGATTGTCTTTCCTAATTGTCTTTCTTTGAGTGGTTTCTTTATGACAACGCCTTATATCTCTTTAGGTATCTTACAAATACATATTCTATATTTTGTATCTGAAAACCCTCCAATCTTCAGTCCTTGGGGATCTAAACCTGTAGTTCTTTGTTTCTGCTGACTCACAGACACCGTCACGTGCCTCCTCATGTGCTGGTGACCTTTGGTTGTGAGTTCATTGTTTAAAATTGGTAGGCGTCTGTGGGCCTTAGGTGGCTCTTGTGGGGAAGAAATCCCATAGACAGCATTTGCTTTTCTACTTCTACCTGGGTTACTTCATCGTCCCTTGAATGAGGGACTCCAAGACTGCCCTTCCCCATTTGGGGCTGGCTCAAGCTTCAGCGTCCTGATAATAGAGGGAAATTTATTAGGCTACCTATTCCCCCTGCCCTGGTCCCTTGTTCAGGAGTGGGTATTCTTGGAGACATCCCTTCTCTCTTATCAGATCAGCCTCCTCTCAAATAAATATGTTTTTCAGAGTTTGGCTGTCCTCCCCCGCTGCGAGGCCATAATTCCTGAATCAGAAGACTGTTTATATTCTCAAATAACTTCCTTTCTACTTAAAGCATTTTTCATGGCTTCAGTTGCTTGAACTAAAAACCAAATGTGAAGAATGATTTCCCTTTGTCTGCAGAAGAGCAGCCCCTTCTTCTGAAGAACCGCAGATCACATGACTGTAATCCTCGAGCTCTGCCCCTCAGACTAAGGAGGTGGGTCCCATAACCCAGGATGGCGGATCAGAGGCCTTCCCTGGGAACTTCTAAATTTGAGTGAGAAGAGACGCTTCTTCCTCTTCAGAGCAGCGTCATAGGATGTGAGCTCAGTGGGGCTGAGGTCCTGCTTCCCCACATGGGGAGAAACTGCACAGAATGAAGAGAGTGGGGATTCCGTCCTCCCTACGCTATCCGTGGTCCAATGGTGTGGGCTAGGGCAGCCTCCCGGGCCCATGCAGCTTTTCTGTCTTTTGCAGTCTTGCCTTTTACATGGTGAGTTGGTGGACGGTTATTCTTTTGTTTTCTGCTTTCCTGTATTTGAAGTGTTTTATCATCTACATACTTAAAAAAATCTATTATTAAAAAATCTGCATTCATTTCTTTGGTGAAGCACGTAGCTTCACCCTAACTTGTTTTTGTGAAATGAGAGCTTCCTATGTTGGATTTGGCGAAAGCAGGGACCCTCGGAGAGGGTGAGGAATCGTGCTTCCATCCTTCTGATGGTGAGTGAGACACATACCTTGCTCAGGAAAAGCAGCCTGGCCTTGGTTGTGTCAAGTGGGGTGGGGGTGGGGCTGGCTGTGATTTCGGGGCTCCCTGCAGAGCTCCAACCACTGCCTCCGCCTCACGGGGCAGGAAGGGGGCCCTGCCTCAGTCAACCGATGTCCTCAGCACCCAGCACTGAACTGGCAAGAAAAATTTTGAACGTGACTTTGCCAGATGACAGGTTCTGAATCAGGCAAACCATATCCTTCTTTGGTTCTGATATGAACAAGCTGTGTGGTCTCAAGCAAATCATTTAGCTTCTCTATTTCCTCTTCCGTAAATTGAGCTTAATAATGGGTCCTCAGCAGGGTTGTTGAAAGGATTGGTCACAACGTACAGAGTCCACACTCAGTGACTCCCTATGACGGGGCAGAAGGAGAGTTCAAAGGGCAGGAGCTAGCGATCTCAGATTGTGAAAAAGACACGGAAAGACACTTTTCCTGTTGTCACTAAGGAATCGAATCTGGGACAAAGAAGTGTTTGGCTTTACATTCTAGAGGAAGGAGACCCTGCTGGGTAGCACACTCCCCTCCAAGGCTGCTCAAAGCGGCTGAACCAGTTCTGCTTCTCCAGATCATTCTGCCGGTTACCTACAGCGATGGCGTATTCCTGAACCAAGTAGCAGAAGTTACCTAACTTCCGTGTACTTCAGGGGCCCTACCTGTAAAATGCTGCCCACCTGCTAGGATTAAAGACAGTCCTTGTAAAAGAGAACAGTGACCAGGACCTAGGAAGCAGTGCATCTATCTGCTACTATTATTATTATTGACATGGGGACCAGAAGGGACAGAACACTGTGTCATGTGACTTGTGTTTGGAGAGAGGTCTCCTCTGAGGTGGGGATGCAGTCAAATACCCATAGGTGTTCCCACAATGGTGACAGATACACACAGGTGCCCCCATGAAGGTAATACAGGCACACCTGCAGGTGCCCGAGATCATGGGGGAGACACATCCACAGGTGCCTCTATGCCACCCATGCCCAGACCCTGCAACACGTGCTTTGCTCTATGTTACCCTTATGGTCCTTTGAGGACTATGAAATAAAATAAAATCCAGGTTAGAAAGAAGACATTATTATTTTTTTTCTTTTTTGGCCGCCCTTCAGCATATGAAGTTATTTCCAGGCCAGGGATCAGATCTGAGTCCCTGTTGAGACCTAAGCCACAGCTATGGCAATGCCAGATCCTTAACCTACTGTGCCTGGCTGGCATTGAAACTGGTGTCTCAGTGCTCCCAAGATGTCGCCAATTCTGTTGCACTGGAAACTCAGAAAGGAGACTTTTATTGCAAAAGAATTATTAAGAGGAAGGGGGGCATTACAGTGGGGGGAGGACTACATTGCAGAGGAAGGACAATATCTGTACAAGGGGTAGTGTTACTGTAGAGAGGTGACTAGTATGATGGGGGAGAATATGACAATCAATGGAGGCTTTGACAATGTGGGAGGGATATTACTGGAGAGGGGATCTTACAATAAAGGAGCACTGCTCCTGTAGCTGGGGGACTATTACTGCAGAGGGGGAATGTTACAATGGGGAGAATTAAAATAATGTGGGAAGATGTTACACTGGAGGCGAGACTATGACAATAGAGGGAGGACTAGTATAATAAAGGGGACCATTCAATAGAGGGGGACTATTACACTCTCAGGAACACTGTTACTATAGAGATGGGATATAACAATAGAGGAGGACTCTTATTGTAAAGGGTGAACTGTGACTGTGGAGGGGAGCTATAAGAAGAGGACTCCTTGTGATAAAGCTGACTGATGCTTTCAAGGTAATGACAGAAATAACATCTAACCGAAAATAAACAATTAGCCATCTGAAAAAATAAAAAGAGGACTATTGTTGTGAGGGGTGGACTATGACAGTATGGATAACTCCTGACAAGGTCTCCAAGTATCTAGAGAGTTGGGGCAAAGGTGGTTTCTCCTTGGAGAGGAGTAAACACAAGTATAGAGGAGCTTGGCCGATAGGTTTTCTGCTCTGATGGCCTTGGTGCCCCAACATTTCCCCCATATTCTCCTCTCAAGACCTAGTGGTGCATGGAGTTCCCATTGTGGCGCAGTGGTTAACAAATCCGACTAGGAACCATGGGGTTGTGGCTTCAATCCCTGGCTTTGCTCAGTGGGTTAAGGATCTGGCGTTGTGTGAGCTGTGGTGTAGGTTGTAGACGCGGCTCGGATCCCATGTTGCTGTGGCTGTGGCGTAGCTCCAATTCGACCCCTAGCCTGGGGACCTCCATATGCCACGGGAGTGGCCCAAGAAATGGCAAAAAAAGACAAAAAATTAAAAAATATAAAAACAAAACGACCTCACGGTGCATGAAGTCCATGAAGTCACCTGACCACTGGGAGCCCTAGGAGCGAGCCATCAGGCCCAACCCCCACCCCACCACATCCCCACACAAGCAGGATCTGAGAGGGCTGCTCTTGGTTGCTCTGAGCACTCCATCTGGGATTGGCCCTCAGGATGGACAGACCCGGCTCTCCCCACCCTGACCACGAGGGAGGTTCCAGCAAGGCTGCCTCCGGCCAAGAGCCCAGGACGCTGGAATCAGGCCACATCTGGTCTGTCCTTGCAGGAGGCTGGGCTGCACTTCAGGAAGCTCCTGGCTTAGCCCTGGACCCTGACCACCACATGGCCAGAGAAATTGGTAATGTTTGTGTTTTGCATGTTGGAATGCTTAAGACTGAAAGATTTTCCTCAGTGGAGCCCAAGAAACATACATCCTAGTTCCTGTATGAGGGTGCGCCCCTGTCCAGGGATGAGAGACCCCAAGTGTGTGACCTGTGCCTCCTAGGAGAGCTGCCCTAAGCTAATTTAAACCCGACCAAGTTCTGTCTACAGGTAGCTTTAGACCTCCCTATGTTCTGTCTACACTGAGCATGTTTAGACCTAACCATGTCCTGTCTACATTGGGATATTTAGATCCAAGGGTGATCTGTCTACGCTGAGCGCATTTATACCTGCTATGTTCTGTCTACACCGGAACACTTAGACCTGAATGTGTTCTGTCTATATTAGGAAATTTAGACCTTACCCTCTTTTTAACACCAAGTCCATAGACCCGACTGTGTGTTGTACACTAGCACGGGGAGACCTGGTTAGAAACCCAGCCTGGCCTCCGTCTTGGAGCTTCAGGGGACCCGGCCTGGCCTCACTACTGGGAAGTTCCGTGCCTGCATCTGGACGTCAGTGCTTAGAGGTCTGGGGTCTGGGGCTGAGGTGGCTCATCTGGGTAACAGCCTCTGTTCTGAGTGTGGTTATGTGGCCCTCCCAGGGGTGGGTGCTGTGGGAGGGCCCTTGATCCTCAGCCCTGTAAGGTTCGCCTTCCTCGGTGCTGGTGAAGACTCCTTAGGTGAGCTACCTGGTAATTAGTCCAACTCACCAGCACGCACTGGGCGAGTGGGAAGACAGGTTTGCCTGGTGAATTGATTGCTGGGCATGTGGATCTGGGCGTAAGGCCAATGGGCAGCAGGTGAGTTTGCCTCTGTGCTCTCCTTCCAGTCGCCCATCCCTGCTCTGCAGAGTCCGGACCTGCCCCTTCTCTTTCAGCCCTGCTGTCCCGTGAGTTTCCTCAGTACCTCAGCGAGATGGGAAAGGGCCAAGCCTGCCAGGACCAAGGTAGTGTATTCAACTTTAGCATGAAAGTGTAAAAACAATTAAAATCATGCAGCACCAAAATGAAACTAGTAGGGGACTGACTTCTCTGAGACAAGTGTGGGGAGAGGTATTGACCTTACACTTCTTTCTACGGTCCCAGGAAGTCCCAAGGACCTCATTCCCACATTGGGGGTCCAACCAGTGCAGCCGTGGTGTCCTGACCACAGGGTGTGTGACCCAAGGTGCAGGGTCTGGGGGGGGGGGTCACCCTAGTCAGCATGGACATGTGACCCCAGGTGAGGGTCTGGGGAGGTGGATCAGCCTGGTGGGTATGGACGTGTGACCCCAAGGTGTGGGGTCTGGGGACGGTATGGTCTCATCCCGTCTGTGTGGATCAGGCTCCCACGCAGGGGGACCCCATATCTGTTCTTTGCCTGCAGGGTGTCTTGTCCCCTCTGTGATTTCCAACATCTCAACTGAGGGTGTTGCCCTGGAGTAACCTGTGGTCCCCTTTCTTCTCCTAATCTTCTCATGTTCATTTGAGGACAGGCATTTTGGAGCAGGCTGCTGCTCTGAGTTCTGCTGAGTGACAACCCTTGGTGGCATATTTATATCATGTCTAATCCATGAGGGTTGCTGCTGTCTGGGTTCCCCTGGACAGAGCTCAGGTCGCACAGAAGAGCCCCCCTGTTTGAAGGTACCATCATGGTCCCTGAGGTGGGGGTCAGGGCTTGGCCCTCGCACATTTGTGATTAAGGGGAGTTGAATTGGAATCTCAATTAATAAGATAGCACTTAAAAACTTTATTTAATTTTTTTTAATGTCTTTTTGCTATTTCTTGGGCCACTCCCTCGGCATATGGAGGTTCCCAGGCTAGGGGTCCAATCGGAGCTGTAGCCACCGGCCTACGCCAGAGCCACAGCAACTCGGGATCCGAGCGGCGTCTGCAACCTACACCACAGCTCACGGCAACACCGGATCGTTAACCCACTGAGCAAGGGCAGGGACCGAACCCGAAACCTCATGGTTCCTAGTCGGATTCGTTAACCACTGCGCCACGACGGGAACTCCAAAAACTTTATTTAATTTTAAGTGAATTTAAACATGCCACATACCCTTTACCAGCGTCACCATTTTAAGTGTGTGTTTCCAAGACATCAGGCACATTCACCTTGTTGTGGAGCCATCACAACACCCCCTAGAACTTTTCATTCTGTAAAACCCAAATTCTGCAACTATGAACGCCTCACTCCCCAGCCCCTCCCACAGGCCTGGCACCAACGTCCACTTTGGTCCATGAGTTGTCCGATCCAGGGCCCCCGTTTGACTGGAATCCTGCAGTGTTTGCTGTAGGGTCGTTTTGGAAGAGCTGACTTTCAATCTGAGACTCTGGTTGTTTGCATCCGAAGAACCTGCATTTAGGAAGAGGGTGTACAAGCGACAGTATGTCTGGGGTGCAAATGAGTCAAGATCTGGCCAGCTGCCCATGGTGCCCTCTGGTCTCATTTCTTGGGCTGTGTCTCATCTGCGTCATCACTGTCCCTGCTGGCGTCCCTAGGATCCTGGTGTGCAAGTGGGATTCATCCTGCTGTGTTGCTGCCCTCGCTCTCCTCCCTCTTCCTGCCTGTTGGGGAGGGAGCTGCGTGCTGGGTCTCCGCTCCTACAGCAGGAAGGACCCTGAAAGACGAACCTGCAGAGAGTCAGGTGTGATCCCAAGAGGTTGGGGTCCACATAGGGCACAGCACTGGGGCCTTGTCACCGACATAGAATGTCCCCAAGATCCTGCTCAGGAGGATGTGGTAGGTGGCCTGGGGCCGCAGAGGCCCTGTTCTGTCCTGGAGCTCAAAGAGCACATCTCCCGTGGGCTATGGATTCACCCCCTGTCTCACGGCATCTCCCTCCCTCTGTCCCGCCTTTGAACGCAGGAAAATGACTTATACTGGTCATCATTTACACCACAGGCCTGCTCCTGTCAGTATTAGGGGTCTCTAATTTAGGTGGCCTGGGATAGCAGCTATTTTTAGGCCTGAAGAAGGAATAGCTCATTAGTGTAAAACATTTTCAGGTGAAAGTACCATTTGATGACTCTATACTATTTGGTATTGGCTTCTATTAGTCATAATTCTCCTGATTTTGAATCTGAGGTGGGGATTATAGAGGAGCCAAAATTTCAACCTTCATAATCTGTGTGTTTGTATCTTCAGTATCATTGATGATCTGTGGTTTTTATGGTTAGGGAAGAGTTATCGATTTCACGGATCATGTACAGGATTCATGACGATGCTAGGGCAATTAAGATTAGAATGATGGCTGGCAAATGCTTCATATTGTCTCTAGTTGTGCATCTAGTGTAAATGTGTGAATCAGTTTAGTTGTCAATGTTAGTGAAAAATATAGAGGACTAGAGAACTTCTCTAAAAAATGATTATTAATATGTGATCATGAAAATGTAAAAAGTTCTTCCCTAACAGGTGATGTTGCATCTTGAGAACCTAGATGAAATTGATATGCCTTAGTGATATACAGGATTTTGGCCTATGATTAACTTTGACAAAGTTATGTAATTTTTTACTATTATCTCACTTATTGAGATAGACATAATGTTATGGTGTTGCCTTGACACCAGTTGACACAGATTTGCTTCCTCCCCTCCTTATTTTTTTTTCTTGCACATTTTTCAATTAAAGTATGGTTGATTTACAGCATTATGCCAATTTCTGCTGTACAACAAAGTGACCCAGTCATAAATATGTATACATTCTTTTTATCATATTCTCCTCCTTATTTTAAATTTACACAGATGGGATCTTCACACACAGGAGATGGCAGAGGGCATCTGTGTAACCATTCTAGGTTAGTCGTCATAGTTTCCACTATCGAGACTTCCTGTTTGGATGCAAATGCCTCTCAAATTATGAAGATTATTATAATTACTGCTGTTAAGGAGATGAATGAGCCTACAGATGAAATATCTCACGTTGTGTGTGTAGCAGGGTGGTTGGAGGAATGTAGTGACATCTCCAAAGGGCCAAGAAAGTGCCACAGGAAGAAAGTCGTATTTATGACTACAAGTATAATTGTGAAGTGGATGTTTGCTCATGTTGGGTGTATAACCTGAGAATAGTGGAAATTAGTGTATGAAGCCTCCTATAATAGTGAAATATTACTGCATGATGGAAGTGTCCTCTTACAGAGTATGTATTGTGGAGGACAGTGTCCAGGGATGAATTGGCTAAGATGATGCTTGTCAAACTACCTACTGTAAAAAGAAAAATAAAGCCTAAGGTTCATAATATAGTGGGACATCATCACCTCCATGAATATTATGGAGGAAATACCATATCATGGAGGAAATATTACCTCCATGAAGAGTTGCTAATCAGATAAATACTTTTGGGTCAGCATCTATTTTTTTGGTAAACCTATGATGGACCCACAAGATAAATCCTAAAAGACCAACAGGCATGACTCACACTATTCCCATATATCTGAAAGGTTCTTTTTTGTCCTAAATAGTATGTAATGATATGTGAGATTATTCCAAACCATAATAGGCTACAAATACAGACTTTAGGGTGACCAAAGAATCAAAAAAGATAGTGGTATAGTATTGGGTCTCCTCCTTCAGGGTCAAAGAAAGGTGTTTAGATTTCTGTTAACAGCACAGTAATTCTGGCTGCTAGAATTATCACTGAGAGTGCTATATAATTATAGTTATATGGCTATAATTGGGATGATCAAATAATGGTGTTTGCTATTGGGGTATGTCTGCTGGTTTTCTATTAAAGACTATAGTCATAAAAGTAATAGTACCAAGAATTGAGGAAACATGTAAAGAAAAAATGGTTAGGTCTGCAGAGGTTCCTGCATGGGCCAGGCTGCCAGCTAGAAGTGAATGTATGCTTCAACCATTACCAGAACTGTTTTCTACTCTTGGTGATTTGAGTAGGAATAAGAATGATGGGGAAATGCAATTCGTTGTGTTCATTGAACAGATTATATTAGATTAATAATAATAACCATTATAAATAATATTGATATAGTGAGTTGTTTTAAAAAATATTTGTTGGATGCTTCTAGAGCTTATGAGTTAATTTTTTATTTGAATGGGGTTAGCATTAACCAGTGTGAGCTTGTTACTGCAGATTTATGGTTCCTGAGATAATGGTCAGTAGAGTGAGAGTAAATATAATAGGGTTTATTAGCACAGAAAGGATATAAAACAATAATTCAGGGTGTGGGCCTGAGAGCTTACTTAGCGGACCTTACTATAGTATATGGTGTTATGTGGTAGCATGGAGAAAGTTCTTAAGAATAGTTTCAATTTCTAAGGAATCAAATTCTAAGAATTGATTCTAGGAATAAAAGGGTTTAAACCTCTATTATTTACTCTACCAAAGTAACTCTTTTGTCAGACATTTTTCCTAAGTTTGTGGTGCAATGCCTGATGTGCTAACAGTGAAACCTCTCATACATAGGGCTAATGGTAATGGTAAAAAAAATTTTATAAGAGATGTATAAGTAGATCAAATCAAAATTGTGAATAGGATGCTCAAATTCATTCTTGTTTTAGTGATGACACTGGCTGTATATAATTCTGGCATGTAGGGGGTGTGAAAAATAGATTGTGGTGAAAATGTTTATTATAATGATATTGACATGGTCTCCAAGAACGGGGCAAATGGCCTGCTACGTTTTTTCCAGTAAAGCCAAATACAGGTTTTGATTCTAGTTCTGTTAAGTGGGGCTCTGTTGGATTCCTGCTAGAATAGAGATTATCAAATTCTGGGTAGGTGTTAGAATGGGAAAATTAGTTACAGGTGTGTTTGTGCAGTAATTACTGTTGAAATGTAAATGATCCATTTATCAATAGGACTAATAAGAGAAAAATTGCTAATATTACTTCATATGAGATTGTCTGTGCTACTGCCCATAGAGCTCCAATTCATGCATGTTTTGGATCTGAAGCTCATCCAGATCAGAAGATGGAATAGGAATTCCCATCGTGGTGCAGTGGTTAATGAATCCAACTAGGAACCATGAGGTTGCGGGTTCGGTCCCTGCCCTTGCTCAGTGGGTTAAGGATCTGGCACTGCCGTGAGCTGTGGTGTAGGTTGCAGAGGTGGCTTGGATGCCGCGTTGCTGTGGCTCTGGCCTAGGCCAGTGGCTACAGCTCCAATTAGACCCCTAGCCTGGGAACCTCCATATGCCACGGGAGAGGCCCTAGAAAAGGCAAAAAGACAGAAAAAAAAAAGAAGAAGAAGATGGAATAAACAGCTAGGTTTGATATAGCCAATATGAATGATATGCCTAGTTTTGCATCAATTAGTGAATAAGATATGGGAAGAGAAATTCATATTGTGAGAACCAGGGTTAAGGCTAGCTTTGGTACAATAATAAATATGTAAATTGATGATGTTGATGGTCATAGCAGCTCTTTAATAAATAATTTCACTGCAGCAGCAATGGGTTATAATAATCCACAGGGGCTGATGATGCCTGGCTCTTTCTGGATTTGTTATAGCTTAGGATTTTCCATTCAGTTAAGGTCAGGAATGCTATAGCAAGTAAAATTGGGTAATTAGTGAAAAAACATTGATTATAAACATATTCTTAGGAAGAGGACTTGAACCTCTGTGGGTAAAGATTTTAGTTTTATGGAATTGCCAGGTTCTGCAAATCCTAACAAATCCTGTCTACAGTAGGATATGTATAAATTAGTTGAATATAGATTATATCATCATTTAGTCTGAAGATATAAAGTAGGCATTATTTCTCTTGTCCTTTTTTTTTTCTTAAAGCACAGAATTGCACACTTTTAAAAAATTTTTTGTCTTTTATCTTTTTTTTAGGGCCACACCTGCAGCATATGGAGGTTCCAGGCTAGGGGTCGAATTTGGAACTGTTGCTGCCAGCCTACAGCACAGCTACAGCAACACCAGATCTGAGCCACGTCTGCCACCTACACCACAGCTCACGGCAACACCAGATCCTTAACCCACTGAGAGAGGCCAGGGATCGAACCCACAACCTCATAGTTCCTAGTCGGATTCGTTTCTGCTGCGCCACGACAGGAACTCTATTCTTTTCAAATTTTTTTTTCTTTTTTTTTTTTTATGGCTGCACCTGGGGCATATGGAAGTTCCCAGGCTAGGGATCAAATGGGAGCTGCAGCTGCTGGCCTACACCACAGCCACAGCAATGCCAGATCCGAGCTACATCTGTGACCTACACCACAGCTCATGGCAATGCTGGATCCTTAACCCACTGAGCGAGGCCACATATTGAATTTGCATCCTCACTGATACTATGTTGGGTTCTTAACTGCTGAGCCACAGTGGGAACTCATCTCTTGTCCTCTCATCCTGGGAGAAATCTGTAACAGACAGAAACTGACTGGGACCACTCCAGTTGGAATTCAAATTATGTAGGACTTGAATTGTTGAACAAACAGATCATTTATAGCAGTTATGCCATTGGGATGTCCTGATCCAGCATCAAGGCCATAAATCCTCTTGTCGATATGAACTCCAGAATAGGAGTACGCTGGTATCCCTAGGATAACTTGTCCCCTTTATCAATGTTTTAAAACAATAGGTGATAAAGCATTTTGACTAGCTGGTCTAAATTTTGATCCCTCAGAGGCATTTTGATTCTCCAAGATGATCCCAACCAAAATTGTTAGTTCATTAAAAGCCATGTAATCCCTTAAAGTTCAGTTGTTTATTTGGGGGGGATTAATTAGTTAATTAAAATTCCATAAGGTCTTCTTTTATTATCCCCACCTCTTCATGAGAAGGTCAATTTCACTGATCAAAAGAGACAGTAAAACCCTTGTGTGACCAGTGATACAAGTCCTTACTTAGAGAACAAATGACTCTGCTACCTTTCCACAGCCAGGACCTCAGTCATTAAACAGTTGTCACTGGGGGAGCAAAGTTTCTAATAACAGAAGTGCTAGAGGTAACATGCAATTAACAGGCAGGGTTTGTGATTGCCAAGTTCCTTTTACTTTTTGAAATCTTTTCTTTTTATTTATTTATTTTTTATTTCCCCAATATATTATTATTCTTTTTTTCTACTGTAAACAGCATGGTGACCAAGTTACACACACATGTATACATTCTGAAATCTTTTCTTAAATGCATATTTTTGTTGGGTTAACAATGTTTGAATAGATTAAGTATCAGTTTAGGTTTATTTTATTGTTAACTATCAGTGGGTTATCTGTTCTGATAGAAGTTTATGCAAGGAGAAATATTTCTTTTTACTCACGTTAACAGTATTATTTCTATTAATTAGTAGATTAGTCCAGTATTAAATTAAGAGTTGATTTAACTTACTAATGGTATTTAGATGAATGTGAGGTTGACACTGAGTGCTTTCTTAATTAGTGGCTGCTTTTAAGCCAACTATGATAGTGTTTATGCCTATTCTCTAGAGAAGGTTGTATCCTATATCTAAAAAGCTGTAGTGTTTTAGAATAATGTGTAAAATTACATTAAAAGTTATTTTTTAAAGAAATATTTAAAGTGGAACTAAAATTCTTTTTTGGACAACCAGCTGTCACCAGGCTTCTTAGGCTTGTCACCTCTGCTCATAAATCTTCTTACTAGTTTGCCATTTAGATGAGTTTGTTCTTGTAAACCGTTCATAAGTATCTCACCTGGTTTCAGGATATTTGACTTAAGTTCTCTTTGTTAGATTTTTTCTAGTTAAATCATTATGCAAAAGCTAAAAAGGGTAAATTTTTGGTACTTTTGGAACTTCTTTCATCATTCCCTATGGTACTTCCTTGATAGCATCAGATTTTAATTTCTATCTTCTGTACTTTAGATGTTAGATAAAATTTTTTTCTTCTTTGGCCACAACCACATCATATGGAAGTTCCCAGGCCAGGAATCTAATCCAAGCCACATCTGTGACCTACGCCACAGCAACACTGGATCCTTAACCCATTGTACCGGCCTGGGAATCCAACCAGCCACACCAGAGAGGAGCTGAATCATTAACCCATTGTGCCACAGTAGAAATTCCTGAATATCTCCTTTAATTTACCTTTTTTTTTTTCCTTTTTGTCTTTTTAGGGTTGCATCCGTGGTATATGGAAGTTCCCAGGCTAGGGGTCGAATAGGAGCTGCAGCTGCCAGCCTACACCACAGCCACAGAAACTTGGGATCTGAACCCTGTCTGTGACCTACACCACAGCTCACGGCAATGCCAGATCCTCAACCCACAGAGTGAGGCCAGGGATGGCACCCACAACCTCATGGACACTAGTCGGGTTCATTACCGCTGAGCCATGATGGGAGCTCCCCTATTTAATTTACTCTTGGTGGTTGAGTTTGGTGGGAAGTTTGGACTAGTTTCAGTACAAAGTATTCATGCATATGAAATGTCCTGAGTGTTAACTAGATGCTTTTCTTTAAGCTGAACCTGGATTTATCCAAGCACACTTTCCAGTATGCTTACCTTGTTACGACTTATCTCCTCTTTTAGTTTGGTATTTGTTAATAGGTTTTGAAAAGTTATCTATATTTGAGGAGGGTGACGGGCGGTGTGTGCGTGCTTCATGGCCTTATTCAATCAAGCACTCTATTCTTAATTTATTACTAAATCCTCCTCTGGTTTTGTATAAAATTTTGTATACATTATTTTATGTTCTTGAGGTAAAAAGTAGCCTACTTCTTCTGCTTCCATAGGTTAAACCTCATTTTTTTAAATATAATGATTTTTATTTTTTTCCATTATAGCTGGTCTACAGGGTTCTGTCATTTTTCTACTGTACAGCAAGTGACCCAGCTACACATACATGTATACATTCTTTTTTCTCCCATTATCATGCTCCATCATAAGTGGCTAGACATAATTCCCAGTGCTACACAGCAGGATCTCATCGCTAATCCATTCCAAAGGCAATAGTCCGCATCTATTAACCCCAAGCTCCTAATCCATCCCACTCCCTCCCCCTCCCCCTCCCCCTTGGCAACCTCAAGTCTATTCTGCAAGTCCATGGTTTTCTTTTCTGTGGAAAGGTTCATTTGTGCCTTATATTAGATTCCAGATATAAGCGATATCATATACTAACAAGGGCTTAATCTCTAAAATATACAAACAATTTATACAACTCAACAGCAAAAAAGCCAACAACCCAATTGAAAATGGGCAAAAGACCTGAATAGACATTTCTCAAGGAAGATATACAGATGGCCAACAAGCATATGAAAAAATGCTCAACATCACTGATTTATTAGAGAAATGCAAATCAAAAAACTACCACAAGATACTACCTCACACCAGTCAGAATGGCCATCATTAATAAGTTCACAAATAGCAAGTGCTGGAGGGGAGGTGGAGAAAAGGGAACCCTCCTGCACTGTTGGTGGGCATGTAAGCTGGTACAACCACTATGGAGAACAGTATGGAGGTACCTTAGGAAACTACACATAGAACTACCATATGACCCAGCAATCCCACTCTTGGGCATATATCCAGACAAAACTTTCCTTGAAAAAGACATATGCGGAGTTCCCATCATGGCGCAGTGGTTAACGAATCTGACTAGGAACCATGAGGTTGCGGGTTAGGTCCCTGCCCTTGCTCAGTGGGTTAACGATCCGGCGTTGCTGTGAGCTGTGGTGTAGGTTGCAGACGCGGTTCGGATCCAGCATTGCTGTGGCTCTGGCGTAGGCCAGTGGCTACAGCTCCGATTGGACCCCTAGCCTGGGAACCTCCATATGCCGTGGTAGCGGCCCAAGAAATAGCAAAAAGACAAAAAAAAAAAAAGACATATGCACCCACATGTTCATTGCAGCACTATTCACAATAGACAAGACATGGAAGCAACCCAAATGTCCATTGACAGATGATTGGATTAGGAAGATGTGGTATATATCCACAATGGAATACTACTCAGCCATAAAAAAGAACAAAATAATGCCATTTGCAGCAACATGGATGGAACTAGAGACTCTCATCCTGAGTGAAGTAAGTCAGAAAGAAAGAGAAAGACAAACACCTAATATTTTTATGTCTGATAATTATACTTGGTGAGGCTGGCGGTGTATAAGGCTGGTAAGGTTTATCAGTTTATTGATTATAGAACAGATTCCTCTAGAAGGGTGTAAAGCACCATTAAGTTCTTTGATTCTTAGGCTGATGCTAGTAGTGTTCTGGTGAATAATTTTATTGTATAATTATTTTGATTTTGGGCTAAGCATATTGGGACATATAATTCCAGTTTAGATCTTAGCTGTCATGTAATCAGAAATTTTAAAGTCACGTTCACAGCTTGTGCTATGGCTTTTTACAGCTTAACTAGGACTTGACTTTATTTTGGGATAATCTTTAACATGCTTTACACTGGATTTCTAATTAATATGGGTTAATATTATGGCCAAGGTGGCTGATAACAAATTTACCAACACTAATTAGTAAATATAACTTATTCAGATGTTGAAATGTTCTTTTTTTTTCTTTTTTCTTTTTAGGGCCGTACCTGTGGCATATGTAGGTTCCCAGGCTAGGGGTCAAATTGGAGCAATAGCCGCCGGCCTACACCACAGCCACAGCAATGCCAGATCGGAGGCATATCTGCGACCTATACCACAGTTCACAGCACTGCTGGATCTGAGTGAGACCAGGGATCAAACATGCATCCTCATGGATGCTAGTCAGATTAGTTTCCACTGAGCCACAACGGGAGTTCCCTCAAACGTTCTTTTAGGGCTTAATTTTTATCACTGCCATTTCGCATGGGATGAAGTTAAGCAAGGCATTGTGAGCTACTTTTTAGTGTGCTTGATGCCTGCTAATTTTAATCTTTTATGAATTAGAGGGCATTCTCAGTGGGATGCAGATACTTGCATGTGTAATTTTATGAGAAATTAATAGGCTGGGGTCATACCTATATGTTTATGAAGTTAGTAAACTAACTAAACTAATTCATCTAGGCATTTATGGTGCCTTTGATTATCAAACTGTAGTGGTGCCTCTAGGTGCTCAGTCAGATGTCCTGGTTTCAAATCTTAAAACAGGGCTCGATCTTGATCCCAGTGCCTAGCATAGCTTTTGGCGTAAAGGCCGTGATCAGTGATTGTTCAACAGATGGATAAATGAGACCCTTCTGCTGAGGGGAGTGCTGTGGGAACTGAAGAAAGAAGCTCAGATGGGAAGAGAAAAAGGTAGTCTGGGAAGACCTCTTAGGAGAAAGGGTACAGGGATGAGCACAGCCTGCCCATCAAAAGACCACCTCTTTTACATGCTCCACGTTTAGGCCCACTAGCCCCATCTTCCAGGGGCCAAGACCCATGCAGGCTTGCAGCTTGAAAAACGGAAGTCCAAGAGTCAAGGCAGGTAATTCTGGGTTTAGAGTCCTGCCTCTGGAGAAACAAGGGCAGTCAGACCACAGACATCCTGTCAGACTGTCCTACTTCTTGGCCACCCAACTAGGCTGAAAGTGCCCTATCAGATGCTGAAGGCAGATCTCCGTTCCCTCTGTGAGGCGAGGCAATTTGGACCTGAGAGTCACAGGTGCTTGGTAACCAACCCCTCCTCTCCTGGCACCTCTTTGGGATTCTGCCAACCTCATCTCCAACCCCATGTCCGACAGAGCCTGCAAGTTTATTCTGAGAGTAGCACAGGGGCTCTGCCTGTGCTCTAGTGCCCTCTAGTGGCCTTCTTCTCTAACATCAACTCTCAACCCTTATTCCTGCCTCCCTCTCTAGCCCAGACCTTAGACACCTACTAGCCCAATTTCGTTCTTCTCCATCGAAGTGCAGTGGAGTGCCCAACAGAGGGATGTATTTCTTAAAGTCTCCCAGGGTCTCCACCACTTTCCAACCCTCTACTTTAAATCAGTCAGATGCCTCCCCCCATCCTTTAAATCAGGTATCCCTATAGTCTTGTCTAAGTATCTGCCTATTTCAAGAAGCAGTGACCTCTTCACAATTTGTGGACTGAATTCAGTCAGGAAAGAGCCTCACTTGCAGGTGGGGGACACCGGAGCATGCTGTGATTGTGGGTCTAGGGGTGCAGAGCACCAAGTATGAACTCCAGTTCTAAAGAGGCATCATGGCTCTTTGGCTCAGGCTGCTGAGGTCCACAGCGTCAGCAATTGTGTGGTCCTTGGCTAGTGCTATGTGGCAATCTGTAGTGACTACAAGGGCTGTTGGAGCCCTCAGCAGCACCTACAGAATGAGTTGCTAGGGATCAGGGCAGGCAGCAGTGGTGGCTAGAGCTGGTGGTGTACACGTACTCACTTACAAGAGCCAGCTGTAGGTGCCTAAACTGTGGCAGGGGCCTATTGCAGACACACATGGTGGGGGAGGCATGGCAAGCAGAAAGGGCCAGGACTAACTATTCACATGCAGTGCTGTGGCTGCTGGGTCTTACCACAGGAGCAGTGGAGGCCAATGCTGGCAGTCAGGTTGGGGTTTGCAGGTACACAGCTAAGAGGCCCTAGCTGTAGATGAATCACATGGCGTAGGCCAGTGACAGGAAACAGAGTGAGCGTGCACTTCTGTGGCTGCAGGATCTTGCCACAGGAGTGCACATATCAGTGGAGGCTGATGACAGGTGTCAGGCTGGCAGCATGTTGGTGCACAGCTAGAGGGGCTAGCCGTGAGTGTGCACACACTGATAGGTGCACACACTGATAGGGCACAGCTATGAGAGTCTAGGGTGGTTCTTGCACTCATGTAGCTTTAGAGGCCTGGACTGGCTGCCAGTGCAGGTCTCAGGCTTCAGCAAGGGTGATGGGGAGGCAGCTGGGAAGGACTCAGATGGCTGGCATGTGTGTACGTGAATACCTGTGGGGTAAAAACTGGTGAAATCTGGAGGAATTCCATGGCAGCTGTGTCAATCGTTGGTTTCTTCAGGGGTAAAGCTGCTGAGGTCCTCTGCCAAGAAGGTCACTGGAAACCACCGTTGCTCCTGCTGTGTGGCTCATACTGGTAGCCCTGCCTTTCCGCCTTCACACATTTCAGTTTTGCAGTTCTCTGGGTGGGGTAAAATCAAAGGGAGTCCTTTATGTGGTGCTGGAGACTGGTTGCTCATGCTGCTGTCCCAGCAAGGGGAGCTCTTCCCAGCTTGGGAATTCCCTCCTCGTGCTGAGCAGTGCCAGCCTGGGGATGGGATGCTGCAGGCAAAAATGAAGCTATTTTCCTTACTTTTTGTGCACTTACTGTTCTGTTTGTGTTTCACTGTGTTGCTGACATTTCTTAGGTGGACTCTGGATCTCTCTTCAGAGCTAATTTTGTTGATGAATCACTGTCTAATTGCTGATCTTCGTTGGAGAACAGAGGCTGGGGTATCCTATGCCACCATTTTGGTGACATCATCTAAGCCTTACTTTTACAAAATTTTTATTTTATGTTGGAGTACGGTTGATTTACAAAGTTGTGTTAGTTTCAGACATATAACAGAGTGATTCTGTCATATATATAGTTATAGATATACAGATACGTATACCTAGTTTTTTTCTTTTCATGTAGGTTATTACAGAATATTGAGTAGAATTCCTTGTGCTATATAATAGGTCCTTGTTGATGACCTATTTTATATATAGTAATGTGTATATGTTAACCCCAAACTCCTATTTTATCCCTCCTCATGGTCTTCCCCTTTGATAATCATAAGTTTGTTTTCTAAGTCAGTGAGTCTCTTGCTGTTTCATAAAAAAGTTCATTTGTATCATTTTTTAAGTTTCCACATGTAAGTGATATCATATGATATTTGTCTTTGTCTGACTTACTTCACTTGGTATGCTAATCTCTAGGTCCATCCACATTACTGAAAATGGCATTATATAATTCTTTTTTATGGTTGAGTAGTATTCCATTGTATATCTGTAACACATCTTCTTTCTCCATTCATCTGTCATTGAATATTTAGGTTGCTTCCATGTCTTGGTTATTGTATTTGTTTATTTTTTGTTTGTTTTTAAATTTTATTGGATTATACTTGACTTACAAAATTATGTTATTTCAGGTGTATAGCAAGGTAAATAATTATACATATACATATATACCCATTCCTTTCAGATTATTTTCCCATATGAGTTATTACACAGTACTGAGTGGATTTCCCTGTGCTATACAGTAGGCACTTGTTAATTATCTATTTTATGTACAGTAGTGTGTTTATGTCAGTCCTAACCTCCTAATTTATCCCTCCCCCCACCATGTTTCACCTTTGAGAAACATAAGTTTGTTTTTGAAATCTTTGAATCTGTTTCTTTTTCTTTTTACATGCTTTTTAAAAAATACTTTACATCATGCTATATCTGAGGAAATTGAATATAGTTCCCTTGCTATATAGTAGGACCTCATTGCTTATCCATTCTAAGTGTAATAGTTTGCATCTACTAACCCCAAACTCTCAGTCCCTCCCAATCCCTGCCCCCTCCCCTTTGGCAACCACAGGTCTGTTCTCTATGTCTGTGAGTCTGTTTCTCTTTTGTAGATAAGTTCATTTGTGCCATATTTTAGAATCTGTATATGTGACATCATTACGGTGTTTGTCCTTCTCTTTCTGACTTATTTCACTTAGTATGATAATCTTTAGTTGCATCCATGTTGCTGCAAATGGCATTATTTCATTCCTTTTTGAGGCTGAATAGTATTCCACTGTATATATTACCACATCTTAATCAATTCACCTGTTTAGGTTGTTTCCATGACATTTAGGTTGTTTCCACGTCTTGGCTATTGTGAATAGTGCTGCTATGGGCATGGGGGTGCATATATCTCTTTGAATTGTAGTTTTGTCAGGGTATATGCCCAGGAGGGGGATTGCTGGATCATATGATAGTTCTATATTTAGTTTTCTGAGCAACCGCCATACTATTTTTCATAGTAGTTGTACCAATTTACTCTCCTGCTAACAGTGTAAGAAGGTTCCCTTTTCTCCATTTCCTCTCTAGTGCTTGTAATTTGTAGACTTACTGCTGATGGCCATCCTGTATGGTGTGAGGAGGTACCTCATAATTTTGATTTGCATTTCTCTAATAATTAATGAAGTTGAACATCTTCTCACATGGAAGGATGTCTGTTTAGTTCTTCTGCCCATTTTTGATTGGGTTTTGTTGTTGCTGTTGGGTTTTATGTGTTGTTTGTATATTTTGGAGATTAAGCCCTTTTTGGTAACAGGGTTTTCAATTGTTTTCTCCCACTCTTTTGTTGTGTTTTGTTGTTGCTGTTGTTGTTATTGTTCCCTTTGCTGTGCAAAAGACCAAGGCAGGTGAAGACGGGTCATATTCTCATGCTGACAAAGGCTCGCACAAGAACAAGGTGCCCCCGCCCCAGGCCAAGGCCTCCTGATACACTCAGGGTAAGTTAGATCTCACACACACCCTGGCGGGGATTGGGATAGGCCCAGATCTCAGAGTTCATTGAATGTTTATTAATTTTAGATCAAACTGAGTTAAAATCAAGAGGCATGATTGAGTGTTTTCTATGGTCAAGGGAAATGAGAATCCAAGAGCTAAACTGAATTTGGTTATAATACTTTGTCCTATAAATTTTAAACCTCTGTAATACTCTTTACAGTACATATTCATCATAGAAGGAATGGCTTCTCTATAGCTTTTATTTTTCAGAAATGATTTGACTGCTGACTTTTTCACTCCATCTGATAAACTCTGAATCACTTTGTCACATTTCCCAAAAGCCCCTGGGAAGTTTCAATGACTATATAAAAACCTATATAGTAATCTGGGGGAAAAATAAAACACATTTTTCTTAACCTGTTATAACTTCAGTCAAAGAGAAAAGAAAATATATAAAGCCAATCACATTATTCTTTTTATCCATGAGGAGAAAATATTTTTTCTCAGTTGCTGGATTCAAACCAGTGGAATCCTGGAACTCTGATGTGGTTTTGGTTTCTGGAAAGTGGTGCTGGGATTAGGAATAGGGCAGCGGTGGCCTGAGGCTTTGGGGACATGAAACAAATAGAGAAGCAAGAACAAGGTGAGGAACAAGAACCAAGCAGGAGGCACAACTCTCCCAGACTTCAGGCAATATTACAAAGCCACAGTCATCAAGACGATGTGGTACTTGTACCAACACAGACAGACAGACCAATGGAACAGAATAGAGAACCCAGAAATAAACCAAGACACCTATGGTCAATTAATCTTTGACAAAGGAGGCAAGAACATAAAATGGGAAAAAGACAGTCTTTTCAGCAAGTGTTTCTGGGAAACCTGGACAGCTGAATGCAAAGCAATGAAACTAGAACACACCCTCACACCATGCACCAAAATAAACTCAAAATGGCTGAAAGGCTTAAATATAAGACAAGACACCATCAAAATCCTGGAAGAGAACACAGGCAAGACATTCGCTGACATCAACCTTATGAATATTTTCTCAGGCCAATCTCCCAAAGCAATAGAAATAAAAGCAAAAATAAACCCACGGGACCTCATCAAACTGAAAAGCTTTTGCACAGCAAAGGAAACCATAAAGAAAACAAAAAGACAACTGACAGAATGGGAGAAAATAGTTTCAAATGATGCAACTGACAAGGGCTTAATCTCTAGAATATACAAGCAATTTATACAACTCAACAGCAAAAAAGCCAACAACCCAATTGAAAATGGGCAAAAGACCTGAATAGACATTTCTCTAAGGAAGATGTGCAGATGGCCAACAACACATGAAAAAATGTTCCACATCACTGATTATTAGAGAAATGCAAATCAAAAAACTACCACAAGATACTACCTCACACCAGTCAGAATGGCCATCATTAATAAGTCCACAAATAACAAATGCTGGAGGGGGTGTGGAGAAAAGGGAACCCTCCTGCACTGTTGGTGGGCATGTAAGCTGGTACAACCACTATGGAGAACAGTATGGAGGTACCTTAGGAAACTACACATAGAACTACCATATGACCCAGCAATCCCACTCTTGGGCATATACCTGGACAAAACTTTTTTTAAAAAAGATACATGCACACACCTGTTCATTGCAGCTCTATTCACAATAACCAAGACATGGAAACAACCCAAATGTCCATTGGCAGACAATTGGATTAGGAAGGTGTGGTATATATCCACAATGGAATACTACTCAGCCATAAAAAAGAACGACATAATGCCATTTGCAGCAACATGGATGGAACTAGAGACTCATACTGAATGAAGTAAGTCAGAAAGAGACAAATACCATATGATATCACTTATATCTGGAATCTAATTAAAGCACAAATGAATCTTTCCACAGAAAAGGAAATCATAGACTTGAAGAATAGACTTGTGGTTGCCAAGGGGAAGGGGGAGGGAGTGGGATGGACTGGGAGTCTGGGGTTATCGGATGCAAACTATTGCCTTTGTATTGGATTAGCAATGAGATTCTGCTGTGTAGCACTGGGAACTATGTCTAGTCATTTATGATGGAACATGATCATGTGCAAAAATAGAATGTTTACATGCATGTGTAACTGGGTCACCATGCTGTACAGTAAAAAAAAATATGGAAATAACTATTAAAACAAACAAACAGACAAAAAAAGATGCAAGAACACTATTCAGGGGAAAAGTCATTCCTGGGAACCCATTAAGCAGACTCAGCCTTACATCCATCAGGAACCATATAGAAAGGTGAAACCCACTGCACCTGAAATTAGAAAAAGGAGCAAGCAAATTCATGAGGACAATGAGGAGGAGGTTTGGTAAGCTTACCTCAAATGGGAAAGAAGCTGAGTGCCAGGCCCTTGCTGAGCTCCTATAAGAGGTACAGATATGTGGTGGAAAGTGCTCCCTCATCCTCACAGCGCATTCAGTCATGAGCAATGGGTTTGGATAGGCTACAGTGAAGGAGTAAGGATCATGGAGACATATTCTTCTGATGTCCTGTTATGAGAGCCTTTTGTCGAGAGCATCGCTGACCAGCACCCTCCAGCAGCTCCCATTCAGTGACTGGGCACCGTGGGGGTGCCCAGGTCAGGCCCTGCTTACCTAGTGGGGGATTCCTTTGATGGACAACTTTGACTCAGGAACTCCCCATCAACCTGGCCAAAACGTGCTCAGAACTGCCCTGTATTTGAGTCTTTCTGCCCAAACTTCCTTCCCTCTTTCCTTTCATGTATGTCAGGCCTATATTGTGTTGTGATGGTACTTCCTACCTTCTCCTGTTCCCTCCCACTCTATCCTTCACAGGCATTTCCCCAATAAGTCTCTTGCACAGCTAATCCCATCTTGACCTCTGCTTAAAAACTCACTATTGTGGAGTTCCCGTCGTGGCGCAGTGGTTAACGAATCCGACTAGGAACCATGAGGTTGAGGGTTCGATCCCTGCCCTTGCTCAGTGGGTTAACGATCCGGCGTTGCCATGGATCCCGCGTTGCTGTGGCTCTGGCGTAGGCCGGTGGCTACAGCTCTGATTTGACCCCTAGCCTGGGAACCTCCATATGCTGTGGGAGCGGCCCCAAAGAAATAGCAAAAAAAAAAAAAAAAAAAAAAAAAGACAAAAAAAACCCCCTCACTATTGGAGTTCCCATTGTGGTGCAACGGAAACGAATCTGACTAGGAACCATGAGGTTGTGGGTTCAATCCCTGGCCTCGCTCAGTGGGTTGAGGATCCAGCATTGCCATGAGCTGTGACGTAGGTCGCAGACACGGCTTGGATCTGACGTTGCTGTGGCTGTGGCATAGGCCAGCAGCTGTAGCTCCGATTCAACCCCTAGCCTGGGAACCTCCATATGCTGTGGGTGTGGCCGGCCCTAAAAAGGCAAAAACAGCAACAACAACAAAAAACAACTCAGTATGGCACAAGTAGCAGAAATTCCTACAACGCTGTAAATCTACTCTAAAGAAACAAACAAATCAAGATTAAAAAAAAAAATCAGTGTGGCACAATTGTCCAAGTTCATGTGATGCCTTAACATCTTCTCTCCATCTGACTCTCCTCCGCTGAACACACACATCTACATACATATAATCATCCCTCAGTATCCGTGAGGGATTGTTTCCAGACCCCCCTCAGATATAAAAATCCACAGATGCTCAAGTCCCTTATATAAGATGGTGCAGTATTTACATACAACCTCGCACATTCTTCCATAAACTTTAAATCTCTTTAAATCTTTAAATCTCTTTAAATCTCTAGATGACTTAAAATACCTAATACAATGTAAATGCTATGTAAATAGTTGTAAATGCAATGTATATACTATGTAAATAGTTGCCAATACACAACAAATTCAAGTTTGCTTTTTGCAACTTTCTGGGATTCTTTTTCAAATATTTCTGACCCAGGGTTGGTTGAATGCATGAATGCAGAACTCCTAGATACAGAGGGCCAACTGTATGCATTTATCACACACTTATGTGCCAGGTGCTATGCTAATTAATTTACATTCATTATCTTATTTAATTCTTCCAATTAGCTTATGAGATAAATAGCATTACTGGTGATGTTTTAAGATGAGAAAATGGAAGCCGAGAAAGGCTGAACAACTCATCTAGTATGATGCAACTGGACAGACGTACCAGGGTAGACCTGACTCCAGATGTGACACTTGTGCACATGTGCTCAATGGCCTCTGGTGGCAGCTTCAGGATCTATCAAGGGCACCACTGAGAGATCTTAAAAGTTCTCAACACAAGAGAAAAAAAATGGTTAAAAAAATTATAACTGTGTAGTGACGAATGTTGACTCGACTATTG
Organism: Phacochoerus africanus; assembly: GCF_016906955.1. Lineage (NCBI taxonomy): Eukaryota > Metazoa > Chordata > Mammalia > Artiodactyla > Suidae > Phacochoerus > Phacochoerus africanus. Next base: position 82,783,254 of record NC_062548.1, read on the forward strand.
TGGTCATCATTTCACAACATACAGAAGTTTTGAATCCTTACATTATATACTTGAGACTAATATAATGTTTTATATAAGTCAATGATACCTTGATTTAAAAAAAGAAAATAAGAGCACCAGGACATATGTCTACCAACAGCTCCAAGACTCTCTAGAGTTGTCTGTCTGTTTGTTGCCACCCTGTGGCATACAGGAGTACCCAGGCCAGGGATTAAATCCAAACCACAGTTGTGACTTACCTGGGTCCCAGCACTCTAGAGACACTACTGATCCCAATGCACCACAGCGGGAACCCCCCTCTCTATTTCTTCCTCCTGCTTCCCTCTTATTCTGATCCCTTCTTTCTATCCATTGCCTTCTGCCTGGCCCAACTGGATGGACCCTTAGCTAAAGTACCTGCCTGACTTTGATCTTGATTTGGTTCTAGTCCTGGCCTCCTTTTGATCAGTAGAACATTATTCTTCCATAAAAAGGAATGAAGTACTTTTACATGTGATAATGTGGATGAACCTTGAAAACATTCCATTACCTGAAAGAAGCAGACACAAAAAGCCACATATCATATGATTCCATTTATATGAAATATATAGAATAAGCAAATCCGTAAAGGCAGAAAGCAGATTAGTGGTTGTCTTGGGTCACAGAGGGGGTGAAAAGAATAAGTGATTGCTTAATGGGGTACAGGGTTTTCTTTGGGGTGATGAAAATGTTTTGGAACTAGACAGGGTGATGGTTACACAATGGTGTGAATGAACTAAATGTCACTGCAATTTTCAGTTTAAAATGGTAAATTGTATGTTTTTATATTTTACCATAATGAAAGATTCTTGTTTAGAAGGCTATTATGTTTGTAGACTTTTTTTAAACAACAGAAAATACCATGGTTTGCATGTTTCCTATGCCAAATATTCCTATGCCAGCATCCCCAAATATATGTTCACTATGTTCTCATGCTCTAATTTATGTAGAAATTATAAGCTCATAAAAGTTAAGCTTCCAGAAAAAAAAAACCCAAAACTAAGGACATGCCTTAGACTGAACTCAGTTTTATCTTTTTGGGTCCAAGATAAGCTGTATAAGTATTGAGCTTTTCCATGGATCTAATGAAGAGTCCAGAATCTGAATAAATGGCTGGAAAAACAAGGCTCCCCACATGTCATTACAAACAGCCTTCTTCCCTTGAACCTTCCCAGATTCAAGGTTAAGTCTGCTGGGAAGAAATGGAGAGCCAGTACTCTATGTCTTGCTTGTCAGACCCCTATAATATAAAGTTGAAATAAGCTGATGCTGCTGTTGACTCCTTTCTAATGAAATTCGAGGAGTAAAACCAAGAATTTTGCCTGGAAAATTGGATATCCCACCTCCCCACAGAAATGGACTGAGGGAGTACCCACAGGCAAAGCCGGAACTGCTCCATTCAAGCATGGGGATGACCTCTCAAGCCACTGAAGCTTTTACATTATACCCAGAGCACAGCGGAGATGGTCTAAGTATAACGAAGCAAACATCGATTGAGGGCATTGCATTATACGTGACGAGTGGCGAGAACTAGGATTCCTGTTACTGCTAGTGCTTGCAGATAATGTTAGTCTCAGAAGCAGGCACCAAACTGGATTCAATGTGCACGGACTTTATTAGGAGGGACCATTTGTGAAAGAAAATGAGGAGGAAGCTCAAGAAGGCTGGTGGGGAGCCATCAATTCAGGAAGCAAATCTGACTCCAGGGGAAGAAGAGAGAGAAGGAAGGGCGGGTGGGAGATCTCAGATGCCACAGTCTGAGGAAGGTTCAGCAAGGCTGTTGGAAAGCCAGAATAAGCACCGGAAGATTCCTGTGTCTCCCAGAAGTGGGCCTGTCCTCGTATCCCTGCTGTCCTCTGTCAGGGACTGGTAGCCGCCTGTGGGAAGCCTGGCCTTGAACAAATGCGGTGATGATTTCAGAGCCCAGGAGTGGGGCCCTTCATCGACAAACACTCCCAGCAGTTGGAGGTGTGGTGGGCACATTCTCGTGGCAGTCACAGGGACAGGAGAGGACTATGTCAACAGATGGAAGAGGATCCTAACTGCCTTCCTTGGCATCCTGGGCACTACTTTAGTCTCCCTCAAATCTCAAAGCTGGGCCCCAGTGGGAACAAAATTAAGGGTCCTGGCTATACATTGGGCTTCACTCTTCCACTCTCATCTTTGCAAAGTATTTTATGTGTAGCAGTGGCAACCATGCCTGTTAATTTGTTCCTCAAAAGCGATAACTACTTTTAATTTTTTTTCTTTTTTTTTGGTCTTTTCTTGAGCCGCTCCCGCGACATATGGAGGTTCCCAAGCTAGGGGTCCAATCGGAGCTGTAGCCACCAACCAATGCTACAGCCACAGCAACTCAGGATCCAAGTTGCGTCTGCAACCTACACCACAGCTCACGGCAATGCTAGATCCTTAACCCACTGAGCAAGGCCAGGGATGGAACCCGCAACCTCATGGTTCCTAGTCGGATTCGTTAACCACTGCGCCACTACGGGAACTCCGAAATAACTACTTTTAGACTTCATTTTCCTCTCTCCTTTTCTCTCCTTTTCCCTTTTTCTTTTTTCTCTCTCATTTCACACTTGTGCCTTAAATCCCCCCCCCCACCGCCGCCCAATTGCTTCAGGAAGTAAGAGGTCACTGATTCTTGCTGTTTACAATGTTAAACTCAGTCCAAAGGTGAGTATGATTAATAAACTCAGAAGGCATTTCTGACCAGACCCTAGACCTTGACACAATTTAATAAAGGACAGATGGCATCATGGTCTCCAGCAACTAGGGGCTCTCATCCCTTCTTTCCTCCATCTCATTTGCTCTCTTATTCCCTGTTTTTATACCTCCTTCTTCCACCCTTTCCCCTACACACATTCTCCCCTGGACATTCACAGGCCTATCATCTGCCTGCTGCTCTGCAATTCTCTCTCAGTAGGATCTGACTGAAAAAATACCTCTGTAGCTTCTCCGTGTGGAACCAACCTGGCTTTCAAGGACAGGAGGGAAAAACCCCAGAATCCACCTTTTTCAGTGTACTTGGTTCTAGTACTTGCAGCTCCCTACAAATTAGATCCAGGAATCCCCCTTCCCTGGGTCCTGACTCTATCTAAGGCTCATGTAATGTTTCCGTGGTGGGCAGTCATTGGGGTGGGAGAGCTGAAGGAAAGGGGCTATGTGTCCAGACCCAAAGCAGGTCACCCAGCACTGGGGACTGGTGATGTCAGGTCTGTAGATCAGAGGGGAAGATTGGTAGCATAAAAGCCTGGCACCATGAAGAGCTTTCTAGGAGTCAAGATTCATAAAATTAAATTGAAGTAGAGCCTTGAAAAACTATGTTCCTGGGGGTGGTGGCAATGTGCTCCCACCCTGTGCTCATGTACCACTGTTACAGACAGGTCTCCTTGGCCGAGTATCCGAGGAATGGCAACTTAGAGTATTAGGACATCATTTCAGTGTTCCATTTGCTGAGCCTGAAGTCACTGGGTTATTTGTTCATGCTTTTGCAGCCACTTTGTTTGCATGGTGAAGCTCTCACCTATCCCAACACCTGTCCCGCCCTAGGGGACAAGTCCATGTCCAGCCTTACCCCATGGTGAATAATTGAGCATGTGAAGGTCACTGGCCAAATTCCAAGATACCACACTGTCAGTGAGAGACTGAAAGATAAACTTGCTCAGGAGCACACGCATTTCCTCCACAACCTTATTGAGGAATAACTGATTAAAATAAGGGGGTATATTTTTTTTGGCCAGGCCCTCAGCAGCTTGACGTGACATCCACCTTCCCAGACCAGGGATTGGATCTGGGATTGCCATGGTAAGAGTGCCGAATCCTTCCCACCAGGGAACTCCCAAGCTGCCCTTGTTTAAAGTGTACAAGCTGTTACGTTTTCACAGCTGTATGCACCTCCCCCAAATCATCAATCAATAGAGGGGCCGACCATTTTAATAAACAGTTATGGGTGTTTCTAGGACATGGTTTCTTTTTGAGCCAAGTATCTCATCAAATGAAATAAACTTCCTAAAATAATTTTAAGCAAAAGCCCATGCAATGTGACTATCTATGCTCCATTTTGTGGATTTGTTGGGTCCCATCAGGGGGGATTTAACAAGATTCCAAGACTGATTTTCTAGATTCTCCAGCAGAGAAAGTCTGTGGAATGTGGAAAGTAGGCTCTTTGTGGGGGATAGGATTCACAGTGAGGTTCCAGCAAACTCCTTGTTGGCTCCCACTGTGTGAAGGGGCCAACCAGTGGTGGAGTAGAAACAGAAGGAAGTAGAAAATACCCAGCAGCAGGAAACTTGGCTGTAGCAGGAACTACAAAGAGCCAGCAGCCAAGTGGCCACACTTTGGGAGAATCAGTCATTAGCACACAGGACTAAACTCTTTCCAGCCTGAAGGTGGGAGCACAAAATTCAGTCCTATGGGATCATATAAGAAAGGAATTCAACTCCCAAAGACATTCTATGATGCCACCATCACCCTCATTCCAAAACCAGACAGAGATACCACCAAAAAAGAAAACTATCGCCCAATATCATTGATGAATATAGATGCAAAAATTCTCAACAAAATCTTAGCCAACCGAATCCAACAACATACCAAAAAAATTATACACCATGACCAGGTTGGGTTCATCCCAGGTTCACAAGGATGGTTCAACATACGCAAATCAATCAGCATCATACACCACATTAACAAAAAAAAAGTCAAAAATCATATGATCATCTCAATAGACGCAGAAAAAGCATTTGACAAAGTCCAACATCCATTCGTGATCAAGACCCTCGCCAAAGTGGGTATAGAAGGAACATTCCTGAACATAATCAAAGCCATTTATGATAAACCCACAGCAAATATAATACTCAATGGGAAAAACTGAAAGCCTTCTCACTCCAATCTGGAACAAGACAGGGGTGCCCACTCTCACCACTGCTCTTCAACATCGTTTTGGAAGTGCTAGCCACAGCAATTAGACAAACAAAAGAAATCAAAGGCATCCATATAGGAAGAGAAGAGATCAAACTGTCACTGTATGCAGATGACATGATACTATACATAGAAAACCCTAAGGACTCAACCCCAAAACTCCTTGAACTAATTCATAAATTCAGCAAAGTAGCAGGATATAAGATGAACATTCAGAAGTCAGTTGCATTTCTGTATACCAGCAATGAACTATTAGAAAAGGAATACAAAAATACGATACCTTTTAAAATTGCACCTCACAAAATCAAATACCTTGGAATACACCTGACCAAGGAGGTAAAGGACCTATATGCCGAGAACTATAAAACTTTCATCAAAGAAATCAAAGAAGATGTAAAGAAATGGAAAGCTATTCCATGGTCCTGGATTGGGAAAATCAATATTGTAAAAATGGCCATACTACCCAAAGCAATCTACAGATTCAATGCAATCCCTATCAAATTACCCAGGACATTTCTCACAGAACTACAACAAACAATCCAAACATTTATATGGAACCACAAAAGACCCAGAATCGCCAAAGCAATCCTGAGAAACAAAAACCAAGCAGGAGGCATAACTCTCCCAGACTTCAAGAAATACTACAAAGCCACAGTCATCAAAACAGTGTGGTAGTGGTATCAAAACAGACAGACAGACCAATGGAACAGAATAGAGAACCCGGAAATAAACCCTGACACCTAGGGTCAATTAATCTTTGACAAGGGAGGCAAGAACATCAAATGGGAAAAAGAAAGTCTATTCAGCAAGCATTGCTGGGAAACCTGGACAGCTGCATGCAAAGCAGTGAAACTAGAACACACCCTCACACCATGCACAAAAATAAACTCAAAATGGCTGAAAGGCTTAAATATACGACAGGACACCATCAAACTCCTAGAAGAAAACATAGGCAAAACCCTCTCTGACATCAACATCATGAATATTTTCTCAGGTCAGTCTCCCAAAGCAATCGAAATTAGAGCAAAAAGAAACCCATGGGACCTCATCAAACTGAAAAGCTTTTGCACAGCAAAGGAAACCCAAAAGAAAACAAAAAGACAACTTACAGAATGGGAGAAAATAGTTTCAAATGATGCAACCGACAAGGGCTTAATCTCTAGAATATATAAACAACTTCTACAACCTAACAGCAAAAAAGCCAATCAATCCATGGAAAAATGGGCAAAAGACCTGAATAGACATTTCTCCAAAGAAGATATACAGATGGCCAACAAACACATGAAAAAATGCTCAACATCGCTGGTTATAAGAGAAATGCAAATCAAAACTACCATGAGATACCACCTCACTCCAGTCAGAATGGCCATCATTCATAAATCCACAAATAACAAGTGCTGGAGGGACTGTGGAGAAAAAGGAACCCTCCTGCACTGCTGGTGGGAATGTAAACTGGTACAGCCACTATGGAGAACAGTTTGGAGATACCTTAGAAATCTATACATAGAACTTCCATATGACCCCGCAATCCCACTCTTGGGCATCTATCCGGACAAAACTCTCCTTAAAAGAGCCACGTGCACCCGCATGTTCATTGCAGCACTATTCACAATAGCCAGGATATGGAAACAACCCAGATGTCCATCGACAGAGGATTGGATTCGGAAGAAGTGGTATATATACACAAAGGAATACTACTCAGCCATAAAAAAGAATGACATAATGCCATTTGCAGCAACATGGATGGAGCTAGAGACTCTCATACTGAGTGAAATGAGCCAGAAAGACAAAGACAAATACCATATGATATCACTTATAACTGGAATCTAATATCCAGCACAAATGAACATCTCCTCAGAAAAGAAAATCATGGACTTGGAGAAGAGACTTGTGGCTGCCTGATGGGAGGGGGAGGGAGTGGGAGGGATCGGGAGCTTGGGCTTATCAGACACAACTTAGAATAGGTTTACAAGGAGATCCTGCTGAATAGCATTGAGAACTTTGTCTAGATACTCATGTTGCAACAGAAGAAAGGGTGGGGGGAAAATGTAATTGTAATGTCTACATGTAAGGATAACTTGATCCCCTTGCTGTACAGTGGGAAAATAAAAAAAATTATAAAAAAAAAGAAAGAAAGGAATTCACTAAAACAGTGGGGAAGCTTGAAAAGGAATAAAGCATTTCTTTCAAATTGGAATTTTCAACATACATAGGAAACCAATTCCATGTTCTTGATCACACATCTTAGCTTTCAAAGCTTCTCTGTTTCTGAAATGCCGCAACTGGCCCTAGCAAAGAGAAATGAAAACTCAGCAGGCACTGAAATCAGCCTCCTAAATCCTACTCCTTCCTGCTGTACAGCTCATAAACTCTATTTGAATTTGCAGTTTTTTGAACTCTTACATTTTAGAAGAGTATCTCCAGACAGAGGATGAAACACGTTTCATTTTCTTGGAGCGCAAGTGTCTGAAGTGTTCTATTACTCATTTGAATAATATTAACATTCAAGAGGGATGCATGGAAAGGTCCTTAGTAGCAAAAATTATGTCTTCATTTTGAACACATTTGAATCTATAGTGTAAACACCCTACCCTCAATTTCTTAGAGTCACAATCACTATGGCAACACCACCACATGTTACACAGATGTCTGCCTAAAACCAGTTGCTAACTTTAAATCACAATTTCTAAAGGTTTGGCTTAACACATAGGGAGTAATACCACCCAACTATAAAATTTCTGTTTATATCATTGGGTACTTGGGAAGGGCTGCAGTGGGATCTGCCTCCATGTACATTTCCTATCACATGAACATCACCTGAAATATATGTAGTTCCTGTCCTGGCACAGCGGAAACGAATCTGACTAGGAACCATGAGGTTGCAGTTTCAATCTCTGGCCTTGCTCAAGTGTGTTAAGGACCTGGTGTCGCCATGAGCCTTGGCGAAGTTTGCAGACGTGGCTTGGATCTGATGTTGCTGTGACTGTGGTGTAGGCCAGCAGCTATAGCTCTGATTGGATCCCTAGCCTGGGAACCTCCACATGCCATGGGTGTGGACCTAATAAGACAAAAGACAAAAAAAAAAGAGAAATATATAGAACATTGTCTTTGCATGTTCCCTCCATGTCCTCTGCCAAGCACATTTCCCACGTCGGTCAACTTCTTTATAGTCTATGTCTACCAGTGTCATGCTACTGAAATTGTTCTTGCCAAATCTCTGTAACCTCCTAATTGCCAAACCCAGTAGTTTCTTTGCATCCTTCATTATTCTTGACCTTCTTGCAGCATTTTCATAGTTGACCCACGTTATGAGTCGAATTGTGGCCCCTCCTCCAAATTTGTATGTCTAAGTTTTAACCCCAAGTATCTTAGCATGTAATCTTATTTGGAGGTAGGGTTATTACAGATTTAAATTTATTTAAAATGATGTCACTATAAAAAGGGGAAATTTGGAGACAGACATAAGAAGAGGGACGAGCGTAAGAAGAGAAACAGGGAGAATGCCATATGAACACAGAGTTTAGGGTGGTGCACCCATAAGCCAAGGAATGCCAAATATCACCAGCAAAGGATGAGAAGCTAAGAGAGCAGCGTAAAACACATCCTTCCCTCTTTGTCCTCAGAAGGAGCCAACCCAGATGACAATTTCATCTCAGGCATTCAACCTCCAGAAATGTGAGACAATACATTTCTGTTAAAATCCATCATTACAAAATCCAGTTAATCTACAGCTCCACTCCAAATATTTCAGTCACTCTAGACTCTACCCAGAACTTACAAATCCCACCTAAAAAATCTTACAAGCTCCTAAGTTCATCCTTCTGTCCTTTCTTCATTTTTGTTGCTATGGCTTAATCATCTCTCTTCTGAAATCTGCCCTTACCTCTTTATGGGTGTTCTGTTTCTACTTCTTACTCCTCAGTCTGGGCCAGGCTGGGAGCCAGTCTACACTGTAGTTCACTATCACTCTCTTCTCTTACTTTCCCTTCCAGGGATCCATATCTAACCCTAGGATAGGGAAGGAGTACATTGTGCAACTTGCTTTATAAGATCATGCGGTTTCCAAATATTTGTTTCAAGTCTGAGCCAGAGCTCTTGAAGTACTTGGCATCTTTGTTCTCTGATTCCCTGATAATAAAATTTCCCTAAATTGGAGTTCCTGCTGTGGTGCACCACGATTGGCAGCATCTCGAGAGCACTGGGTCTCAGGTTTCCCTGTGCAGTGGGTTAAGGATCCAGCATTGCCGCAGCTGCGGCTTAGCTTGTGACTACGGCTCAGATCTGATCTCTGGCCCAGGAACTCCATGTGCCACGGGGCGGCCAAAAAACAAATTATCCCCGGACAGTAGTGATCCCATGTGTAGCTGCCAAGTATAAGAGAGGGCAGGGGCCAGGGGACAGGAAACATATCAGTTAATAGTCAAAAATATACCCTGCTACACACAAGGTGCTCTCCGGAATCTTGCATCTACAGAAATCATATGTGTAAAAGAAGCTCCAAGAATGCAGCCAAAAGATTGTTGAGCTGTAAGTTGGAAATGACCAAGTAGAAGCACATGTGACATGTAACAGGGAGGCTGTACAGCATGGGGTATCTGGGGGCCGTGGGGGCCTTGGGTCTCTCAATAGCTGTGGCATCTGTGGGGAAAGGTTCGAGAGGCCATTTGGAGCAGCGTAAAGAGCGCTGTTTTTGGACCCATGAAGGGACTAACATTTATTGGATGCCTACTGCTGGGATGCAGTTCCCCATCAACATTTTTGCATTTCTGCACTTTCTGGACTTTGTGAACAAAGAACACAAGCAAACTTGGTTAAAGGATGATTTTAATGGCTGGAGTTCCCTGGTGGCTCAGTGACTTATGGATCTTGAGTTGTCACAGCTGTGGCTGTGGTTACTGGTGTGGTGTGGGTTTGATCCCTGGCCCAGGAACTTCTGCATGCTACAGACCCAGCCAAAATAGATAAATAAAGTAAATATAAAAGGATGATTTAATGGCAAATGTACCTAGGAAATTAGAGTATTTTTCTAGGGGGATTTGGAGACTTTTTTCCACTGGAGTCATTTGCACAACTCCTGGAAACACTTACTTGCATTTCAGTATATAAAAGGTATCTATCTATCTCTTGATAGGAGAATGGGAAGATGTGCCAACACTTTATATTATCCCCAAGTCTCACAATTTCGGGGTGCTTCTCCTGTTATACACCCCTCTGACTCGTGCACTGTAGCATCAGGATCTTACCATGTTGCCCTGTGGGGTTTGGGCCTTGGGGAACAAGTTCTAAGATGCTCTGTGAGTGATAAATGGTCTGTTCTCTGATCCGGAGGTCTAGTGTTTCCTGTAACAATTTGAATGACTATATATACATACACACATACATACATACACACACAACTCACATCCATATATATATACACACACAGACCATGTGGCAAAACTAGCACTGTCTAATTAAATCTTCAAGAGAAAAATTCAAGTGATATGAACTGTTATTACCACAGATGAGGAAACTAAAGTTTAGTGAAGTAGTTATTTGCCTAAAATCAATTTGATGGGTGGCAATGCTGGGTATCAAATACAGCTATTTAAGATTAAAGACTCTGTTCTTAGTTCTCTAATATTTCTTACTCTGCTATTGACTTGCCTTCTTTACACCTCAGTTATCCATATTTAATGTCAAAGAATTAGATTATAAAACCACTAAGTTCCCTTCTAATCCAATTATTTTTATGCTTCCTCTCCTGCCTTGTTTCTAAATTCTCCCTATAGACACTCTCATCCCTCACAGAAAGTTCTACTCTGGATCCCTAAGCACAACACATACACCCTTATGTTTAAGTGTTTGTTTAGATGTTTGTTGGTACCTGGAAGCTCTCTTTACCTGCTTCCATTCATCAAGGTCTTACTGATCTATCAAGGCACAAGAAGCATTAAGAGAGCCTTGGTGATGGCTCTCCCACAGCACCCACTCTCTGAAATACTCATTCCACCCTTATTGTATTTGGCCTCTATTACTTCACCTGCCCTTTTGTCTATTTCACAGACACTAAAAAATATAGGAGTTTCAGTCATGGCTCAGGGGAAACGAATCTGACCAGCATCCAGGAGGATTCAAGTTCAATACCTGGCCTCGCTCAGTGGGTTAAGGATCTGGCGTTGCCATGAGCTGTGTTGTAGGTGGAAAATGTGGCTTGGATCCCACGCAGCCCTGGCTATGGTGTAGGCCAGCAGCTACATCTCTGATTTGATGCCTAGCCTGGGAACCTCCATATGCCATTGGTACAGCTCTAAAATGACAAAAAAAAAAAAAATACAATATCAGTGTGCAGCTATTTACCTTCATGGCATTTTGCCTTTGAAAAGGCACTTAGGTTGACAATAGAACATTTTAACAGAAAAAGTATGTGTGTGTGTGTATGTGTGTGTGTATGCATGTGTGAAAATGATTTAATCAACACATCATAAATGATAAAAGAAATATCCTTTTTTAAAGTTTTTTTGTTTTTTTTTTTTTGTTTTTTTTTTTTTAAGGCCACAGCAGTGGCTTATGTAGGTTCTCAGGCTAGGAGTCAAATTGGAGCTATAGCTGCCAGCCTACACTGCAGCCACAACAATGCTGGATCTGAGCCACATCTGAAACCTACACCACAGCTCATAGTACACTAGATCCTTAACCCGCTGAGCAGAGCCAGGGATCGAACCTACAACCTCATGGTTATTAGATCTGTTTCCGCTGTGCCACAATAGGAACTGCCTTTTGTTTGTTTAAACAGCAATAATTATAGCAAGTAAATATGTTATTATTTCAGCAAGCATGTCTTTGCCATGCATTGTACTTGGTGCAAGGAAAACCGTCATGAACACATAGATGTGCTTATGTCCCATGACAGTGTGGAATCCAAGCCGTGAGGAGGTGGGGAGGCTAGACATTAATACTTCTGTGGTAGGCAGGTTTCTAAGATGACCCCAACCATCACCACCTCCTGGTACCTAGGCCCTTGTATATTCCCCTCCCCTTAGGTATGGGCGGAACTTAGAGGCTTACTTCCAATGCTTCTAAAGAATAGAATACAGCAAAAGTGATGGGATATCATGTCCATGACCAGACTACAGAAGAATGTAAGATCTGTCTTGCTAACTCTCTTATTGGCTGTATGTCTCTTGTCCTCTTGCTTGCTGCCATGTTGGGAGATTCTCTATGGAAAGGCCCAGAAGAAGGAGCCAGATGCTCACAGGGAATTGAGACCTCAATTCAACATCACAAAGTGAATCCTGCCAACAACCACTCAAGTGAGCTTGGAGGTACATCACACACACCCGAGTTGTCTTCAAATGAGATGACATCCCCAGTCCATAACTGGGTTACAGATTTATAAGAGACACTGAAGCAGAGGACACAGCTAAGTTGTGCCCATAGAACCCATAGAAGCTGACCCATAAAAATTGTGAGATAAAAAGTGTGTTGTTTTAAAGCACTAAGTTTTGAGGAGATTTGTTATACACACTCACACAAATGACTCTATAACTATAAATGATGGTAAGTGCTATGAAGTAAAAGGATGGAATGAGAGATTATAACAGGGTTTCTAAATTTAAATTGAGATTTGTGCTTCCTCTATTAAATGAAATTGAATTTTATCAAATACATGTAGTTAAAATATCCTTCTTAGTGATGTTGAAGAAAACATTTACAATAATAATTTGTACGTAGGAGTTCCCTGGTGGCCTAGTGGGTAAGGACCTGACATTATCACTGCTGTGGTACAGGTTCAGTCCTTGGCCCAGGAATTTCCATGTGCCATAGGTGTGGCCAAAAATTATACTAATTTGTACTTAAATATTTTCTTATGTGAAGAGTTCTCACCAAGATTAATCACTAAACCATAACAAATAATAATACTGTGTTACTAGGATATTATTCAGACCTTGACCTAAGTTGATAAAGGGCACATGGGGACATGATCTCCAGCAACTCTTTTTCCTCCACCTCATTTTCTCTGTTTTCTATCTTTGCACCTTCCCCCTGCACACATACACTCTTAGGCACTCATATTCCTAATATCTTCCTGCTATTTTTATTGTGGTCAGAGTTGCATCTTTGCAGAGACTATTGAAATGATTGGATCATTAAAATGGAGGGATTTTTTTCCATTCTTCAGAATAAAAGAGAATTTGTTTTAGATTCCAGCTAGACCATGAGGAAGTGAGCTGGTCCTACAGTGTGGCCACAGACCAGGGGCTGAGGATGGCGGTAGCCCTTAAAGGACACTGTGGAAGCTTATGGGTCCATAGTCAGTAGTATCTGGTATTAGATTTTGGTGATTGCTTTCACAAATTACCAGTAATTGGCTGACTTAAAATGGCAGAAATTTATCCTCTCGCAGTTCTGTAGTCCAGAAGTCCAAAATCAAAGTGTCCTCTTTCCCGAGGCTCTAGGGGAGAATCCACATCTTGCCTCTTCCAGCTTCTGGTGGCTACAGGCAGTCTTTCCTGGCTGTGACCACCACACTCCAGCCTCCATCTCCATGGTCACATTGCCTCCTGCTCTTCTCTGTGTGTTTATCTCCCTGTGTTCAGTCTAGTCTCTCTTTCTCTTATAGAGATACATGTCACTATGAATAGGGCCCACCTAGATAGTCCAGGATAAGCTTTTCCTCTCAAGATCTTTAATTTAAAATTACATCTCTAGGGGAGTTCCCATCGTGGCGCAGAAGAAATGAATCTGACTAGGAACCGTGAGGTTGCGGGTTTGATCCCTGGCCTCGCTCAGTAGGTTAAGGATTGGGCGTTGCCGTGAGCTGTGGTGTAGGTCACAGACGTGGCTCAGATCTGGCGTTGCTGTGGCTCTGGCATAGGCCAGCAGCTGTAGCTCCGTTTCGACCCCTCGCCCGGGAACCTCCATACACCGTGAATGCGGCCCTAAAAAGAAAAAAAAAAAAATATATATATATATATATCTAAAGACCCTTTTTCCAAATAACGTAATCACAGGTTCCAGGGATTAGAATGTATTTGGGGGAGGGGGGGCACCATGCAGCCCACTGTGTCTGGTTTTATTCATTTTTTTCCTCATAAGCATTGTAATTTCTTTCTGTTGTCCTGAACTTTTCAATCAAGTTGGTCAGAGTTAGTCTCTTTTTAGCAGAGACTCCTCCACTTGAGATGATGTCAGCCGCAGCTCAGCTGAATGTGAAAGTGAGAGGAGGCCTGAAGAGGGGACAGTGGGCCATAGTGAGCCAGTCAGCTGAGATGATTAACAAAAAGCACTTCAGACTTGTGGAACATGTCAGCATTTCCCAGGGATTCCCAGAAACTCTCAGCCCAGAGAACCCCAAACCACTGGCCTTCCTGCCGTTGCACAGGATTGGGGGGTGCAAATTATTGTTATCTGGGCATTTAAAGAAAGTGTACCAGGGAGATCCTGTTGTGGATTGGTGGGTTATGAACCCAACTAGTATCCATGAGGATGCGGGTTCTATCCCTGGCCTTGCTCAGTGTGTTAAAGATCCGGCGTTTCTGTGAGCTGTAGTGTAGGTTGCAGATGTGACTCGGATATGATGTTTTGCTGTGGCTGTGGTGTGGGCTGGCAGCTGTAGCTCCAATTTGACCCCTAGCCTGGGAACTTCCATATGCTGCACATGAAGCTCTAAAAACTATAAAAGTAAAAAAAAAAAAGAAATAAATAAATCGTAACTAACCTCTGATTTTGGGAACTGCTATGTTGCATGTATTTCCACAGTGTCTTAATTTTATAATAAACAAGGATAAGCATTCTTTTTAAAATCTTCTTTTGCCTGAAATACTCAATTAAATTAAAAAGTTCAATCTTATTTTGAATGATTTCTTCTTTTGTATTCTCTGCTATCTGTCCTATGAAGCCACTTTTTCTCACTACTGGATCCAAGTGACCTTTCTGCGTAGTCAATGTATGGAGCAGATTTACCCCTATGGAGCAGAAAAGTAACTGACTACCAAACAGCTGGCGTATCCCAGGAAGGACTTTCTTAAACCACCCACTCAGGCTTTTTTGAATAACGCATTTTGACACAGCACACAGACCATCCAGGACAGAGGTCATCTGGGCCTTGGACACTCTCCTTGCACTGCTGCAGAGCATATATGAATCAACCCTATCCAAGCCATTTGGAATACATGGGGATTTTTTTTTTTTTAACCAAGAGTTGAAAGCAGAATTATAATTTGAAGCACGTGCTCTATTCAGTGCAACGGAGGCATAGAACACTCCTCAGACCAGTAGAGAACAATAAGCATGTTTACGTTATTTCTAGCAGTTCTTTCAAGGTTCTTGTCTACTACATCATTTGTCAATTCTGAGTCTTTTTCTAGCAATGAATTTTTTTCCTGAGTTAGTCACATTTTCTTGTGTAATTGAATGTCTAGTGGGTTTTACTGGATGTTGGATTAAATTTCACATTACTGAGTGTTAGATATTGTTGTGTTCCTGTAAACAGTGTTTGACTTTGGGAGGAAGTTATTTGCAGATTAGCTTGATCTTTACAGCCTTACTTTGAAGGTTTTCTTAGGATCTGTCTATCTGCACTGTAGGTTATTTAGTTCCACTACCAATGTTTGACCAATCCGAAGTCTCTACAAAACTCCCCACATATTCAGCAAGTTCTTTGTTCTGAAGTCTGCTGTATCTGTTATTAATATAGACATTCCTGCTTTCTTTTGATTCATATTTGCATGATATTTCTTTTTCCGTTTTTATGGTTTGTTTTCAACCTGTCTCTATAATTATACTTGAAATTAGTTTCTTTTTTTTTTTTTTTTTTTGTCTTTTTGCCATTTCTTGGGCTGCTCCCACAGCATATGGAGGTTCCCAGGCTAGGGGTCTAATCGGAGCTGTAGCTGCCAGCCTACGCCAGAGCCACAGCAACGCAGGATCCGAGCCGCGTCTGCAACCTACACCACAGCTCACGGCAACGCCGGACCATTAACCCACTGAGCAAGGGCAGGGACTGAACCCGCAACCTCATGGTTCCTAGTCGGATTCGTTAACCACTGCGCCACGACGGGAACTCCCTAGTTTCTTATAGACAGTATATAGTTGGGTCATTTTTTTTAATTCTTTCTGTCAATCTCTACCTTTTAATGGGTATATCTAGACCATTCTCATTTAGAGTAATTGTTAATATATTAGAACTTAAGTCTTCTATTTTATTTTCATTTTCTATTTGTTTTCTCTGGATTTTTTTCTTTTTCCTGATTTCTTATAGGTTACTTGAACATTTTGTAGAAACTCATTTTGATTTACAGCTTTTGTGCTTATCTCTTTTAAAAAAATATTTTAAAAGTTTTTTGGCTGTACCTGTGGCAGGCAGAATTTCCTGGGCATGTGGAAGTTCCCAGGCCAGGAGTCGAATCCAAGCCATAGCAGTGACAATGCCAAACCCCTAACGACTAGGCCAGCAGGGAACTCATGTGTGTATCTCTTTGTTATAGTTTTTTTTTAGAGGTTCTTACAGGAATTACATTATATAGATATACTTATGCTGAGACTTTCTATTTTTTCCTTTGTTTCAAGCATGCTTATAGTTGCTCACTGGAACACTTTTATAGCAGTTGTCCTAAAATCTTTCAGATAATCCTAACATTTACATCTTCTCTGTGTTGGCATTTATTGTCTATCTTTTTCATGTAATTTGAGAACTTTCTGGTTCACGGTATGACAAATTATTTTCAGTTGAAACCTGGACGTTTTGAGGATTATATTATGAAGTCTTAAGTCTTACTCTGGGTCTTACTTAAATCCTTTGCTTTAGCTGGCTTCCTCTGATATCACTCTGGCAGACGAAGAGGGGAGTACTGCCTCACTATTGTCAGCTGGGGATATAGGTCTCTCCCTCAGCCTGTGTTGACACCTGTGGAGGAAACGTCTCAGTATTGCTGAGTGAATTTCCAGCTCCGCACTAAGCCTCCACTGATATTTCCCTGCCTGGGAGGGGTAGTAGGGGCTCCTTACTGCCTCTATGGCAGTAAGAGGGAACTGGCCTTCTTATTGCTGACCCAAGTCCTGATCCTCCATTAACTCTCCTCTGACACCACCCTACCATGGAAGGGGAGGACTGTCGTCTTGATGGGATGGAATCCCAGACTCCTCGTGTAGTCTCCACTGATACTGTGGAGATGGCCCCAAGCTGCCTATCCCAATGGGGGATGAAAGTCCTGAATTCTACTCAGCCTTTTCTGATACCACCCCAATGATGGGGTTAGGATATCTCTTTATAGCATGGCCTGAGTGGAACGCTAGGCTCCCCATGTGGCATTTGCTGATGTGGGTGGTATTAGAACCAAGTTCTTAACTGTGGTGTTTGGCTGGAGTAGAGCAGTTTATTGGCTGGAAGGTTTTTCTCTTGCCAGGTTGCCTCTTTCTTGCTCTCTTGGCTGGAAAGAGCAGGCTTATACCGAAGTGGGTTTTTTGGCCTGCATTTGTTGACATTTCTAGGTTGTTGATTTCTGGGATATATAAGACAGAAAGACAACCCAGACACTCACCACCATATTGTTCCTAAGTCCCTAGCCAGTCTGCCTTCTCTCAACTTTTCATAGCATTTTAATGTTTATTTTACATATAATGTCCAGAGTTTTAAGTTACACTTAGAAGAAGGAAGAGAGAAAAGAATGTCTGCTTCACTTTTATGGAAGCAGAAGTCCTAAAGATTTTTTTTTTCTTTTTTCAAAACACTTAGTTGAGTCCAAGTGTGGGACCACTGGACTAGGTAGGAGTGGGGTCTGTTCTAGCTCTGAGATGCAGTGCTCTGTATTCTGGTCCTGGGTCTGGGCTCTTTAGGAGAGAGCTTGCAGGCCATTTATCTTCTCCAGCTTAACCCAGTTGTCATAGGATGTGCCCTGCTCCCAGACTCCTCTGATTCTCTACCAAGAAGGTGGGAAGCTATTGCAAATGGTATTGTTACCAACTTCCTTAGGCTACATATTAAGGTGCTAAATTGGGAGCTGGTCCTCTGTATGGAAAAACCGACTTTCCCTTAATCAGATGAAGCCTAAACTTATAGCTCTGAATTCCTAACAGAACAGAAGAAGCTTAGCATAAAATTTTGAGTCTTAGACTGAAATCCTTTTCCCTATTTTAACCTCCTCCCATCTTAGTTTTTCCTCAGTTGACACTTAGGCCTTTTAAATAGATTTTTAAAGATGAGAGCCATTCTGTTGTTTCTGTTTACAAAGTCACAGACCGAACTGTCAGAAGCTTTTGTTCACTATCAAAGCTTTGGTTTTAATATCAATATATACGTATGGGGGAGGAAAATTTCCTTCTCCTCTTTAGGGTCTCTGGCTTGTTCTGTGAAATAAACTGACAACAGCAGGTTAACATAAGAACGAGCACATAGATTTATTTGTTGTTACAAGTTTTACATGGCCTTGGGGGCTTCTTAGAAAGAAGACCCCTGAAGAAACAGCTAGGCTTGAAGGCTTTTGTATACCTTTTGGACAAGGGAGAGTAAATTTAAAGAGAATTGACAAGATAAAGGAAAGGAACTTTGAGTTTTTAAGAGCAGCACATTGTAGAAAGGCACATGTGGGGTGGGAGGCTAATGGTAGATAAGGGCTAGTTCGGAAGGTTTGTTTGTGTAGACTCTTTCTTGGTACCATATTATCTTTGATGATAAGGTTGTTATTCCCCACCCCACCCCACCCCGGTCCAGAAAGTAGGGGCAGGGAAAGGTGACGCTTTGACAAAGGGAATTTATGATCTGTTTTCAGGTAGATAGGGGGACAGCAGAGAGCTCATCCTGTGTCTGCTTTTTCTCAATTGCCTTCAGCTCTTATGCCAGAGTGGCCTATTTGGGGGTGGCATATTCTGAATCTCTTATATTTATTACTACCCCTTTTACTGAGTAGATATAATTAACTATATGATATTCATTTTGTTTTGAGAGTTAAAAGAGTGGAAATAATAGCAATTTTTCTAATAAGAAGGAAAAATCTCAGTACTTTTTGTTGCTATAAAACAGGAGGTCATCCTATTTTTCGTGCAAGAAGCTGGTATATAGACTATATAACATTAGAGTTATGCTTGTCAGTACTTTTAAAGTGTAAAAAGTCATTCACTAGCGTATAAAAATTGTCAGTTAAATGTTCCTTGAGTATCATGATTATCATTGACTTTAGATCATGACAATCCTGAAGAAAGTTAAGAATAAATAAGCTTTGTAATTGAATTAAAGATAGGCTGTTAGGAATTCTTTTCTTGTGAAACTGAGAAAATTCCATGTTTGAGACTGAAGTTTTAGAAAACAAAATGGGCTAATCAAGGTTAAAGCAGGAAAATTATCCTTTAATGGAAATTCTTACCAAATGTGTCATTTACCTGAGTCCTGGACTTTTCATATGAACCAGTTGCCTTATGCTTATTTTTAAACCAACACTAATTATTAAAAGTCCACTAGGTATAAAGCATGGTGCTATGTTCTTAGAGAATGTACAGTGTAGATCCTGCCCTTGGGGTGTTTACAATCTAGTGAAATAGGACAAACATAGATTCATGAATATGTAAGTAATAATAGCAGCTTGGGTTCAAAGGGAGGTGATGCTGCAAAGCCAAATGAGTTAATTATACTGAACAACTCTATGGGAGTTTGAGGAGGAAAAATCACTTCAGATTGGAGTTCGATACAGACAGTGGCAATTAAACCAAGTCTTGAAGGAGACGAAGGTTGTGGATAGATGGAGGTAAAGAGGATGGGCATTTCAAGTCTTGAAATTCTTTCTGTTAGTCTTTTAACTTATTATTTTTTTGGCCACACCTATGGCACGTGGAAGTTCCTGGGCTCCTGGTCCAGGGATGGAAACTGTACTGCTGTTCTTGTGCCATAGCTGTGACAGCTCTGGATCCTCAACCCACTGTACCACATGGGAACTTCCTATTAGTCTTTTTAAAGGAAGCTGTTTGGTTAATTTTCATGGATGATCCGAGTTACTCATGATTCAGCATACTGATACCAGCCTAAAACTCTTCTCTGCCCTTCATTCTTTTTCTTGTTCAGCCAACTAACGTGTGTTGGGGAAGGAGGCAGTGGTCAAGAAATGAAATGGAAGGATCAGAGAATAAATAAAATCCTCCTGTGGTTGTGTTTAATTTTACATCTTAAAATGGATCAGCATTGAAAAAGACCCTCCTCACAGCATACAATTTACAAACAATTTAAAACCAAATGATTATCCCTCTTCTATCAAGAGTACACATTTTTAAAAAGAGCTGTGGTGCCTATGCTTGGAAAGGGGAGCCCAGGGCATGCAGAATTGTGTCAACTAGAGCCCAGGATATTGAAAGAGAAATTGCTCCAGCATGCCTGGTGTTCAGCATCTAAGGGATGAACGCAGGAGATAATCACTTACCATTAGAAAATTGTAGTAAATAGACTCAGGAGAAGAGAAAAAAAAAAAAAAAAGAACTGATGCCTGGGCAATTAAATTCCTAATAATAAATTAGTGATTACACTCAATTGTATTGAATGTTTTGAAGGAATACACTGAAGTCCATTTCTACCTCCCTTCCCTTGCCCCTAGGAAATAAAGTATCTTCCCCAGTTTCCCAGTTCTCAACTCCATGCTGGCTGAGTTTTCATTCTAAGCACTTGCTTGAGCATTTTGGAGAATCTTCTCAACAGGACGTTGGTATCTGAGCAGAAAGGAAAATTGTTCCATCTCCAACTCAAAGGTGGTTGTATTTACATAAGCTCTTCTTTCATTTAAATCTGTCTTAATCCTTAAGGATTTGGTAGTTGAAATGCAAAATGCATAAAATGCATTTTTTTTTTTTTTTTTACTAAATGAGAAAAAACAGAGAAAACAGTAAGAGGAAGAATTTTAGCAAAGCATCTTTCGTTTTTTATTTTCATGTTTTGTCTAAAAGTGATACGGTTTCTAATATGTTTTCCCACTAAAAGGTTGAAATAAAAATTTATATGTACATATAAATGTACATATGAAATGAAGGAATGAGGTCATAATTTCCTCTGAAAGCACAATGTAATCATTTTAATCTTACTTTCTACCCATCTCTAAGTTCAAGATAATTCTGAAAAATTTCAAGTTTGATAGCTGAGGTCTACATTATTACCCAAGAAACACATTAAACCATGATTAATTATTAGCTCTTGGTGTTGCAAAAGCATGGTGAATATAGATTTCCCCCCACTAGAGTAATGCACAAAATTTATTCTGTGTTGTGAATGGCTCAGCCAGAATTCTTAAAAATTTCTCCACTGGTGAGGTACTAATTGCTGGAGTGCAGTTCTGCCCTAGAGGTCCTGCCAGCACCACAGAGACAAGGAAAGAGTTTCTGGTTTGCATCCATGTCTAAACTTATTTGTTTTTTCATTTAATCAATTCCTATTGTTCCTTGAGTGTGTTAGAGAAAGGCATTTTGTTTTTTATAAACAAATCCAGAATACTTAAATTTAAAGATCATTGTCATTAGATCAGTTATTTTTTTAAAAAATGCAAAGGGATTTTACTCAGTAAACTCAAAGGTCTCTTCCAGCTGTAAAACCCTTCTATGGATTGTAATTTTACTTAGTTCTTTTTCACATTATAGCTAATATTCTTATTTGCATATACCTTTTCATTATAATATTTTTTTTCTTCTATGCATGAGATGCTGTGTTTAAGTAATTCTACCATATTTGAAATGTAATGCTAGAGGAAGGTAGTATTGTCATATGCCCTTTTTCCATTCAGGATAATCAAAACTGTTCACTAATCAACATTATTGGCAATATCAAAGCCACTAGACTCTTAAAATTGTCTTTATTTTTCTTGATATTTCTTATTATAAACTATAAAGGATATACAAAGGACTCTAATTGCACATTAGAATTTTTCATGTTAAAAAAATGTTAGCCTGTATAATTTTCCACTAGACTACTATGGTACCTCAGCAATGGATCAAATGATTTTCTTCTTTCACTAAGCACAGTGAAAGCAGTGAAGAAATGTAACATTTATCTTTCTTTACTGAATGTCAAGCACCTATGTATTATCTAATTTAATTTTACCACAATCCTGTGTGGTAGGTATCTTAATCTTATTAAAACTCAGGATGGCTAATAGTGTCAGTATAGTCCACAAAGTACCAGCCACCAATTAGGTGACACTAAGGGGAAAATACCTTAAAGCTTACACACGCCTGCTGACTCACTAACCGTTTTAGGTTGTATTAGAATTGATATATATTCAGAAGCCCACACATGGATGTGTTCCTTGTTTTGTTAAGGTTGTTTAAAGCCACCAAAGTCATAGACATCATGGGGTTTTATACTAACTTCAAAGGGACAACAAAGAACCTATTTCTGTTGTTTTTTATTTTTTGTACTAGTCAAGCCCTTAAGTTTGTATAACAAGAAGCTACCTTTGAATAGACTTGGTCTCTTGTCAACATTCCTTGAGAAATACTATGGCTGGTTTAATCAAGGTCTTGTTTTTTAAAAAAGGGAGTTTAGAAGAAAACTAATTGAAATAGTATTAAACATACATATTACTAAAGGACCCAGAAGGCTGCTGCTCTTAAAGTGAATCAGCCAGACATCTATGGTCAATTAATCTTCAACAAAAGAGGCAAGAATATAAAATGGGAAAAAGAGTCTTTTCAGCAAGTGGTGCTGGGAAAACTGGATGGCCAAATGTAAATCAATGAAACTAGAAGATACCCTCACACCACACACAAAACTAAACTCAAAATGGCTTAAAGACTTAAACACAAACAAGCCACCATCAAACTCCTAGTAGAGAACATAGGCAAAACATTCTCTGACATCAACTGTACAAATGTCTTCTTAGGTCATACTCCCAAGGCAACAGAAATAAAAGCAAAAATAAACCAATGGGACCTAATCAAACTAACAAGCTTTTGCACAGCAAAGGAAATCACTAAAAAAGAAAAAAAGACAACCTATGGAATGGGAGAAATTGGTTTCAAATGATGCGACTGACAAGGGCTTAATCTCTAAAATATATAACTCAACAGCAACAAAACCAACAACCCAACTGAAAAGTCCGCAAAAAACCTGAAGAGACATTTCTCCAAAGAAGATATACAGATGGCCAACAGGCACATGAAAAAATGCTCAACATCACTAATTATTAGAGAAATGCAAATCAAAACTACCACCTCACACGTGTCAGAACGGTCATCATTAACAAGTCAACAAATAACAAATGCTGGAGAGGGTGTGGAGAAAAAGGAACTCTCTCTTTCATTGTTGGTGGGAAAGTAAATTGGTACAACCACAATGGAAAACAGTATGGAAGTACCTTAGAAAACTAAATATGGAACTATCATATGACTCACCAATCCTACTCTTGGGCATATATCCGGACAAAACTTTCCTTGAAATAGACACATGCACCTGTATGTTCATTGCAGCCCTATTCACAATAGCCAAGACAGGGAAACAACCTAAATGTCCATTGACAGATGATTGGATTAAGAAGATGTGGTATATATACACAATGGAATACTACTCAGCCATAAAAAAGAACAAAATAATGCCATTTGCAGCAACATGGATGGAACTAGAGACTCTCATACTAAGTGAAATAAGTCGGAAAGAGAAGGACAAATACCATATGATGTCACTTATATCTGGAATGTAATATATGATGCAAACGAACCTTTCCACAGAAAAGAAACTCATGGACTTGGAGAACAGACTTATGGTTGCCAAGGGGAAGGGGGAGGGAGTGGGATAGACTGGGAGTCTGGGGTTAATAGATGCAAATTATTGCATTTGGAGTGACTAAGCAATGAGATTCTGCTGTATAGCACAGGGAACTATATCTAGTCACTTACGATGGAATATGATGGAGGATAATGTGAGAAAAAGAATGTGTATATATATATGTGTGTGTAACTGTGTCAACATGCTGTATGGTAGAAATTGACAGAACACTGTAAACCAACTATAATGAAAAAATAAAAATCATTTAAAAATTAAAACAAAACATAAAATGAATGAGATTCATAATGTTAAAAAAATCCATTGTGATTTCTTTTCTTTTTTTTTTCTTTTTTTCTTTTTTTTTTGTCTTTCTGTCTTTTCTAGGGCCACACCCGCAGCATGTGGAGGTTCCCAGGCTAGAGGTCTAATCGGAGCTATAGCCACTGGCCTACACCAGAGCCACAGCAACGCCAGATCCGAGCTGCATCTGTAGCCTACACCACAGCTCATGGCAACACTAGATCGTTAACCCACTGAGCAAGGCCAGGGATCGAACCCGAAACCTCATGGTTCCTTGTCAGATCTGTTAACCACTGAGCCATGATGGGAACTCCCCATTGTGATTTCTTTGAAGCATTTATTCAAGGAGTTCCCTTTTGGCACAGTAGGTTAAGTATCTGGTATTGTTGCTGTAGCAGCTTGGGTCGCTGTTACAGTACAGGTTCAGTCCCTAGCCCGGGAACTTCTACATGCTGTGGGCCAAAAAAATTAAATAAATAATTTATTCCACATATGCACTTGCACGTGTGTAAATAACCTACTTATAAAAATAGTACAGTATCTTTACAGTAGTGGAAGATTGGAAAGAACCTAAAAGTCATTGACTGGTGACTAAGCATATAAAATTTGTTATATCCATTCAATGGACTACTACACAGCTGTTCAAATGAATGAGGTGGTATCACTATAGCTCTAAGAGATATTACTGAGGGGAAAAAAAGCAGAGCGCAGAACAGTGTATCTAGCATGTTATAGTTTATGTACAAAAAGGAGAAGATTACAAAGAAATACCCACATATTTTCCACACATAACTAGGGTTTTACTTTGAATATTTCTGTACTCTTGACAAAGAGACTAAAATGGAGTTTAAGTGGGTGGGAGTTAGGTAAATAAAATAAATTTGGGGGGAGTTCCTGTCGTGGCTCAGTGGAAATGAATCTAACATCCAGGAGGTTGCGTGTTTGATCCCTGGTCTTGCTCATTGGGTTAAGGATATGGCGTTACCGTGAGCTGTGGTATAGGCCACAGAGCAGCTTGGATCCAGTGTTGCTGTGGCTGTGGTGTAGGCCAGCACCTACAGGTCCAATTCGACCCCTAGCCAGGAACCTCCATGTGCCACTCCATGTGTGGCCTTAAAACACACACACACACACACAAAGAAAAAGAAATTTCTTTTCACTGTATAGTCCATCTTTTTTTCTTCCTGGAAAGATAAGAAAACTCCTTTTTTCAGGATAGGTGTTAGGTGAATAAAATAATTTTTTTTCTGTATATTTCTTCACTTTTTTTTTTTTTTTTTGGTCTTTTTGCCATTTCTTGGGCCGCTCCTGCGGCATATGGAGGTTCCCGGGCTAGGGGTCGAATCAGAGCTGTAGCTGCCAGCCTACGCCAGAGCCACAGCAACGCAGGATCCGAGCTGCGTCTGCGACCTACACCACAGCTCACGGCAACGCCGGAACCTTGACCCACTGAGCAAGAGCAGGGATCAAACCTGCAACCTCATGGTTCCTAGTCGGATTCATTAACCACTGCGCCACGACGGGAACTCCTATTTCTCCACTTTTTTTTTTTAAACTTTCAAAATAAATATATGTGTTTGTATTCTTTTTTTTCTCTCTCTCTCTGGAAGGTTAAAAAAACCTCATTTTTTTCCAAGAGAGTTTATTCCTGGGAAAAGGAAGAAGCTTTTGGTTTTCTTTCTCTCTTATTTATTTATGTTTTTTTTGGCCACACAGCATGTAGAAGTTCCCATACCACAGATGGAACCCAAACCACAGCACAGATGTGCCAGGTCCTTAACCCACTGAGCCACCAGGGAATACCTTGGTTTTCATTTAACACCATTTCACTGACTTTCTAATATTTATGTATTACTTTTATGTAAAATATGATTTAACTGTCAGGAGGATTGTAGGGCTTTTTTTCCCTCCTTTTTTACAGTTTCCTATAATTAAAAACAACCCCATACTTTTCATTTTTTTAAAAAAAAGCTTTTGCTGGAGTTCCCCTGTGGCAAAGTGGAAATGAATCAGACTAGGAAGCATGAGGTTGTGGATTCAATGCCTGGCCTCTCTCAGTGGGTTAAGGATCCAGCGTTGCTGTGAGCTGTGGTGTAGGTCGCAGACACGGCTCAGATCTGGTGTTGCTGTGGCTGGGATGTAGGCCAGCAGCTACAGCTCTGATTAGACTCCTAGTCTGGGAACCTCCATATGCTGCAGGTGCGGCCCTAAAAAAACAAAAGACAAAAAGAAAAAAAAAAAAAGCTTTTGCTGGTCATTTTTCTCTGTTGTTTGGGAAACATTACCAGGGAAAGGATCTTTAGAGGCCAATTTTCTCCCAAGGTTTATTTTATTCAGATTATAAGTTTTGTGTAAGTTTTTGAATCCACATTTATCGGTTTAAAATGTCCTGTCTTTTTTGCCCTATAATTCACCCACATGAATTTCCTCAAGTTCTAGTAAAATGCTTTTGAAAGGCATGGGCTTTTCACAAATTATTGTGCTTCTTAAGGACACAATTTCCTGGGCTTGGACTCTGGTCCATTAAGAGAGGAGGCAATATAATGCTTTGTTTTCCTAGTTAAGGTGACAGAAGTGAATGGCATAAGGAATAATCAAATTACAAGGTGAATATATTCAACACAAAGCCATGCTTCAAAAGCACAGTTGGTGAGAAATTACTTGTTTGTACAGAAAGATATCTCAATCTACCAGCTTTCTCTCATTTCATTTATGTTTATGTGATCTCTGGTTTTAAGGAGTTGGGTAAGATTAATTTACAGAATCAATAGGCCAGTGTGTAAAAATAGATGATAAAATAAAAGTAAACACATTGAGTAAATTTAATTTTCTTTATATTGTATCTTCTAGTTGTGTCACCTAGGTTTTATAACTTAAATTCACCCACACCTTCTTCATCTGACATTTTTCCTTTTAATTCCACATGAAATTTGTTTTCATGCTTCCACTTAATTGCTTTTTTAAAGATAAGTTTGGGGAGTTCCCATTGTGGCTCAGTGAGTTAAGAACCCAACTTGGTCTCTGTGAAGTTGCGAGTTGGATCCCTGGCCTTGCTCAGGGTCCAGTGTTGCTTAAGGATCCAGTGTTGCTGCAAGCCGTGGCATAGGTCAAAATGTGGCTCAGATCCTGCATTGCTGTGGCAGAGGCTGGTAGCAGCAGCTCTGATTTGACCCCTGGTCTGGGAACTTTCATACGCTGTAGATGTGACCACAAAAAAGAAGGAAAAAAAAATGATGAGCTTGACTCATCTGTGTTATTATTTTCTGCTTCTAGATAAAGTCAAGAGAAGGTAATGATAGATGAAGACGACACGGAGAAGCCAGAGTGTATTCTTCATTCCTCCTTAGCCTTCTAGTCTCCCCTTAGTACTCTTATGGTCAGATTTTTTTTTTTTTTTCATTTTTAAAAACTACATTGAATACAGTTGGTTTATAATGTTGTGTTAATTTCTGCTGTACAGCAAACTGATTTCCTTATACATATACACGTCTTCCTTCTTTGTCAGATTCTTTTCCCATATAAATTATTCCAGAATATTAAGTAGAGTTCCAATTGACCATGCATTATACCATAGTGTGCTTATGCCAGTCCCAACCCCTAATCCATCCCCCTCTGCCACCTTTCCCCTTTGGTAATCATAACTTTGTTTTTGAAGTCTGTGAGTCTGTTTTCTGTTTTGTAAGTAAGTTCATTTGTATCTTCTCTATCTTTTTTTTTAAGATTCCACATGTAAGTGACATCATATATTTGTCTTTGTCTGACTTACTTCATTTAGTATGAAAGTCTCTAGTCCATCCATGTTGCTACAAATGGCATTATTTCCTTTTTTACGGCTGGGAAGTATTCTGTAGTATATATGCACCACATCTTCTTAATCCATTCTTCTGCTGATGGACATTTAGATTGCCTCCATGTCGTGGCTATCGTAAATAGTGCCTCAGTGAACATCGGAGTGTGTGTATATTTTCAAATTATGGTTTCCTCTAGACATGTGCCTGGGAGTGGGAGTGGTTGCACCAATTTACATTCCTGCCAACAGTGTAGATTTCCCTCTTCTCCACACCCTATCCAGCATTTATTATTTGTATACTTTGATGACGGCCATTCTGACTGGTGTGAGGTGATATTTCATTTTATTTTTGATTTGCATTTCTCTAATAATTAGAGATGTTGAGCATCTTTTTTTGTTTGTTTTCAGTTTTTTAGATTTTTTTTTTTTTTTGCCATCTGTATTCTTTGATGAAACATCTTTTTAGGTCTTCTTGATTGGACTTTTTTTTATATAGAGTTGCATAACATTATTATATATTTTGGAGATTAATCCCTTGTCAGGTGTTTCATTTGCAAATATTTTCTCCCATTCCGTGGGATGTCTTTTCATTTTATGGTATCCTTTGCAGTGTAAAACTTTTGAGTTTAATTATGTCTCATTTGTTTGTTTTTATTTTCATTACTCTTGGAGGTAGATCCAAAAAGATATTGCTGCGACTTAATGTCAAAGAGCTCTCTATGTTTTCCTCTAAGAGTTTTTATAGTATGTGGTTTTACATTTAGGTGTTTAGACCATTTTGAATTTAGTTTTGTGAGCAGTGTTAGAGAATGTTCTAATTTCACTCTTTTACATGTAGCTGTCCAGTTTTCCCAGCATATCTTCAGATTTTTAATAAGGACCAGCTGTTAAAAAAAATGTCTGCAGAGTCCCAGTGTGACAAGTAGAGTACAGAAAAATGTGTTTGGAAATGAGAGAGAATAGTTTAATAACTGGTACACATTCGTACTTCCTTTATATAAAATTTTAAAAATATTGTATGAAAATGTCATATACTAATTGATAGCATTTCTAAAAGCACTTTTTACTCACTTTTTGCTTTTCTACACATGAGATATCAGATACAGGTAATTTTGAATAACAAATCCAGCCATCTATTTGGGGACCCACAAAGAACACTGTATCAGGCCCCGATAGATTTATGAAGTATCTTTTATGTAGAGTTAACTACAAGGATGAAAATATGCCTCTTGTCATCACAGATTTTGGGAAAAAAAGACTAGTTTGAACATCAGTATGTTTCTAGTAATAAGCTTAGATTGAGAATATTCCCACTAGTATAAATTTCTGTGGTATTTACCAGTTATGAAAAGTGATTCCTGAAGTTCCCTTCATGGCTCAGCAGTTAATGAACCTGACTAGGATCCATGAGGGCCCGGGTTTGATCCCTGGCCTCGATCAGTGGGTTGAGGATCCAACATTGCTGTGACTGTGGTGTAGGCCAGCAGCTGTAGCTCTGATTCAACCCTGGCCTGGGAACCTCCATATGCCATGGGTGTAGCCCTAAAAAGCAAAAAAAAAGCAAAAAAAAAAAAAAGAAAGTGATTCCTTGTCTGCTGTAGAGGAATACCTCAAGGGAAGACTTATTACTTTCTTCTCCTGTCTTGAAAATGACTAAGTTCATCTAATGGCATGAAATCATTATCAGAGTATTACCTGCAGCTTATTTAACAGTTAATTTAAAATCAAATTATTCACATAGCATAAATTTAGTTTGAAAAATTCGTGTTTAATTGCCTAACATAGGTAATGTTTAAAAATATATTCTAGAGTAGATTTATTATTACAAGGTGGATTTTTCCTGTTCTATTTAATATGAGAGAATTGCGCTTTACCTTGTATAATGTTTTCTTTCTTTACTGCCTTTCTCCTTTTTTTTTTTTTTTTTTCTGTAATCATAACCCCTTAGGGAAGCTGGGAAACATACAAGTTTGTTTTCTGAATAGAAACAAAATAGAATCTAGAAATTAGAGTCTGAGTCATCTTTTTTTTTTTGGTCTTCTTAGAGCTGCACTCATGGCATATGGAGGTTCCCAGGCTAGGGGTTTAATCAGAGCTATAGCCACTGGCCTACACCACAGCAATGCAGTATCCAAGCCGAGTCTGCAACCTACAGCACAGCAGCTCGGGGCAATGCCAGATGCTTAACCCACTGACCCGGGCCAGGGATCCAAACCAAAACCTCTTTGTTCCTAGTCAGATTCATTTCCACTGTGCCACGATGGGAACTCCTGAGTCTCACTCGTGTTTATTTGAATAAATATTTATTTTGGACTGTGCCACTAACAGCATGATGATGAACTGTCAAATTTTAAAATGTGTTGTTTTTCACAAGTAATTTAAGGATGGCATTATTATTATTTGGTACTAGCGTCAAAAATGACATTTAAATTCTTCAGCTTTGGGGCATTTCGTAACATCGAAATGACTGTCTAGACAGGCAGAGGAAATACATTCAAATGCAGTTTCTTTTTCTTCTGCCAGTTCCTTTGCAGTGAGATCCATCTTATCAAGAGAGAAATCATTAACAGGAGAATTTCCAGAAACTTCCAGGTCTTATCCTGTTTGAAAATAATTGCAAATAAGAGATTTATCATTAAACTAGAATTGATGTTCCACCAAGCAACAACTTAGAGGAGTTGAACCTAATCTAGAGGAGTATGCTTTAAAATCTGATTCTAAAGAAGTAAATCAAATCTGGATTTTATTTTATTTTTTAGGGCCTCATCCTTTGCATGTGGAAGTTCCCAGGCTAGGGGTAGAATTGGAGCTGCAGCTGCCAGTCTATGCCACAGCCACAGCAACACCAGATCCGAGCTGCACCTATGACCTACACGATAGCTCAAGGCAATGCTGGATCCTTAACCAACTGAGTGAGGCCAGGAACTGAACCTATATCCTCATGGATACTGGTCAGGTTCTTTACCAGTGAGCCACAATGGGAACTCCCAAAGCCAGATCTTAATAAACAAACTAATTCTGATTAAAAACTCAACACCTGAATTTGAAACTCATTGAATCTAGGAAAAATATTTAATTAGCAAACATAAAAAGCATGACTTTAGTATGGATATGATATAGAGCCACAATACTGAGAACCATTGCTTCATTTCAAAGAGAACGTTTGTAGGTACCCAATATTAGAGGCATAATAATAAAATGTGTCTTATGGGAAGAGCTGAAACTTGCTTTCCAGATTAATTTTGATATGTTAATTACCTGAAGCTGAGCTTGCATGATTTTAAAGCTGAAATGCCTAATTTAATAAAGGAACAATGTTTTAGACTACATCATACCATTATTAATAAAAACACACAATTACTTTCCCCTTAGGGGATGGAGGAAAATAATCCCAAATGCCTCACCTTGGTTGTAACAGGGAATGAGTAGAGCAGATCATCAGGAACACCATAGGAGTTGCCATCAGAGATAATGCCCATGGACACAAACTCGCCCTAAAAATAACAAATTAGAAGCAATGTTTTACATTCTCATGGTATTAAGGGATTAGTTTACATAACCAACTGACACATGAACTAACAAAAGTAAACCAAGTGACAGGTTCTCTTTTTTTTGTCCTTTTTTTCCCCACTATAGCTGGTTTACAGAGCTCTGTCAATTTCTACCATAGAGCATGTTGACACAGTCACACATACATATATACATTCTTTTTCTCACATTATTCTCCACCATGCTCCATCATAAATGACTAGATATAGTTCCCTGTGCTATACAGCAGTGCTATACAGCTTATCCATTCCAAAGGCAATAGTTTTCCCAGGCCATTCCACTCCCTCTCCCTCCCTCTTGGCAACCACAAGTCTGTTCTCCAAGTTCATGAGTTTCTTTTCTTTGGAAAGGTTCATTTGTGCCATATATTAGATTCCAGAAATAAGTGATATCATATAATATTTGTCTTTCTCTTTCTGACTTATTTCACTTAGTATGAGAGTCTCTAGTTCCATCCATGTTTCTGCAAATGGCATTGTTTTGTTCTTTTTTATGGTTGAGTAGTATTCCATTGTGTATACATAACACATCTTCTTAATCTATTCATCTTCTGATGGACATTTAGGTTGTTTCCCTGTCTTGGCTATTATGAATAGGGCTGCAATGAATATACGGATATATGTGTTTATTTCAAGGAAAGTTTTGTCTGGATATGTGCCCAAGAGTGGGATTGCTGGGTCATATGGTAGTTCCATATTTAGTTTTCTGAGTTACCTCCATACTGTTTTCCATAGTGGTTATAGCAGGTGACAGTTTCTTAATATGTGCATAACTTCATTATTTTAATAAGGAGCGATCACCAGGCACTTGTACAACAGGGCAACTTCCATGGTTATTATCTAATTATACTCTTCCGAGCAGGCCAGAGAAACATGGCCTAATATATGCTTTAAGAAGAAAAAAGGTCACCTCAACCGTGTGTACTAGGTGCTTTCCACAAACATCTCATTACCCTCATAGCCCTGTGAGGTGAATGCCATGTAAAAGATGACAAAATAGCTCAGAAAGCTTAAGCAACTTTCCCAAGTTTACTCAGCTATTCAGCAGCTGAGCTGGGGTAGAACCTAACCAGCCTAACTGCAAGGCTGGTTTTTTTGTTTGTTTGTTTGTTTGTTTGTTTTTTAAATCTTATAGCATCAGAAAACCAAAATAAAATAAAGAGTTGCCTGTGCAAATCACTGCGTCCTCACCTCTGGGGTTCCAAACCAGATGTCTCTGACGTGGTCAGAGATGGCTTTTTGCTGACATTGCACTGGACAGTTTTCGAGCCTTGATGACAACAGCATCGCACTGCTGCACAGTCTGGGTTTGGCAGGCAGAGGGAGCATTGTTACTCCTGGGGAGAAAGGCCACAATCATAGCTTAATGTGTCCCCTCTGAAATCACACAACTACCTCATGTGGCCTTATTAAATTTATTTCACTTGTAAGCTCCAGTCTTCTTGCAAAGGGAAATACAAATCCACACTTCATACAAAGAAATGGATCTCTGTAAGATAGCTGGATGACTAGAGGCGATCTAGTTTTTTTCCCACTTTAACAATCAAACCCTTTTTATTTTTATTTATTTTATTTTATTTTATTTGTCTTTTTGTCCTTTTTTTTAGGGCTGCACCCGCAGCACATGGAGGTTCCCAGGCTAGGGGTCGAATCGGAGCTACAGCTGCCAGTCTACACCACAGCCACAGCAACGCCAGATCCGAGCCTCGACTGCGACCTACAACACAGCTCGCAGCAATGCCAGAACCCCAAACCACTGAGTGAGGCCAGGGATCAAACCCACAACCTCATGGTTCCTAGTCAGATTTTTTTCTGCTGTGCCACGATGGGAACTCCCTTTTTTTTTTTTCCTTTTTATTTTATTTTTTTTAGGGCTACACCTGTGGCAAATGGAAGTTCCCAGGCTAGGGGTCAAATTGGAGCTGGAGCTGTTGGCCTATGTCAGAG
The DNA here is from genome assembly GCF_016906955.1 of Phacochoerus africanus. NCBI lineage: Eukaryota > Metazoa > Chordata > Mammalia > Artiodactyla > Suidae > Phacochoerus > Phacochoerus africanus. The sequence goes on from NC_062548.1 coordinate 82,816,483, forward strand.
CCACCACAACTTGGGATCTGAGCCTCTTCTGCAACCTATACCATAGCTCACAGCAATGCTAAATCCTTAACCCACTGAGTGAGGCCAAAGATCTAACCTGCATTCTCATGAATACTAGTTGGTTTTCTAACCCACTGAGTCATGACGGGAACTCCCTAACAATCAATCTTCATGGCCACACAACAGATCAGACTGGATTATAACTGGATTAATATGATCCCCAAAAGAAATATGCACCATCAAAGGCTGCTATCCTTGAGTTTCCTCCCTTAGAGAGACACCCAGGTCACTAAGGTGGTGTGTCTTTCAAGAGTTCTTTTGTATATTTTTTGTCTTTTTAGGGCTGCGTTAGTGGTATATGGATATTCCCAGGCTAGGGGTTTAATCAGAGCTGTAGCCGCTGGCTTGCGACCTACACCACAGCACATGGCAATGCCGATTCCTTAACCCACTGAGAGAGACCAGGAATCGAACATGAGTCCTCATGTATACCAGTCAGATTCATTTCTGCTGAGCCATGATGGGAACTCCTCTCAAGAGTTCTTTTTTTTTAGGGTCGCACCTACGGCACATGGAGGCGCCCAGGCTAGGGGTCACATCAGAGCTACCACTGCCAGCCTATGCCACAGCCACAGCAATGTGAGATCTGAGCTGTGTCTGAGACTTAGACCACAGCTCGCAGCAACACCAGATCCTTACCCCACTGAGAGAGGCCAGGGATCAAACCCACATCCTCATGGATCGTAGTTGGGTTCATTAACCACTGAGCCACGAAGGGAACTCCTCCTCTCAAGAGTTCTTGATGCTCAGTTGTGAAGAGCGCTCCCGGATTTTTCTCACCATGATGATCTCTCCCTTGAGCCAGCTGTCATCCTTCACAGCTTCATAAACACCAACTTCCTTTGCCTGCAGTTTCACCTTGGCATGGTTGACATCTGGATACTGTGTTGAGGAATGGTTTCCCCAGATGATGACATTCTTGACATCATCAGAAGTCACACCAAGTTTAAGAGCAATCTAGTTCAACAGAAAACAAATATATTCCTTAGACAAATGTTTCTTTATTTCAAATGTGACTTGACAAATCCCCTTAAGGTAAAAAGCTGCTGAAACTTCAAGAGACCCTAAGTTACACTGATTTGTAAAACAAAAACAAAAACCCACACACGTTCTTTTGCTTGTTAATTTCCCAAAGTGGCTTAATAGTGTAAATAAACCCTGAGCCTGAAATATTATAAAGTATAATATTTAAGCAGAATGTTTTAGAGTAGAGGTATCTCCTCAACATTTCTGAGCAATCAGATATTTAGATACTTTATCTGTTTTTAAGTAAAGCTTTTATTTGATACCATATATAAATTAACTAATTTTCAAATAACCCTAAATATTAAATTTTGGAGTTGGAAGGGACTCAGATACCAAAGTAAGGCTGTCATCACTTTATAGATGAGAAAACTGAAAAATAAGTGTTTAAATATAACATGCATATAATACTAGAATTACAACAGTAGTAACAATCTCTAGTTGTAGGTTCAGAAAGCACTTTAGGATCCTGCTTGTCCTGTAGTCACATGAATATCAGTTATGTTACGTGGTACAGTAGACACAGAAAGGCCCAGAAAATTATGTTTCGAAAGATTTAAATCATATTACTTATTTTGTTATTCACTGATAAGGTAACGTGCAGGAAATAAAACATGGTTGGTTGTATGTTTATAGGCACAACTCCTCTTACCGAGCTTTGCTTTATTGAATTTTACAGATATTGCATTTTTGCAAGTTGAAGGTTTGTGGCAACCCTGTGTCCAGCAATTGTAGAGCACCAATTTTTTCCCAGCAGCATTTGCTTATTTCATGTCTCTGTGTTACATTTTGGTAATTCTCAAAATATTTCACACTTTTTCATTATTATTATATTTGTTATAGTGACATGTGATCAGTGACTCTTGATGTTACTATTGTAACTGTTCTGAGGTGCCAGGAACTGTGCCTGCATATGAGGGTAAACTTAACAAATGCATGTTTTCTGACTGCTACACTGACCAGTCGTTCCCCTCTCTTTCTCCCTCTCCTTTGAGCCTCCCTATTCTCTGACATGCAGAAATACTGAATTTAGGCCAATTAATAAACCCTACAGTGGCCTCCAAGTCTTCAAGTCAAAGGAAGAGTTGCACATTCCTCACTTTAAATCAAAAGCTGGAAATAATTAAGTTTAGTGAGGAAGGCATGTCCAAAGCAAGATAAGCTGAAAGCTAGGCCAAACAGTTAGCTAAATTGTGACTGCAAAGGAAAAGTTCTTGAAGGAAATTAAAAGTGCTACACCAGTGAACACACATGAGAAGAAAACAAAACAGCCTTATTGCTGATAGGGAGAAAGTTTTAGAGGTCGGAATAGAAGATCAAACCAGGCACAACATTCCCTTAAGCCAAAGTCTAATCCAGAGGAAGACTTTTAATTCTCTTCAATTCTATGAAGGCTAAGAGAGGTAAGGAAGCTACAGAAGAAAGCTAGCAGAGGTTGGTTTATGAGGTTTAAGGAATGAAACTATCTCTACAACATAAAAGTGAAAGGTGAAGCATCAAGTGCTGACACAGAAGCTGCAAGTTATCCTGAAGTTCTAGCTAAACTACCGAATGAAGGTGGCTACACACAACAACAGAATTTCAATGTAGACAAAAAGCATTCTGTTGGGAGAAGACATCACCTAGGAATTTTATAGCTAGAGAGAAGTCAATATCAGGCTTCAAAGGACAGGCTGACTCTCTCATTAGGGGCTAATGCACATTAGCTGATGACTTTGAGCTGAGGCCAGTGCTCACTTACCATTCTGAAAATCTTAGAGTCCTTAAGAATTCTGCTAAATCTACTCTGCCTGTGCTCTATAAATGGGACAATCAAGCCTGGATGACAGCACATCTGTTGACAACATGGTTTACTGAATATTTTAAGCCCATTGTTGAGATCTATAGCTCAGAAACAATTTGTTTCAAAATATTACTGCTCATTGACAATGTACATGGTCACCCAAGAGCTTGTAGATAATATGACTAATGGATAATGTATCTGCTAATATAACATCCATTCTGTAGCCCATGGATCGAGGAGTCATTTTGACTTTCAAGTCTTGTGATATAAGAAATGCATTTCATAAGGCTACACCTGCCACAGATATTCCTCTGATGGATCTGAGCAAAGTCAATCGAAAACCTTCTGGAAAGGTTGAAATGACATTTGAAATGCCATTAAGAACATTTGTGGAGGAGTTCCCATTGTGGTGCAGCAGAAATGAATCCAACTAGGAACCATGAGGTTGAAGGTTCAATCCCTGGCCTCACTCAGTGGGTTCAGGATCCAGCGTTGCTGTGGGCTGTGGTGTATGTCGCAGGCGTGGCTGGGATCTGGCATTGCTGTGGCTTTGGCGTAGGCTGGCAGCTATAGCTCTGTTCAGACCCCTAGCCTTGGAACCTCGATGTGCCATGGGTGCAGCCCTAAAAAGACAAAAAACAAAGCAAAATAAAAAAAGCATTCGTGAGAGTTCCCATTGTGGCTCGGAAATGAATCTGACTACTATCCATGAGGATGGGGGCTTGATCCATGGCTTGGGTCAATGGGTCAGAATCCGCCATTGCTGTGTGCTGTAGGTAACTCACAGATGCAGCTCGGATCCTGAGTTGCTGTGGCTGTGGCTGTGGCTGTGGCTGTGGCCGGAAGCTGTAGCTCCGATTTGACCCCTAGCTTGGGAACTTCCATATGCCACAGATGCAGCCCTGAAAAAAAAAAAAGACAGGAACATTTGTGATTAATATGGGAAGAGGGTAAAATACCAACATTAGTAGGAGTTTGGAATAGGTTAGTTCCATCCCTCATGGATGACTTTGAGGGGTTTAAGATTTCATTGGAGGAAGTAATGGCAGATATCTTAGAAATAGCAAGAGAACTAGAATTACAAGTGGAGCTCAAAGATGGGATAGAAGTGCTGCAACCTCATGATAAAACTTGAGATGTACCATGAGGTGAATGAGGAGCTGCTTATTATGGATGAGCAAAGAAAGTTCTTTCTTCAGATAGAATTTATTCCCCTTGATGATGCCTTGAAGATCATTGAAATAACAACAAAAGATTTAGACTATTACATAGACTTAGTTGATCAAGCAGTGGCAGGGTTTGAAAGATTTGACTCCTTTTTTTTTTTTATCCACCCCTGCAGCATGGGGAAGTTCTCAGATCTGGTGTAGAATCTGTGCCACAGCAGTATCCTGAGCTATTGCAGTGTCAACTCCATGTCCTTAACATGTTGCACTGCAAGGGAACTCCTGTTAAACATTTTTGATTCATTCTCCAGCTCCAGGAATTTTCTTCTCCCTGCCACCACCTAAATGGTTTCATTGTCAGATTAGCTTGTCATCAGACACAGATGAGCTCTGATTTGCAAATATATAGGATGCACAAGGGAATTCTGAAGGCTACAGTCACTTGATAGCTAGGTCCTCTGAATTCCAAGACAAATTATATAAACTAGTGTCTATTCATGTAAGAAGAATTAGTTTTGGGTTTGTTACTTTTCTCACTAGATTAATAGCCTGTAAAGGAGGAAGAAATTGCTCCTTCAAAAACTGCCTAGGGGGTTCCCATTGTGGCTCAGTGGGTCAAGAACTCAACTAGTAGCCAGGAGCTTTACTGAGTTTTACTATGTGACAGGCACTAGGATAAGGGCTTAACATAGACCTTACCACATTTAATTCACATATCTACTGTATTAGGTACATACAGCTAACAACCAATTTTATATCATGAATACACATTCTCAGGGTCACAGAGTTCGTGAGTGGATTTAGGTCACTCGATCCCGTTATGTAAGAACACACACAAGGGTCTGGGGTCAGGCAGATCTAGGTGCCTCCATCATTTACTAGCTGTGTGACTTTGAGCAGGTTCCCTGACCTTTCTGGGTTTTGGTCTTTTATCTGAAAAAGAGATAATAGCAGATATCTCATGGTTACTCTGAGAAGTAAATGACAAATGAGATGTAAAGCATTCAGCTTAGTATGGAAACTTAAATGTAGATCCTTTTTTCCTTCACTGGGTCCTCCGGAGCTGAAAGATTATCCATTCCTAGTTGAAAGTAGTGGTTTTGTTGGCCAGACTGTAATAAGGAAGGTATAGGGTTAAACCAGAGCATGTTATATCTTGCAGAAGTAGAATACTGGGCAGTAAGAGAAATTGTAATACATATTGGACAATCTTAAATTAAGAAACAGAGTGTGAATTTCAGAACCCTTTTTTGTTCTAAGAAGACTGGGAGAAAGATTAACAGGGCCTCCCAGGTCTTCCTGTGGAAACGAAGAATGGGTCTCAGTAATTAAGGATTTTTAAAAAGAACAAAGAATCCAGAAATAAAAGACTTTTATTAGGCAAGAGAAGTAACCATAGCAAAGATAACAAATCGATTATAAAGACTCCCTGTTCTGCTCTGTTTCAATGTAAAGGTCAACTTGAAGCATGTTCTCGAGTTGCTCTGCAGGTTCCAAAATCCCTCAAGCACTCAATCGCCAGATGAACTGGAGCCAAAGGAATGATGATGTGGACCTTTGCTGGGGCTTGAGACCTCACTCAAATAGGTGCCAGGATTTTGTCAATCTAGAGTGACATTTGCCTCATTATAAAGCTAAAATCTCCACCCCAGGGCTGGAATTTCTTCCATTTTTGAATATGCAATGCATGGATGTTTGAGCATGTTGTTGACCTGGGCAAGTACATCCAGAATTTCATCTTTACGTGGAAGATCTCAGTTGCCCTTTCATGCAGATGCATGTACCCTTAGCTTAAAATATCCTGATCTTGCTATTTGGGGAGACAATGTTTTGAGAGCCATCTCCCTGTCTCCTTACCTGTTTTGCTGTTGTTGTTTGTTTGTTTGTTTGTTTGTTTTGGCTGTACTCATGGCCTGCAGAAGTTCCTGGGCCTGGGATCTAACCTGAGCCACAGCAGTGACGGTGCCAAATCCTTAAACACTCGGCCACCAGGGAGCTCTCTTTATTCTCTCTCTCTTTTTTTTTTTTTTTCTTTTCTTTTCAGTCTTCTCATCACAAGAAATAAACACTTATGCTGTGATTGAAATACTTGGCATTTTCATTGCTATGCACCCCAGTGATGGACCCACTGAGTCCGGGAACAGTTTTTTAACTTAGACCTACACCACCCTCAGTAAAAATAGTTTCTTTGAAATGAAGTTGTCTTCTCCAGGGGAAAAAGAACCAAATGCACAGGCCTATCCAGCAGATGAGCTATGGATGAGGAGGGATGGCCTGGAAAGCAAATAGAGGAAGGGAAAGAGGTTATGTACAAGAACTAGAAATTTGTCATGACTTCTAAGGGCACAGGGATTGTCAAGATCTAAGAAAGCCTAGGAAACTAGCACAGATGAGTGGCATGGCCACTAGTTTTTTATAAAAAGCTATTGTTAAAAAAGCATTGATCCTGTGGCATTTTTACCTAAGGCTCAAAATGATAAGGAGACTAAATAACAATTAAAACTTAGCTACCAAGTAGTGAAAAGTAGGAAATTTTATAGAAACATGCAGAATATTAGATGGATATAAAATGAAATTAAATATAAAATAAAAAATATAATTTGATTGCTTAGCTGTAGGGAGAAAGGAAGCAGAACTATATGAGACACAAAGCTAAAGTCTTTTTATAATCTCCTTTATATCTGACAAAAATAATTTATGTACCATCATGTGAATTATCTGTACTGATGACTAATTTTTAACCACTGTACTGAGAAGACATTATTAGCAACCATGTGTAATTAAAGTTAGGAAATGAAATATAGCTGAGAAAATTAAGTATTTTGTTCAGCTGCCTTAGAGATTAAAGGTGTCCTAATAAATTGGGATTGCTTCCTATTAAAACAAAACAACAAGAAAAAAAAGCATAAACTAAGACTCAGCTATTTTAAAAGTAAGAAAATGTGTTTGTTTTATTTTTTAGGGCCGCACTTGTGGCAAATGGAAGTTCCCAGGTTAGGGGTGAAAGTGGCGCTATAGCCACGAGCCTATGCCACAGCAACACCAGATCCAAGCAATGTCTGTGACCAACACCACAGCTCACAGCAACGCTGGATCCTTAACCCACTGAGTGAGGCCAGGGATCGAACCTAAGTCCTCATGGTTACTTGTCAGATTCATTTCCGCTGAGCCATGATGGGACCTCCCAAAAAGTGTTTAAAGTTGAACATTCATAAGGTTTGAAGGCACCTTCTTAGCTGTGCTTTACCTCGGTTGTGATCCAAACAAGTCAAGCAGCTGAAGTCCTCCTTGGGGATGGATAGACTGCCTCCTTGGAGGCAGTCAGGCAGCTGGTATCGGCTGGGTTTCCCACCATGATAACCCGGAATGTATAGGAGGCACACAGAGCGCTAGACCCCACACTGATGAACTAAACCAACCTAGAATGAGACTGAAGTGTAACAGGGAGCTTCTGTATCAAGTTTGTGTGAGCTAAGTATGGACAATCATTGCAGTTCTGGTTTCCAGTAGGTTTCTATCCTCCCTTCTAATAACTTATCCCCCTCCCATTTGTATTTGGTGTGACTATGGAAAACATTTGTAAAAACATCATTATGTACAGAAGTCATTATGTACAGACAGCATTCTCTACTTGCCACAAAAAAACTAGTAATCAAAGGCTCTCAGTGTTTGATTCAATCACAAAAGTAGTGCAAAAGGAGTTCCCGTCGTGGCTCAGTGGTTGACGAACCCGATTGGGAGCCGTGAGGTTGCGGGTTTGATCCCTGGCCTTGCTCAGTGGGTTGAGGATCCGGCGTTGCTGTGGGCTGTGGTGTAGGTGGCAGACGTGGCTTGGATCCTGTGTTGCTGTGGCTGTGGCTCTGGCGTAAACCGGCACTACAACTCCTATTAGGCCCCTAGCCTGGGAACCTCAATGCGCCATGGGTGCAGCCCTAGAAAAGACAAAAAGACAAAAAAAAAAAGAAAGAAAAAAGAAAAAAGTAGGGCAAGAAAGAAATTCTACTTGTAAAGTTTGCTTGAGGACAATGAAAGAAAAGTGTTTGTCAGTCTTGCCTAATGCTAAGAATTAACCGGGATAATTGTCAAAATACCAGGTCACACCATTTCACATCTGTTGCATCAATCTTTAGGAAAAAGCAGTTCAGGCTATTTTTTTTTTTTCTTTTTGGGGCTGCAGGTGTGGCATATAGAAGTTCCCAGGCTATGGGTAAAGTCAAAGCTACAGTTGCTGGCCTACTCCACAGCCACAGCAATTCAGGATCTGAACAAAGTCTGCGACCTACACCACAGCTTATGGCAACGCCAGATCCCCGATGCACTGAGGGAGGCCAGGGATTGAACCCAAACCATTATGGATACTAGTTGTATTTGTTTCCGCTGTGCCACAAAGAGAGCTCCCTAAAAATCTTTAATAAAATGATTAAACAACTTATCATGAAATGAAATCAAACTTACAGAAAAATTGTAAGCATACAATAGAGACTAATTCCCACATTCCCTTTACTCAGATTCTCCAATTTGTCCCATCTCTTTCACTTTTGCACACACACACATACACTCTGCCCTTAGTCTTTTTTTGGCTCATTTGAGAGCAAGCTGCAGATGTGATACTCTGATACCCTAATACTCTAGTGTCAGTGGATATTTTCCCCCAAAAGATACTTTGGGCTGAGAGGCAATTACTATGCAAGCAGCACTACACCTCCAAGCAACCTTGTAATTTTTTACTGAGAGACCTGGGGATATTTACTTGACTTATTTCTATTATTTTCTGTTAATTATTAAAGAAAAGAAAAATTAACTATTTGAAATAATGTCCATAGAAAGCAAAAATTCAGGTGTCTATGAAGTATTATAATAGATAGAACGTTATAAATGGCCACTTTTTAAAAAATCTTATACCATTTTCTTTCATCTTTCTCTGAATTCAGGATTGGGCGGAAGAAGTGTATCAAAATAAGGAGTTCCCATTGTGGCTCAGAGGAAATGAATCTGACTATTATCCATGAGGATACGGGTTCGATCCCTGGCCTTGCTCAGTGGGTTAAGGATCCAGCATTGCCCTGAGCTGTGGTGTAAGTCACAGATTCAGCTCAGATATGGTGTTGCTGTGGCTGTGGCACAGGCTGGCAGCTATAGCTCCGATTCGACTCCACATGGGAACTTCCATATGCCAAGGGTGTAGCCCTAAAACAAAACAAAACAAAAAAATCAGTAAAATATCTAACTAGCAAGGCTTTTTGCTGTGACAAGTAAGTTCTAGGTAACTGATACTTAATTGGTAAAAGGAGGCTTTATTGTAATAGTTAGACAAATTTAGAAACCAAAGTAAATAGGCTGAACACAAAGAGAGAATAGAAAGTCACACAGACTCGCCTCTTCAAAAGACGAGCATATCAAAATTCCTCTGGATTGAGAAAATCTGAGCATTCAGAAACCAACCACCTCCTGTCACTGAGAACACACACAGTTTACAGCCATCTCCCTTCACAATCACACACACAAATCCAAGTGTCTGAACAAAGTCTCACACAGCAAAAAAGGCTCCAGAAGGGTCTATGCCTTCACCATAGGTTTATAAACTAATAGTAAATTTCCATGTCATAGTAATAAAATATTTTTGAGCCCCTCCAAATATAGATTTCTACATTATTTGAAAAAAAGAAATCCAGAAAGGCAGGGCTAACCAAGCAAAACTCTGTAATTAATGAACATTGCACAGCACTGGGGAAAAAAAGGTAAGTAATTTCATTTTCATTAAATGTTGAAAGTATAAGTTTCATGGGAATTCCCATTGTGGCACAGCAGAAGTGAATCCAAGTAGTACCCTTGAGGATGAGGGTTTTGTCCCTGGTCTCACTCAGTGGGTTGGGGATCTGGCACTGCTGTGAGCTGTGGTGTAGGTTGAAGCTGTGGCTCGGGTCCCACATTGCTATGGCTGTGGCATAGACCAGCAGCTGTAGCTCTGCTTTGACCCCTTGCCTGGGAACTTCCATATGCCACTGGTGTGACCCTAAAAAGCAAAAAAAAAAAAAAGTTTCAAGTGCTGGTAATGAAAAACCCTATAAAATGCTGTATTGATCACCTTAACTGACATCTTGGCACATTTGTCCGACGCTGCAACCTGGCCTTTGAAGACTTTTCGCATTTGCTTTGAGAAATCTTTCCTCTCTGTGCCATCCATTCTTGGCATGGAACACATAAGAATGGCCGCAAAGGAATAAAAATTGGAAAAAGCAGCAGCAGAAGTTGATTTGGAAATAGTGGGTGAGGAGAGGGAGCCAGCAGAACAGGCTGGACAGTGTAATGCACTCTCTTTCATAGCTATGCAACCAAATGATTCAGATGGTAGAATGTAGAATACCCCTTGCAGTAAATGTTTATTGGACAGATATATGAATTCTGTACATTTACTGGATTTACCCATTCCTTTCCCATTTAAAAATGTCTTTGCAACTAAATACAGAGTTTTCCTGAAAACATTCTTACTTTGACTTAAGATCTATAGATACCTGCCCCACCTGGTCTTTATCAAAGACAGACCCATTTCCAGTAAGTACGGTGGTGGCTATGCAATCTGATCAACTGCTCTAGTCACAAGCACTGGGACTGGTTCAGACTGTAATGAAACAGAACCATTAACATCCTATTAAAAAGGGCTATTTTACCCTAAAGATACTTAGAATATCCTCTATATTAAGACACACCACATTTCTTTTTTTCTTTTTAGGACCACACCCGTGGCTTATGGAGGTTCCCAGGCTAGGGGTCAAATCAGAGCTACAGATGCAGGCCTACACCTCAGCTTCAGCAATTTGGGATCTGAGCCACATCTTTGACTTACACTGCAGTTCACAGCAATGCCAGAACCTCAATGCACTAAGGGAGGCCGGGGATGGGACTCGCATCCTCATGGACAGTAGTTGGATTCAATTCTGCTGCGAAGCAATGGGAACTCCCATCATCACATAGTTTAAAAGTTAATGTAGGAGTTTCTGCTGTGGCACAGTGAAAGCGAATCTGACTAGTATCCATGAGGATGTGGGTTTGATCCTTGGCCTTGCTCAGTTGGTCAGGTATCCGGCATTGCCATGAGCTGTGGTGAAGGTCACAGCAGTGGCTCAGATTTGACTCCTAGCCTGGAAACTTTCATATGCTGCAGGTGCAGCCCTAAAAAGGAAAAAAAAAATTAATGCAATTTTTTTTTTTTTTTAGGGCTGCACCCTTGGCATATGGAGGTTCCCAGGCTAGGGGTCTAATCAGAGCTGTTGCTGCCAGCCCACGCCACAGCCACAAAGCCAAATCTGAGCCATGTCTGCGACCTATACCACAGCTCAGGGCAATGCCGGATCCTTAACCCACTGAGCGAGCCCAGGGATCAAACCTACAACCTCATGGTTCCTAGTCGGATTTGTTTCTGCTGCACCACGACGGTAACTCCTAATGCAAAATTTTAAAGACTCTTTGCATCTGGTTTAGTAGAAGACTAGTTTATCCCAGACTTGTCCCATGCATAAGGCAAGTAAGCAACTCCTGGAACATGTGTCCTTTGGCTGCATATTTATTGGTGTTACTTAACCCTCCCTGCTATCCTGGATTGACCTACAAAATCTTATTCATCTTTTTTGGAATATTTTCCCACTGAAATAGGCCTATTGATGTTGATGTCCATTTTATGATGATACAAACCCTGGTGGTCACTAGAACCTTGCAAATCCTCTTATGTAAACCCCCCCACTCGTTTCAGTGCAAAAAAATCCTTCACACCAGGAAGAGGAGTAACAATGGTTAAAATTCTCCATTTAGAAGAAGCCAGAAAGCTTTTATAAAACTATTAATCATGATTCAACTTAACTACTTAGAGGAAGAAAAATAAACCTACATTTTTTTTTAAGGAGAAAGAAAAACAAAAAAATAACATCTAGATTTTAATAATTCTAGTATTAAATGACAAATAATAGTAGCAACATGAGTTAATAGCTGACAGCCTGATTCCAAGGGGAAATCAATTTTAAAGGGGAGGGAGGGGAAAAGTACAAAAAACATACTCGTTATAGCAAAGGGAAGTCATCTTATAGATTTCAACAGAAACTGAACAAAATGTGGATGTACAGAAAAACAACAAAAAACTAATTCAAAATGGTGTTCCTGAGTCGTTAAAAAAAGTTAAAATAAGCTCAGAGAATTAAAGATTTTTATTAAAATATTTTTATTAAAAAGAACTGAACAAAAATGTTTGGAAACTTATTGGGTAAGTTCAATTAGACAGAAAAATTCCATGAAGGGAATTGTTCCTTCCTCTGACAATGCTGGGTAAATGTACTTGCACTGTGTCACCTGTTGTTATCCACATGAGAGAAGTGGCTGAATTGACTGCAGATGGAAGCATCTGATTTCTTTTTTCTTTTTAGGGTGGCACCCCGCAGCATGTGGAGGTTCCAAGGCTAGAGGTCTAATCGGAGCTACAGCTGCTGGCCTATGCTAGAGCCATAGCAACGCCAGATCCAAGCCACGTCTGCAACCTACACCACAGCTCACGGCAACATTGGATCCTTAACCCACTGAGAAAGGCCAGGGATTGAACCTGCAACCTCATAGTTCCTAGTTGGATTCATTTCTGCTGTGCCATGATGGGAACTCCTGATTTCTTTATATTTAGAATTCCCTCTATGAAAAGGGTCACAATTTTAGGAGATCATGACCTGAAAATGGCCCTTCTAAACTTTAAACCCTAACCTCTGAAGGTCAGCAGCGCTTAATTTGGTACCTATAAAATTCAGAGAAAAAACATGTCAGGAAAGAAGTGTAAACTGTTGTAGAGAAATGAATCTGAACATGGCAGACTACACACGCATTTCTTCCCCGGAGAGGTGACCATGGTGAGAGTGGAAAAAAGGGGAAAATCTATGAAGAATTTCTGTCTGACTTTCTGGGCCTCTTCCCCAACCTCCCCCTATGCTTTCTTATCTCTATAGAAAATACAATTAATTCCCCCAAATAATCCAATTTTAACACGATACATATTTATGTTCCCAAATTGACTAGGTTTATAAGGTACACTATATGTTGTATTGTACATGGTTCTTTTTTTTTTTTTTTTAAAGACTGCACCTGTGGCATATGGAAGTTCCCAGGCTAGGGATCAAATCAGAGATGTAGCTTCCAGACTACACCATAGCCACAACCAGGCCAGATCTGGGCCCCATCCGTGACCTGCGCCACAGCTTGCAGCAACACCAGATCCTTAACCCACTAGTCAGGTCAGGGATCGAACCAGCATCCTCAAGGACACTATGTTGGGTTCTTAACCCACTGAGCCACCACAGGAACTCCTGTACATGGTTATTTTTTTTATGACATGGCTTTTACATGTTTTAAATTCTGTCATTTTCTCCTCTTCCCCTGCAGTATAGTAGGTGAGGAAAAGAAAATAGGAGGAATAAATGATTCCTCTTCCCTTTTTAGAAAGCAAGTTATTTAAGGTCAGGAACTTTGTCTATTTTATTTACTTTTGTATCCCAGCAGCCTAAAACAATGCCTGGCATGTAGCTGGAGCTCCAATATTTGTGGAAGGAATAGTAGGACCTTGAAAAATTACTATGAAAAACTTGGAAATATAAAGGAATTGTCTGGAAGCAAACCTAACATATTTTAATAAAACTTTATTCACTTTAATTGAAAAGGTTGGAAATGACAATAGTTTGCAAAATTACTTATGTCAGTAGTTTCAATGAAGCAGTCTTCTATTACGTACCTTGTACTGTTTTAGGCCAGAGAATCCATTAGTGAACCTTACGTAGGAAACAAGAGGATAAGCCAATTTTTATAAGAGGAGTCTAGAGAGGCAGTAGAGTGTGGTAGTTAAAGAGATGGCCTCTGAAGCCAGACTTTCTGGTTCAAATCCTGAATCCACAAGTCATTAGCTACATGTTCTTAGGCAAGTTACTGTATTGTTGCGCCAAAGTAAAATGCAGATAACAGCACCTACCTAACAAGGTAGTTGTAAGGATTGAGTTAACACACGAAACAGTATGAACTGTATGTAGCAAGCTCTGTACATAGATTTTTTTTTTTTCCTTTAAGGATTCTTGTAGCCTGTGTCTACTACTCTCCACTAGACTGTGAAACCCCCATGAGAACAGTCTCTCTTTGCACTCCCATATGGTGCGCAACAGGTATTTGTTGAACGAATGAAAGTGAGGGTTAAGAAAACCATGCTATTTCAACAAAAGCAAGCTAGGATAAGAAATGATGGGGAAAGTGAATATTATTATCTATAAAGCTTATCTCAGAAAGTCAGGTAGATGGTTAGAAAAGAATAGTGCAGTCAATTTTAGGCATTAATTTTAGCTACTAAAAAAAGTGAGTTCAAAGTATCATAGTTCCTAGTGAAGGGGTTGTGGGCAGCTAGTGAACAGCTACTAATTCCACCTCAGCAGTTTCCTTCTTCTGCATAACTGAGCAATATTTTCACAGGTAGGTAATTTCATCTTGTTAACAGTAGTATGAAGCCTAGTGTCTTGAGTGTTTGATCCACAGAGAAGGTGTGTACTTGGTTCTTCTGGCTCTTTGCAACATTGCATTTGAATGAAGGAGGGTGGGAGATTCCCACTGACTTTTCACAATGTTACAGTGTGAAGACTCACTGCTATTCTTTACTTAGATATCTGGGCAGTCTGCCAAGATCCAAAGAAGGAATGTCTTTGCTCTTGGCAGGGCACTAATGACCTTCTTGCAGATGCAGGCTCTGTCTTGTGCATGTGCTCAGTGTCTCAGTTGTAAAGCTTGAATTTAAGTGTTCCTTCTGTTATTCCACAAAAAGACACATGCAATCCTTTTCTACTTTCTAATTTACATATATTTCTGTAATATAAAAGATAAAACAATATTCAGATTCCTTCATACAATTTGTTCTTGCTGTCATTCCCATACGAACACAAGCAAAGACTTCGCTCCCTTTTTTTTTTTTTAAACTGCTTTTAATAACTTACAAAAGATAGCTCTTTTCTAACTCAGTGTTTGTTCATACACCATCCCCAGGAGGCAAGGAGATCTGAGTCCTGCGAGATTTTGCTGTCAATTTCAGCAAACTGACAGGTGGATTCTTTCTCTTGGAAGTAACTGGGGCTTGAGTGACCCTCCAGAGGTGAAGCTTGGCTTGATCTAATGTTTGGGGGGGTGGGGAGAAGCAAAGCAAAGCCGGAATGTAGGCTCAGGATCTTTCTATGACCTTGGGAAAATCATTTGACCTCACTAGGCTATGTTTTAAGATCAGAGGAAATAATTTCCAAATTCCTACCAATTCTAGAATCCCAATATTCTGAATTGCAAGGAATAAAGCCATTAATATAAACGCTGATACACAGTTTAGTTTGCATTTCAGTATGAGCTTTTATCTTTATCCAGAATCTAAGCAACTAAAAATAAATTTTGAGAATGACTTGATATGTGTCTGAAAGACACAATATGGTAAAATGGAACAGATTTGAGATCCTTGGGGGCAAACTGTTGTGTGACCTTGAGCAAGTCACATTCTCTTTGGGTTTCAATAAACTCAATTTTAAGAGTGTCAAAATAATTTTTAATCCAGTAATTATCTGATAATAAGTAACTCTGCTTTCTTATAAGATTAGGTCAGAAATCACCACAACCATCATTTAAATGACTAATTATGTTATTTGACAAAATAATCAAGAAACCCAGGTTTAACACTTACTGAGAACTAGCAGCTGTTCCCACTGGTTCCCTTATAAAGGTGCAGGGAGTAATCCCCTTGTCTTGAAAACACATCTCTTCAGGTTCTGGTAATCTTTCCATTCTTTCAAATATTTCCCTACATTCCCTACCCACTGTAATACTTTGAAATAATGGAAGAAAAATTGTCTCAACTATAAATTCACACTTTGAGGAAATGTCTTTCTTTCTGATGTCAAATGCCACCTTCAAGCAGCATGCACATTATTCCTATGTCAGAGTTCCCTCCCCAACCCCTCTTCCTCCTTTCTTTAGAGACAAGATATGGAGATACTGGCCTTGACATCTTCATGTCAAGATGGCTACATTGTGTAACATTTAAAAGTAGTGGTTCTAGAATTCCTAACATGCAGGTCGGTAAAGAACATCTGCACTAATTATGTGGCTAGGGATGCCTTCACTGCAACACGTCCTAGTATTACAAAAGGAGATGAATGAGCAGGTTTTAAGTAATATTTCATTAAATTAGATGGTGGAACACTTCTCCCGAAAGCATAGACTGGAATCCCGAGCCCCGGGAAACTCTACCTTTGCGGTGTGGGCCTCCTGCTTTCAAGGGCTTTGTGACAAAAACTCTTAAAAACACTGTTGGCTTAAGAGGAGAAAAAGAGGTTAGGACCCAACACCCCTTCCCATATCAAACCTTATTATCCTTAACAAACTCCATATCGTGCTCTGGAGAAAATTCGTAGCTTCGTTGTTTTGTACCCCTACATGAAGCAAGACTGAGATCGCGCCTCTCCAAGGACAGCGATTTCTCCAGAGTCCTTCTAGGAGCCCCCAGCTAGAAATCAATCCCTTCCCAATTACGGGGCCACTGTGACAGTCCCCAGATGAGTAGATGCTTTCCACAGGGTGCGAGAGGCAATGTCTTGCAGAGCCTTCCTCCAGAAATCCTTCAAGTGCGAGAAACACCACATTCGGGCTCGAAGCTCGGAGGTGGGCAGGATGCAGGGACCCACACTCACCATAATCAGGAACTTAGCGTTCACTTTCAACACCTGTAAAATGAGCCACACGGAATCGGATCACCTGCATCGCGGAACCGACTAGGAAAGGTCCAGCGATGTTAGAAAGTTAGCGCAGCTCCCGACCGCGGAGCCCTCTGGGAACTGTAGTTTACACTGCCCGGATTCAGGCGCAATCTCCAACGCATTTTCTTCAAGTGTTGAACTACACTTCCCGCGGTCGGAGGGTCTTCTCATTCCCTTCTCCTTGCGCTCTTAGCCGACTGCAAAGTAGTCCTAGAGGGCGAGCCGCTGTGATTGGAGGAGGCGACAAGCGGGCTTGGGAGGAAAGGACCTGTGGTGGGCGCCCGGCAATTGGCTGGAAGGGAGGCGCGCGCAACTCGAGGGAGGAGAGCCTGATCCCTTAGCAACATCAGCCACTGGTGCGCTACTGAGACTTTATCCTCCCCTGAGAGTAAAAGTGGGAGGTAAAGAGACTTTCCGCTGCGTAAAGCCGGCTCGACCCGGAAACAAAATCTTTGAAAAAACTATTGACACTGCAGGGGCGGGAGGAATTGATGGGTCGCGAAGCCAGGGCGGCTTTGCAGGTTGCTAAGCGACGAGATTGGAGAAAGATCGCAAGCACAAGCGGCTAGGGAGTAATTGAGGAAACCGTGGCGCCTCAGCTCCGAGACGGAGGGGATAGAGCGCGCCGGGTCCTCCCCAATTCCTTCTCCTAGCCAGTGGACCCTCGCCCCGGTAGTGTCTGGTGACGAAGTGAGGGGTTTGTGAGGACGCCCCTCAGAGGCTGTCGAAGGCCGCGCATCTTCCACACTCCAGAGGCAGGTGAGTCCCGGTCCGGCGGATAGGGGTCTTTCACTTTAGGGTTCTGAGTTGCGATTGCGCACGGTCCCGCGTTGCCCTTATCCACCCGGGTTCTGATCTGCGCGGGTGTTCGCGAGCTCGCGGGTCCTTTTCTCGGCTCAGAATGTTAGGGCCACAGGCGGCGTAGTGCTATGAAGTTCGCGTCACTCCCTGCTGTAAGATGCTGCTCTTTTCAAGTTAAGTGAAAAATGCTGAGCTCCAGCTTTGTGGGAAATGAACCCCTCCCTTCCTGGAGTTCACAGTCAACTTTTTCTCTGAGTTCTCCGTGAATTTTGACACCTTTGTCCGTTCTTTTTTGGAAACTGGATGCTCTTTAAACTATCGCCACCTTTAAATTAGGACAAATGTGCATATCTAAGGAAAGCGTGGCAGCTGAATGAGAGACACTGGTTGATTAAGGAAGGGTCTCAGTTGGTTAAACAGTTTAACGAGGTTTTCGTTTAAAGTTAATGCTCCCCCTTCCCCCCATTGTTGTGTTCTCTGGAACCTTATTTCACGGTGCTGTTCAGAGGAAGCTGCGATGCTCTGAAATAGAAATGAATGAAATATATTTACTAGATAACATTGGTATAACTTTTGGTTTTTCTCTATCACTGATAACTGAACGCCAGGTGGTATCTTTGAATCTTTCTCTCTTCCGTTTTGGAGGGTTTACTATTACGGAAAAGAAATAATAACCTTACTTTCCAACTTGATCTATCAATAGCATTTATCATACCCGAATGACTCTCTCCTCCTTGTAACTGTTCACTTAGCTCTCAGCACACTTCCTGATTTTCCTCTCTGTCACTGGTTGCCTCTTCTATGTCAGAAAACTCCCAAGTTTGTGTCTAGTCCTGAATTCCAAACTCTTGTGTCTAACTGCTTGTTAACAGTTGAGTTTCTAACACGCATCGTTTCCAATATTTCACAGTGTTCTCTTCTAAGCAATTGTATGTAGAAGCAAAACACCACACCCTTTGATACAGATAATATGACCTGGCCTTTCCCCAGTTTTGAGATGTCGATTGTGGATGGGATTATGAGATTGCAAATGGTAGAGTAGTGCAGAGTAGGGATTGGTGTAGATGAAGACTGGTGTAATAAATTGGCCAGGAGAATATAGGGCAAAGGTTTTAGGATGTGGCACTCTGTTAGGCTCTAGTGATTCAGAAATTAGTACTCAATTACTGCCTTTTTAGAGCCCCCAGTTTGGCAGGGAACACAGATTTTTTAAACCCATGGTAACAACAAGGTGTGAGCTGGATTAATAATAGGTAAAAAGTTAGTAACTCTGGGCTGCCAAAGTTTCACAAAGAAGGTGCTGTCTGTCTGAATGGCTACACCACAGCCACAGTGCATCCAAACCGCATCTGCAACCTACACCACAGCTCACAGCAACACTGGATCTTTAACCCACTGAGCAAGGCCAGGGATCAAACCCCCAACTTCATGGTTCCTAGTGGGATTCGTTTCCGCTGCGCCACGATGGGAACTCCAAGATTTCTTTTTCTTTAGTTACCTTCTGCCTGGTTGTTCTGTCCATTATTGTGAGTGGGGTATTGAGGTCCCTAACTATATTGTAGAAGTGTGTGTTTCTCCCTTGACTACTGTGATTTTTTTTTTTTTGCTTTATATGTTTTAATGGCCTGTAGTTAAGTGTGAAAATGTTGATAAATGTTATGTCTTCTTGTTGTATTGAAGCTTTTAATAACATAAAATCTTTCGTTATCTCTTGTGCCCTTTTTTTGATATAGACTGTTTTGTCTGATTAGTATAACCACCCTTCTTCTGTTTTGTTTACTATGTGCATGGAATATCTTTTTGTCCATCCTTTTCAACCTGTTTTGTGTCCTTGAATCTCAAGTGGGTCTCTTGATGAAAACATATAGTTGGGTCATGTGTTTTTATCCATTCTGTCAATCTCTCTTTTGATTGGAGAGTTTAAGACATTTATATGTAAAGTAATCACTAATAAGGACAAAATTATTTCTGTCATTGCACTATTTGTTTTCTATGTGCCCTATAGGTTTTTTGTCCCTTCCTGCATTACTGCCTTCTTTTGCATTAGTAAGGTTTTTTTTTTGGTGAAAAACAATTATTCCTTTTTCATTTCCTTTTGTGTATATTCTCTAGTCAATTTCTTTGTGTTTATCATGAGGATTGCACTTAACATCCTAAAGTTATAGCACCTAATTTGAATTTATACTGTTTTAACTTCAAAGAATAAGCTCTGCTCCTGTAAAGCTCTACCCCCACCCTTTGTTGTTGTTGATGTCATAGAACTGTATCTTTATTTATCGTGTGCCCCAAAATATAAATTAATGATGCATTAATCTCCTAAATGATGTAGAAAACAAGATTTGGAATTGTAAACCTAGGTTATAGTAATACGAGTTTTTCTAGTAATGATTTTTTCTCTTTAAATGTATTAGTTTCTTAAATCATGTAGAAAAAGTACTCTTATGGACCATCATTACATTAATAGTAGCTTTATAATTGCTCATGTGTTTACCTGTATTGACATCTTTATTTCTCCATATGGCTTTAAGTTACTGCTCAGTGTCCTTTCATTTCACTTTGCAGGACTCTCTTGAATTTTTCTTGTAGTCTAGTGGTCATGAATACCTTCAACTTTTGTTTATCTGGAAACATCTTAATTTCTGCTTCACTTTTGAAGGATGGTTTTGTCAGATATAGGATCCTTGGTAGACATTTTTTTTCCTTTGGCACTTTGAATGTAACTGCCTGCTGTCCTTTGGCCTCCAAAGTTCTGATAGGAAATTGCATGTAATCTTACTGAGGATCCCTTTTCTTTGATGATTCACTAATTTGCTGCCCTTGAGATTCTTTGTTTTTGGAGTTCCTATCATGGCTCAGCTGTAACAAACCCGACAAGTATCCACGAGGATGTGGGTTCGATCCCTGGCCTCGCTTGGTGGGTTAGGATATGGTGTTGCTGTAAGCTATGGTGTAGGTTGCAGACGCGGCTCAGATCCCATGTTGCTGTGCCTGTGGCATAGGCTGGCAGCTGCAACTCTGATTTGACCCCTAGCCTAGGATCTTCCATAGGCTGCATGTGCAGCCCTAAAAAGACAATAAAAAATAAAATAAAATAAAAAGATTCTCTGTCTCTGAATATAGTATGTCTTGGTGTGGGTCTTATGAATTCATCTTACTTGGAATTTGTTGAACTTCATGAGTGTTTATTTAATTTTTTTTCTTTAAATTTGGGAAGTTTTCAGTCATTATTTCCTTACGTATTCTCTCTGCCTTTTTCTCCCTATCTTCTGCTTCTAGGAGTCTCATGATGCATGTGTTGGTTGGCTTGATGGTGTCCCACAGGTCCTTTAGGCGCTCTTTGCTTTCCAATCATTTTTCTTTCTTTTCCTGAGCCTTGATAATGTCCATTGTATAATTTTTAAGTTCACTGATTTCTTTTTTCTCCTTGGTCAAGTCTGCCTTTTAATCTACCTAATGAATTTTTCCTTGCAGTTACTATACTTTTCAGCTCCATAGTTTCTTTTTGTTTTACGTTAGGTTGTCTGTTTTTTTATTTGATAATTTCATTTTGTTCTCACATTCTTTTCTTGACTTTGTCTACATTTTTCTTTGGTTCTTTTAGCATGTTGAAGGCAACTGTTTTAAAGTCTGTCTAGCATATCTGCCATTACATCTTTCAGAGACAGTTTCTCTTGATTTATCTTTTGTTGTTGTTGTTTGAATGGACCATACATTCCTGTTCTTTTTTCCCCCTTTTTTTCTTTTTAGGACCACACTTGTGGCATATGGAAGTTCCCAGGCTTGGGGTTGAATTGGAGCTACAGCTGCTGGCCTATGCCATAGCAATGCAGGATCTGAGCCACGACTATGACCACAGAAAAGCTACACCACAGCTCTTGGCAACACTGGATCCCTGACCCCATTGATCAAGGCCAGGGACCAAACCTGAATCCTCACGGATACTAGTTGAATTCGTTTCTACTGTGCCATAATGGGAACTCCACGTTCCTGTTTCTTTGTATGTCTTTGATTTTTTTTCATTGAACACTGAACACTTGTATCTAAGAATGTGGTAACTCTGGAGATCAGAGTGTCTATATTCCCCAGGGTTTTGTGGGGTTTTTTTGTTAGTTTTTGTATTTTCATTGTTGTAGACTGCTGAAAATTAGACTGAGGTATAAACTTAACGTATGTTCAGATCTTTTCTGAGCCTTCCTCTTGGCATGTTTAGTAATTTGTGTATGCAGCAGTTTGTGAATGTGCTAGTCTTTAATGTCTGGCTCTTAAAGGAGGAAAAAGGGAAAAATGATGAAGGGTGAAAAAAAAAAAAGGCACTGTCCCTTTACATCTTTGGGTAGTCACTTTAGCCGAGATGGGAGGGTTTGCAATAATGAGGGGAATTGCGACAACAATGCCTGCCTGCCTTTTTTGTACCTTTAAGATCAGAAGCAGTCATCAGTGATCAGATCAGAGTTTCCCAATATTTGGAGGACAGAGTTCTTTTATTCCACCTAGCCCCCACAAGCAATATGTAAACTGCTCCAGGAAACTGCTGTGTGGCTGGGGGTTAGGTGGCTGCTCCTATGCTAAGAGTTGAAATTGACAAAGGTAACTGATGTTTTGCACTTTCAAGTTTTCCCCTGGAAGTTACCTTCAACTGACTTCAGAGTTCCTTACTTTAGACAGATTCTGCCAGTGTAATTATTATCTAAGTACAGAGACAGATACCTGGTGTTTCCTACTCTATCTTCCCATAATCCTCACTGCATCAATATTTTTAAATTGAGGGACTGTACAGGACTAAAGAGTTTTCAGTTGACTTATTTAATACAGTATTTGGGTTTTTACTCTTTTTAAAATGCAAAAATAATGTTAGGTATCTTGGAAATTATTCAGTTAGTTTAGATGACATGGAAAATAATTTTTTTCTTTACATTCACTTCAGAGAGTGTTAAACATAGGATTTCTAGAATCAAATTTAATCATGGAAGGCTTGTAATTTTACTTAAAATTGTAATCACTATAAGTACTGCGTTATTACCACTTTAAAATTATTTTATATATACACAATTCTCACACATCCCAACATATTTAACTATGAACTATCTGACTAGAATTTTCAGGAATGGTGAATTCATATTATTTTAACAGGATGAAATTTGCAGTCAAGTGAACTTCATGTAATCAAGTTGTTAGGAGTGGTCAAGAAGTAGAATGGACTGGAGTCAGTTATTGGGAACTTCTCTTTCACCTTCATGTAAAACAAGATAAAATATTACCTGTAGGGATTCTTTTTTTTTTTTTTTTCCTGTCTTTTTAGGGCTGAACCCACAGCATATGGAGAGTTACAGGCTAGTGGTCAAACCGGAGCTGTAGCCACTGGCCTATGCCACAGCCATAGCAGATCTGAGCCATATCTGCGACCTACACCAGAGCTCACGGCAACACTGGATCCTTAACCCACTGAGAGAGGCCAGGGATTGAACTAGCATCCTCATGGATGCTAGTCAGATTCGTTTCTGCTGAGCCACGATGAGAACTCCCCTATCAGGATTCTTTTTGATAATTACTTATTTCTAGGAGTATGAGCTACCTAACCTTGAGCTTTTTCTTTTAAGTAGAAGGAGTACAGTTTATTGGTTTTAACTCTACAACATGTTTATATGACGTTGAAGAAGTGTTTTGATCTCTTTTTATTAACACAGTGTGACCATAATGTCTGGAAACATAATGTAGCAATTCCTCTCCTTTAGATATCCATTTAATCAGGAAGTATACAAGAATGTTCATAATGTCTCTAAGAGCAAAACTCCAAACACTTATTTGTCTGTTAGTAAGAGAATGAATGTGTTGCAAATGAATGAACTGTAACAACATAGATGAATGTCAAAAATATAATGTTGAGTGAGGAGTTCCGGTCGTGGCGCAGTGGTTAACGAATCCGACTAGGAACCATGAGGTTGTGGGTTCGGTCCCTGCCCTTGCTCAGTGGGTCCTTGCTCAGTGGGTTAACGATCCGGCGTTGCCGTGAGCTGTGGTGTAGGTTGCAGACGCGGCTCGGATCCCGCGTTGCTGTGGCTCTGGCGTAGGCCGGTGGCTACAGCTCCGATTCGACCCCTCGCCTGGGAACGAGCGGCCCAAGAAATGCCAAAAAGACAAAAAAAAAATAATGTTGAGTGAAAAAAGTAAATCATAGTATATAATACATGTGATTTTTTTTGTACAAAAAAAATAATGTTGAGTGAAAAAAGTAAATCATAGTATATAATACATGTGATTTTTTTTTGTACAAAAAAAATAATGTTGAGTGAAAAAAGTAAATCATAATATATAATACATGTGATTTTTTTTGTACAAAAAAAATAATGTTGAGTGAAAAAAGTAAATCATAATATATACATGTGATTTATTTTTTTTTTTGTCTTTTTGGCATTTCTTGGGCCGCTCGTTCCCAGGCGAGGGGTCGAATCGGAGCTGTAGCCACCGGCCTACGCCAGAGCCACAGCAACGAGGGATCCGAGCCGCGTCTGCAACCTACACCACAGCTCACGGCAACGCCGGATCGTTAACCCACTGAGCAAGGGCAGGGACCGAACCCACAACCTCATGGTTCCTAGTCGGATTCGTTAACCACTGCGCCACGACCGGAACTCCATGTGATCCTTCTTTAAATAAAATTTAAAAATGTGTAAAAATCCTATTATTTAGGGTTTCACCCACAGTTGGTAAAAACATATAGAAGAGCAAGGGAAATGATTAATTTAGAATTCAGGATAGTACTTGACTGAAGTTGAGAGTAGGACAGGATACACTTGGGTCTTCGGGTCTTCAGAGTATTGTTACTCATCTGCTTCTTAGGATATGTGGATGTGTGGGTGTTTGTTTCATTTATTCATTTTTATTTTATTATGTATTTGTTTTTTATATATGTATATATATATACATACTTCTGATCACTCTTGTTTGTATAATATTTTATAAAAAAACATACATAGTGGCTTAGAGCTTTTTTATATGATTATGGAATGGCAACTTTGAAAAAGAACAAAAGTCGCTCATGAAACCTTTTACCCTAACAGAGGTATGCTCATTTTTGCAAATACCATTCAAATTTTCAAGGTTAGATTTAAATCCATCATCTGGCTATTTGTTTTTATTTGTCCCATTTGTTCTTTGTCCTTTTTTCCTCCTTTTCTTTTTGTTTATTTGAAAAATTTTACAATTCCATTTTATCTCTTTTGTAACTTTTATTAGTGATAACAGTTTTTATTTTTGTGACTGATTTAAGATTTATAGCATGTATTCTTTCTTCACAACTACCTGCAAGTGATATTATGCCACTTCACTTACAGGATAAGAACTTTCAATAATTTATTGCCATTTCTTCCTTCCCAACAATTGTGTGTGTGGTTGTCATGTATTTTACTTCTATGTAAGTCATAAGCCCTGTGGTACATTGAAATTAGTTTTGTTTAAACACCCAATTTTTAAAAAAAGAGATTTAAATAGTGAGAAATAGGAGTTCCTGTTGTGGCTCAGTGGATTAAGAACCTAACTAGAGGGAGTTCCTATTGTGGCATAGCAGAAATGAATCTGACTAGTATCCATGAGGCCTCACTCAGTGGACTGGGGATCTGGCATTGTCATGAGCTGTGGTGTAGGTTGCAGACTCAGCTTGGATCCCCTGTTGCTGTGGCTATGGTGTAGGCCAGGAGCCATAGCTCCAATTCAGCCCCTTGCCTGGGAACTCACATATGCCATGGGTGTGGCCCTAAAAAGCAAAAAATTTAAAAAAAAAGAACATAACTGTATCCATGAGAATGTTGTTCAATCCCTGGCCTTGCCCACTGGGTTAAGGATATGGCATTGCTGCAAGCTGTGGTGTACATCATGGATGCAGCTCAGACCTGGCATTGCTTTGGCTCTGGCCAGCAGCTGCAGCTCTTATGTGACCCCTAGCCTGGGAACTTCCATATGTCACCCAAAAAGACAAAAAAAAATGAGAAATATATCTAATGTTTGCTCATGTAGTTCTCATTTTTAGTATTTTCATTTCATTATGTAGATTTCTGTTTCTATTTTTGTTTGTTTGTTTGTCTTTTTGCTTTTTCTAGGGCCTCTCTGCGGTATATGGAGGTTCCCAGGCTAGGGTCTAATCGGAGCTGTAACTGCCAGCCTACGCCAGAGCCACAGCAACACGTGATCCGAGCTGCGTCTGCGACCCACACCACACGGCAATGCCAGATTCTTAACCCACTGATCGAGGCCAGGGATCGAACCTGCAACCTCATGGTTCCTAGTCGGATTCATTAACCACTGCACCACGATGGGAACTCCAGATTTCTGTTTCTAATATGGTGCAATTTTTCTTCTGCCTAAAGGACTTCATTTTTAAAGTCATAGTATGGACTAGATTGTGACAAATTCTGTTGGTTTTGTATGTCTGAAAAAGTCATCTTTTTTTTCTTGGGCCGCACCTGTGGCATATAGAAGTTCTCAGGCTAAGGGTCGAATTGGAGCTACAGTTGCTGGCCTATGCCACAGCCACAGCCACAGTCACAGAAACACAGGATTCAAGCCACATCTGTGACCTATACCACAGCTCATGGCAACACTGCATCCTTAACCCACTGAGTGAGGCCAGGGATTGAACCTGCATTCTCATGGGTGCTAGTTGGGTTCATTACTGCTGAACCACAATGGAAACTCTCAAAGTCTAATTTCAAAAGATATTTTCACTGGGTATAAAATTCTAGGTTGAGACTTTTTTTTTTCTTTCAATGCTTTAAAGATGGTGGTACTGTCTTTTCATTTACCTTGTTTTTGATGTCATATGCCATCATTACAAACAAACATTAAGTGTCTGTTTTCCTCTTTACCACTCATGTTGAGTAATTTGATTATAATATGCCTTTGTATAGCTTTTTACATGTTTCTTGTGATTGAATTCTCTGAGATTCTTGGATTTATGGGTTTGTTTTCAACAAATTTGGGAAAATTTTGGTCATTATTTCTTCAAATTTTTTTTTGTCTACCTCCCATGCTGCCATTTTTTGGAGACTTAAATTATCCATAAAATAAACTGATTGAAATTGTCCCACTACTCGCTGATGTTCTGTTCATTTCAAAAATTCCCTTTCCTTTATAGGTTTTATTTTGTAAAGGTTTTAATTGCTGTGTCATCAAGGCCACTAATCTTTCCTTTGGTGATATCTAATCTGTTAATTTAATCCACTGTATATTTCATCCCAGATATTATATTTCACCTCACATACATTTAACCTCTAGAAATTTGTTGTAGGTTTTAAAAATATCTTTTAAAACAATTAAAAATATCCTTAATGTCTACTATATTTTTTAATATAGGAAATACATACAATAGTTATTTTAATGTTCTAGTCTCTTATAATTTGTCTGATTGGGTTGATTTTTGAATGATTTCTCTCCTTATGATGGATCTTATTTTTAGGTTTCTTTAGATGCCTAGCAAATTTTTGTTGAAAGCCAGATGCTGTGACTATTACCTTTTTGGGTGCTAGATATTTTTATTTTTCTATAAATAACTGAACTTTATTCTGGAATGCAATTAAGTCACTTGAAAATAGTTTGATCCTTTCAGGATTTGTTTTTAAGGATGTATTCATTTCCCCCTTCATGCACCATATCGGCTCTCTCCTGCAACTTCATATACCTTCCAGTCTGGTTTTTAGTTTCTACTTTTTTTTTTTTTTTGCAAAGGAATTGCAAGTAGTAGGTCCCCAGATTACTTGTAACTTCTGTCCATCATGGCTACAAATTATAGGCTCCTGTAATTGCCTTTCCCTTGGATCCATTTTTTTTTTTTCCTAGAACAACTCACAGGAGTTGGGGAAACAGCTACTCATGTGTTTCATTTTTTTTTTCTTTAATGATTTTTATTTTTTCCATTATAGTTGGTTTACAGTGTTCTGTCAGTTTCTCTTGTACATCAAAGTGACACAGTCACTCATATATTTACATTCTTTTTCTCACATTATCCTCCATCATGTTACATCATAAGTGACTAGACATAGTTCCTGTGCTATACAGCAGAATCTCATTGCTTAGTCACTCCAAATGCAATAATTTGCATCTATTAACCCCAGACTCCCAGTCTATCCCACTCCCTCCCCCTTCCCCTTGGCAACCATAAGTCTGTTCTCCAAGTCCATGAGTTTCTTTTCTGTGGAAAGGTTCGTTTGCACCATATATTACATTCCAGATATAAGTGACATCATATGGTATTTGTCCTTCTCTTTCCGACTTATTTCACTTAGTATGAGAGTCTCTAGTTCCATCCATGTTGCTGCAAATGGCATTATTTTGTTCTTTTCTATGGCTGAGTAGTATTCCATTGTGTATATATACCACATCTTCTTAATCCAATCATCTGTCAATGGACATTTAGGTTGTTTCCCTGTCTTGGCTATTGTGAATAGGGCTGCAATGAACATACAGGTGCATGTGTCTATTTCAAGGAAAGTTTTGTCCAGATATATGCCCAAGAGTAGGATTGCTGGGTTATAGGGTAGTTCCAAATTTAGTTTTCTGGGGTACCTCCATACTGTTTTGCATAGTGATTGTGCCAATTTACATTCCCACCAACAGTGTAGGAGGGTTCCCTTTTCTCCACACCCTCTCCAGCGTTTGTTATTTGTTGACTTATTAATGATGACCATTCTGACACGTGTGAGGTGGTACCTCATAGTAGTTTTGATTTGCATTTCTCTAATAATTAGTGATGTTGAGCATTTTTTCATGTGCCTGTTGGCCATCTGTATATCTTCTTTGGAGAAATGTCTCTTCAGGTCTTTTGCCGACTTTTCAGTTGGGTTGTTGGTTTTGTTGCTGTTGAGTTGTATATTTTAGAGATTAAGGCCTTGTCAGTCACAACATTTGAAACCAATTTCTCCCATTCCATAGGTTGTCTTTTTTTCTTTTTTAGTGATTTCCTTTGCTGTGCAAAAGCTTGTTAGTTTGATTAGGTCCCATGGGTTTATTTTTGCTTTTATTTCTGTTGCCTTGGGATTACGACCTAAGAAGACATTTGTACAGTTGATGTCAGAGAATGTTTTGCCTGTATTCTCTTCTAGGAGTTTGATGGTGTCATGTCTTATGTTTAAGCCGTTTTGATTTTAGTTTTGTGTGTGGTGTGAAGATGTGTTCTAGTTTCATTGATTTGCATGCAGCTGTTCAGGTTTCCCAGCAACACTTGCTGAAAAGATTGTCTTTTTCCCATTTTATTTACTTGCCTCCTTTCTCAAAGTGTCATTGACTGTAGGTGTTTTGGTTTATTTCTGTGTCCTCTATTTTGTTCCATTGGTCTGTATGTCTGTTTTAGTACCAGTACCACACTGTCTTGATTCCTATGGCATTGTAATAGTACCTGAAGTCTGGGTGAGTTATGCCTCCTGCTTGGTTTTTCCCCCTCAGAATTGCTTTGGCAATTCTGGGTATTTGGTGGATCCATATATAATTTTGGATTGTTTGTTACAGTTCTCGAAAAATGTGCATTATTCAATAGGGATTGTATTGCATCTCTGGATTGCTTTGCATAGTATGGCCATTTTAACGATGTTAATTCTTATAACCCAGGAGCATGGAATATCTTTCCATTTCTTTGAATCCTCTTTAATATCCTTGATTAATATTTTATAGTTCAGCTTTATTATATAATAAAGGATATGATAAAAGACACAGATGGACATCCAGATAAAGAGATACGTAGGGCAAATTCTAGGAGGTTCCTTGGGCACAGGAACTTGTCTCTGTGGGGTTGGGGAACATTACTCTCTTAATACCTGCATGCATTCACCAGCACAAGTTAGAAGCTCTCCAAACCCCTTAATATTGGGATTTTTATGGAAGCTTCATTATGTAAGTACAATCAATTATTAAACCCATGTCCAGCTCCTTTCCCCTCTTTAGAGAATAGGGGATGGGTGTGAATATTCCAACCTTCTAATCACAGCTTGGTTTCTCTAGTGATTCAGGAGCCAGCCAGAAGCCTACCTAGAGTTGCCTCGTTAGAACAAATGACATTCCTCTCAGCCAGAAAATTCCAAGGGATTTTGGAGCTCTGCGTCAGGAGCTGGGGTCAGAGACCAAATATTTGCGCAAGAGATGTCCTTGTGCTCTTAACACTTAGGAGCTCTGTGCCGGGAACTGGGGTCAAATACTAAATATGAGAACAAAAGATTTTACTAGCACCTGTATTTGCAAGGGTTTCAGAGCTCTGGGTCAGGAACTGGGGCTGAGATAAGTACATCTGTTTCTTACTCTTTCACAACCTTTATCTTATGTATATTCTCATGTTCACATTCTTTGTTTCAATAATGTTCTATAACATTTTTCTCCAATACAAGACCATGCATTAAATTTAGACATCATGTCTCTCCTGTAATCTAGAAAAGTTCATTTGCCCTTTTTGTCATTCATGACATTGACATTTTTGAAGAGTGTAGCCTAGTAATTTTGTAGTCTCCTTTGGTTTAGGTTTGTTTGAAGTTTCTCTTAATGAAAGGCATGCATTTTTGCAGAGAAGACTACATAAGTGTGGTGGATTTATCAGGTCATTCCATCAGTTTGTCCTGTTATTTGTGATGTTAATTGTAACCACCTGATTAAGGTCTTGTTTACCAGATATTTCCACTGTAAAATTACTCTTTTTTCTCTTTTGTAATTAATAGATAATGCGTGGGGACATACTGTGAGATTATGTTAATGTTCTGGTCCTCATCGAACTTGTAACCCATTGTTTTAATGCTGACGATTTTTGCCTGAAGCAGTGATTACTACTACGATAAAATGCTTTTCAAACTGTCATTTCTTCAACATTTATTAGATAGCATTCTAAGTTTATTTTCCCTTCTTATCTATATCCAAGTATCTATCTATCTGTCATCTGTTTCTTGCTAACAACTCTTCTGACCCCAGATGTGTGAATTTTCTATGCCAAACAGTTATCCATTTCCCTGCAGATACCAACTGGGTGTCCTACAATTTAGTTCAGTTCCGGTACTAACTAACTGGAGTTAGCAAGTTCTACAAGAGTGCCCCCACTTCCGAGCCATTGAAAGTCTAGACCTTTCATACTTCTGACCAACTAGTTATATATCAGAGTTTTCCACAACCCCTCCTCAGGTTCAGTAATTTGCTAGAACAGCTCATAGAACTAAGAAAAATAGTTTATTTGCTAGTACTGATTTATTATAAAAGATACCACTCAGGAACAGCCAAATGGAAGAGATGTATAGTGCAAGGTATGGGGTAAGGGGTAGGGAACTTCTGTGCCTTATCTGGGCACGTTACCCTTCTAGCACCTTGTGGTCAAAAACCTGGAGGATCTCTGAACCCTACATTTTAGGAATTTTTATGCTGATTTCATTATGTAAGCATGATTACTTAAATTACTGACTGTTGTTGATTAACTCAATTCCAGCCTCTGTCCTCCCTGGGGATCCTATGGTGGGGCAGAAATTTCCAACCCTCTAATCATGCATTGGTCCTTCTGGTGACCAGCATCTATTCTGAAGCTATCTAGGAGCACTTTAGCCAAGAGTCATCTCATTAGTATACCAGAGGCACTTTTAACACTCAGGAAATACCAGGAGTTTTAGAAGCTTTTGTGCTAGGAACCATGGATGAAGACCAAATATGTATTTCTTACTTTATCACAGCATGACTCTAATTATTTTATTTAACCCTCTTAGTTTTTTAGAAACAGAGACCACCTCAGAGGCTTCGTAGTTGGAAGCTATCCTGTAAGGATACATATAACAATAAAAAGACAAATCTCAACTAACTCAATAAGACCTCAGGGGAACCCAGTCAAAGCCAAATGATGAGATTCCAATCGTACTGTCCCTTCTGCTGAGCAGGAGCTTATGGAACAATTATATGAGTCTCATGGAGAATAGAACAGATAGGCCATTCTAGAATCTCAGAAAGTTATGGGTTCTTAGTTATCTAACTATCCATCTAGCTTTAGGAATTCACAGATCCTCCAATAACCTGACTTCTTTTTAAATCTTTTAGCTTTTCTTCCTGCTCTTAACTGTCTGATGTATCCATAGTTCCTAAGAGAGAGACAGAGACACAGAGAGATAGAGTGACACAGAGAATTAGATTGGCCTGGGAGGTTATGACCATTGTTGTTTGGACAGAGCTCCTACCAGCTGCCCCTCAGTAGTTTGCTTACCAATCTCCAGAATATGTCATGTGCCCATTACAGCCCCCTCAGGCACATTGGTTGGGGGTGGGAGTTGGAAAGAAGCCATGATTTTCAAAGCATATGCTATTCCTTTTTATGGAATATCCTCTGATTAATTCCTCTGGTAGTAGGGTTGGTGGAAAGGGCAGCTTCCCTGTGTGGTTACTATGAATATAGTTGGCAGTACATATCTCTGTCTTGGTTCTTCATTCTGTCACAGTAGAGCCTCTCTCTGTCTGTAAGCAATGTGACTTACTTTCTGAGCTCTCTTCAGAATATTCATGTTGTGATATTTAACTTACTTTAAATCATGATAATGTTGAAAATTGGTACAAAACTGGGCAAGGATTTTCAATGATTCAGTATGTTATATTAGTCATTAAAAATATTGTGAAACCATAACTGTTGTCTGCCTTATTAATTTGGCCAGATTAAGAGATGTAAGTATTAGTATGTTTCCTTATACTTTTCTGTTCTTATAGAACCATCATTTAGTGTTTTCCTTAAAAGAGCTATTTAACACTTATGTGAATATCTGTATAGACTAGACTGTTTGCAGTTAACATTTTTCAGAAGCCCAAAGCAGACTTTCCACAATGTACAGTTTGTTTTTGAAAATTTTCTGCATTGAGTATCACTTATTCATTTGTTCTTGTTATTTAATATGACTGAAATATAAATAACTAATTGTTTAAAGTATTTCAGTTAATTCCATGTATAATTAAAAATTTTAAATACATTAACATTTCACAACATAGTCTGTGATTGGGATTAGGACTGTTTGTATTTGCTGTTCAAATACTCAGTATAATATTTGATATTTGGATAAATGCTATTTTTCATATCAAGTATATTTGTTTAAAATTGTAGAGGGGATATACTAGGGAGCTTGGAAAATTTGTGTTTAACAAAATTATTTGATTATTTTCAGATATTAAAAACGCAACAGTTTTTGGGAATCTCACAGGCTTATATGACTATTAGATTTTGCAGGTTTGTATGCTTTAATAATATGCTTTTTTTCCCCTGTCATACATAAAACATTTGATCTCTGGGTCTTGCTTGAAATGGAATAATGGGAGGGAAAAGTGAGATGAGATATCCTCTTCGCTTTTCTCTAGAGAACATTAAACTATCCCATTTCCTTTAAGCAGACTCTCCCAAATGATTAACTTTATTTCATAAGAGGAAATGCATCTTTATTTTAAAGTACAGTACTTTCCTTATACATTGTGTGAATTAAGTGTGTTGACATTTAAAAAGCTGTCTGACTGAACCAACTATTTGCAACAAGCCCAGACCAGCCAGAACTACTTTGGGAAGGGCATATAGACTTACTGAAGTTAAAACTACTACAAGGCAAGATTATTCTAGAGACATGAAGTCTGGGTTTTGGCTTCAGGAAATATCACTTTGGAAATTACTCTCTAGGCAGGATTAAATATAAAAGTGAGATATACATCTAAAATGAATTAAGTTTCATACTAAATAGAACTCATTGCCAAGGGATTTTTAAAAAACATTTTGGTTACTATTATTTGAAATTGCTTTAAGAATGTTTGAAACTGAGTTGTAGAATTACTTTATAGTGAGGGCTTTAAAAGAACATGGTCATTTCTGGCTGTAAAAACCTGATTTATCATAATCATAAGCTGATTATGAGAAAGCTGTTAAATGTTGGATATTTAACCTACGCCTGATTGCAAAAATAAGATTATATGTGTGCCTGTTTTAAAAAAACTCTTGATGCCAAATTATGAATTGTGTTCCTCATTGTAATAAACAATTAGATGGAAGAATTAAAATATAGGGGTCTAGGATTCGTAGTTATTTTCCGGGTTCTTAGTGATGGAGATGATCATTCGTTTACTATCAGGACGGTTCTCATTTTTATACTGTCTATAGCATATAGTAGTAAATATATCTATACACATGCTATATGCTGTGTGCTATATATGTATGGTAGTATATGTCTATATATACTGTATATTGTACAAGATATTTATAGTGCACAATATATATAGTGTCTACTATGTAATGTATTTGTGTATACATAGTGTGTATAAAGTGTCTGTGTATATACACAGAGACATAGTGTCTATAGTAGAGAACAATACATTTCTAGACTATGTTACGTAATGAAGAAAAATAATTATGTCAGTGGTCTTAAGTCTTGTTAGTTACAGCAGTTACATTCTAAACAGCCCTCCTTTGCCATATTTTTTAAGGTTGTGTTATAAAATTATTGGTAGCAGTTGCATGTATTTATCTTTTTACTTTATCTCTCTATTAGGCAGACAATTGTTAAAGGATACTATTTTTGTCTATTTTTAGATTTACTTTTATTGAGTATAGTTAATTTACAATGTTGTGTTAATTTAAGGTTTTACAGCAAAGTGAAACAGTCATGCATATAAATATATCTATTCTTTTTTCCCATGTAGATTATGACAAACTATTGAGTAGATTTTCCTGTGCCATACAGTAGGTTCTAAAGGATACATTTTAAAAGTGAGATCATGACTTTTATACAAATATAAAATGAAATGTCTTAAAAGATTTTATTTAACTCACTAATTAATGATATTATGATATTTTTTACCAGTTTGAAGGATCACATATTTATAGTCAAATAAGGAATGCTGAAATGAATTTACAAGTGAATGCATAATAGCCAAAAGTGATCAGTAGCCACTGGACAATAATCAGGACCAATTTGCATTTCTAGTGATAGGAATCATTTCTGATATTATATACATATCAGTTGTCTACAAGTTAACTTCTCTCTCTACAAAAGCCTATTTAGTGACAGGCAAATGGCTGAGCTACCCAAGGCACCCATTAAGTTTTACTTGTTGACAGTTTTTCCTTACAATTCAATACTGGTTCTGTCTCTGATACTTTATACTAACTTGATTTTAGTAGTCACAAGAGGGAAATTGTTTCATGCCTATGAATTATGTTAGTTTAGTTATGTAAATTCTGTGCAGGAAGACATCCCCAAATGCATGAATCTGTAAGTCAAAATCATGTTCTGGGTGTAAATTCAGAAGTTGAATGGTTAAAACCTGTATCCTGGTTCAGAAAATAAAAGAAAAGAGGGTTTTTTATAAATCTAATCTAATTTTAATTGTAATGGAGGAGCCAGTTATTTGAAGGAATCCAGCAATGAATACTTTTGAAAAGCAAGAATCCTCTTCTAATGGAATTAATTCCTCTTTGCCTTATTTGTTTTATAAATGAGAGCTTTGTGTATCCATTTTAAGTTAGGTATAACTTTAACTCCAAAATAATTAGAAGCACTGAACCATGAAAGAAGCAAGCATGACATATTACTTTTACAAAATCCTCATGTTGTGTGATTTTGTTCTGATATTTTCTCCTTTGCCAATCATTTATACTTTCTATTTTATAATTAATAATAGTATGTTAGAACTAACTTAGACTTGCATATCTTCTGATTCCCGGGGAATACCAAGTATGATGAGATACCCTTTACCTATTAACCAGCCCCTGGAAGTTAGACTGTGAGCCAATCAGATAGTCCTGCCTAGGACTCTTACGGGAGTGAGGAATGATGGAGTAGGTTAGATGACTCAGGAATAGTTGAGAGTTTGGCTGTGTGAGGGTGGAGAGTGGGGCTGAGTATTCCATGGGTTTCAAGGGCTATAGGACCTGAGTATATGGCTTAGGATTTTCATCAGACCTTATCTCCTTTGCTTTTCTCTGGAGTCTGATTCTCTAGCCTTCCATTGATTCTGTGATCTTTATGTTTAAGATCTGTAAGTTTCTTTTCTGCTGAAGTTAACTGGAGTTGGTTTCTGTTGTTTATTAAACAAACAAAAACCAAAGGAAAACTCTTAACTATGAAAAGAAACGACCAAGTAAATGATTATGTTTCTAGGTATATGATCATTATCAAGTTTACAAAGGAAAAAGTGAAGCATATGTATTGTATGTGGGAAAAATAGAAATGGTGCTGAAATAATTAAGGTTGCTGCATTATAACCTAATAGATCATATGAATCAATTTATGGAATAATAGTGATAACTTATGAATATATCTTTTTGAAGTATTGTAAATCATCTTTTTACCATATGTTCACATGTCCAAGAATATCCTTTGTGTAAAATTCTTCTGGCATCTTAAAATATGAGCTGCTTCTAGTAATAGCAGAGTAGCTCGTATTGAACTAATCCTCCTGCAGAAAACCATTATAAATTCTGGACAAAATACAAAACCCCCACAGCTCTCGGAAGGCACTGGAGAGTGACCATAGCAGGCAGAAATTGAGGGAGAGTCAACACTTGGAAAGAGAGAATAACACTGCACAAATGAAAATGAGATTTTGTTGCCAGCAGACTTGCAGTATAAGAAATGCTAAAGGGAGTTATTTAGGCTAAAGGGAAATGATACCAGATGTAAACTTGGATCTTCCAGAGGAATGAAGAGTACCAGAAATGGAAAATATGTTGGTAAATATATTTTTTTTCAGTTTCTTTAAAACATATGACTGCTTAAGGTAAAAATTGTAACATTGTATTGTGATGTGTATAGTATATGTAAATATAATACATACAATGATAATAGCATAATGATGAAGAAGAGCAATCTCAGGATTCCTGAATTTTTAAAATTTTATTTATTATAGTTGATTTACAATGTTCTGTTAATTTCTGTTGTACAACAAAGTGACCCAACTGTGTGTATGTATGTGTACACACACACACACACACACACACACATTGTTTTTCTTACATTATCCTCCATCATATTCCATCACAAGTGGCTAGGTATAGTTCCCTGTGGTAAAGTGGTACAGTATTAACTCTTAGTAGAACTGTGAAAAACTAAGGATATATATTGTTATACCTAGAGCAACCACTAAAAAATAAGGCAAAGAGGTTTTACTAAATTATGAGATGAGCAGTTTTCAATATGT
Source organism: Phacochoerus africanus (assembly GCF_016906955.1). NCBI lineage: Eukaryota > Metazoa > Chordata > Mammalia > Artiodactyla > Suidae > Phacochoerus > Phacochoerus africanus. The sequence goes on from NC_062548.1 coordinate 82,853,256, forward strand.
TGGCATGCAGCTGAATCCAAATTTCAAAGAAGCGTTATAAAGTTGTTTAAGTGGTTAGATATTCAAACAAGATAAATTTTTTTTTTTTTTGTCTTTTTAGGGCTGAACCTGCGGCATATGGAAGTTCCCAGGCAGGGGTTGAATTGCAGCTGTGGACACCGGCTTATACCACAGCCACAGCAATGCCAGATCCAAGCCGCGTCTGTGACCTATACCACAGCTCACGGCCATGCCAGATCTTTCACCCACTGAGCAAGGCCAGGGATTGAACCTGCGTCCTCATGGATGCTGGTCAGATTTGTTTCCGCTAAGCCACGAGAGGGAACTCCTTCAAACATAAGATAATTTTTAAATGGTATAGTAGAAAATGCCAGCAGCCTGTAAAAGTACTGAAGTAATGTAGAAGCGCTCTGGTAAATAACAATTACGATAGCTAACATTTACTGAGTGCTGTGTGTCAAGTATTGTGTTATGCTTTTTACATGTATTATCTATTTATTCATTACAAAAACCTTAACAGAGTAGTTTTCTTATTCTGTTTTACCTTGAGGAAAGCGAGGTGTGGTGGTGTTAAATAATTTACCTAAGGTTTCATGGCTAGCAAGTAGCAGAGCCAGTGTTTGAACGCAGGATGCCTGATTTCAGAGCTTGTGCTCCTAACTATGCTTCTTCAGAAAATGAAACCTGAATTGAGCCTTGTGACCAGCATATTGCAAATAAAGTATGGTATGTGAATGAAACTCAAAGTTAAAATATTTATTAAAAATATGAAATAGGAGAAACCTTCAATTCCCATTTCTAATGTTTGGCATTCTATTATCCTCATGTATAAAACTTACACTTCGCTTTCTTTTACATAAAGTTGCTAGTGATCACCTGTCTACCTAGATGTATCTCCCTGATCAATCCCCGGGACAGATAATTCCTATCCCAGATTCTCCATCCTTTGGCCTAATTTTGTCCCTTAGCACTGCTTTTACTCTCATGGCTCTACTTTCAGTATATCTGACTGAAAGATAAGAGCTATGGGGGAGGAGAGAAAAATCAGGCCACTGTTTGGTGGGGAAGAACATAAACATCTATTGAATTCCTTCCATGTATCAGGTTCATAAAAATGTTCCATGTTTTTGTCCTCTGCCATTTCTGTTGAGTGATGCATGATATAGTTATATTTTCAAACTTTTGTTAAGTAGCAAAGGGCCTTTATTCCAAGTTAAAATTTTCATTTTATTGCAATGTAGAAAACAAACAGATGTTTTTATAAGCTCCCCTTTGTAGTGTTCTTATCAAGTCAGTGAGCCTAATCATGTTTTGCTAAAATATGGAGAAGGGTAGGATCTGCTTTACCTCTAAAGGATCTGCCTGCAGTATAGAGAAGATACTGAATATAAATATTTGGAGAGGCTGTAAAAAGTTGTAGAGGTATTGGGTGCTGAAAGCAGTGAGATGGAAATAATTAGACATGCAGAAATATTTAGGATGTAGAATTGACAGAATGAGGTGGTAGTTGTGTATGTCCCTGTGGGTGGTAAAAGAGAGGGGGGTGTCAAAAATAACTCAGGTTTTAGGAGTTCCCCTCCGGCGCAACAGAAACGAATCTGACAAGGAACCATGAGGTTGCAGGTTCGATCCCTGGCCTCGCTCGGTGGTGATGCTGTGAGCTGTGGTGTAGGTTGCAGATGCGGCTCGGATCTGGTGTTGCTGTGGCTGTGGTGTAGGCCAGCAGCCATAGCTCCGATTGGACCCCTAGCCTGGGAACCTCCACATGCCGCAGGTGCGGTCCTAAAAAGCAAAAACAAACAAACAAAAAAACTCAGGTTTTTGGTTTATAAAAAACTTTTGCTAACTTTTAAATTGTGTTTGTAGTTTTTTATTCAGCATGCCTAATTTTACAAGTTTTCTGTTTAGTTGTATAACCTATAATAGACTTTTAGTGCTTTTTTTTTAATGTCTTTTTAGGGCCACACCCATGGCATATGGAGGTTCCCAGGCTAGGGGTCGAATTGGAGCTACAGCTACTGGCCCAAGCCATAGCCGCAGCAATGTGGGATCTGAGCCATGTCTGCGACCTACACCACAGCTCACAGCAACACCGGATCCTTAACCCACTGAGTGGGGCCAGGTATCAAACCTGTGTTCTCATGGATACTAGTCAGATTCATTTCCGATGAGCCAAGCCGGTAACTCGGACTTTAGTGCTTTTTAAAAATAGATGTTTAATTAATGTGGGATTATGGTTAGATATACTGTTTCTGCCTGCCGTTTAGATTACCTAGCAATATCCTTATTAATTTATTGAATTTTTGAAATGTTACAATGAGCAAGGCACTAGTTATGAACAGTAAATGATTCAGAAATGAATTGAATGTAGGCACAGTGCTGAACCACCGACAGCATATTTTCCTCAGTGGCTCCTAGGTTTCTTACTACAATTCATATCCCATGGGGTTTGAGTAATTTTTAAAAATTTTCTGAAGTAATTTAAAGTATTTACTAGGTATTTTCAAGGTTTATGTCTTCTAGCCTATTTATTTACTTTGATCAGTGGTCACCCATACATTTATTTAAGCCTCATTTAAGCCTTATTGAACCTCATTGTATTTTTCAGTCATATATTTATATTGATACGTTCATAGGTTTTGGCTCTTTTAAAAAATACTAACTTTTTTGGGGGGGTGGGGAGGGAGAGAATCTTTAAACAATCTCCTACAAGAGCGTTACAGTTTTTTAATGCTGGGATTTGTTAATCATTCCATACTCAGGCTGTTCATGGACTTCAAACCTTAGGATAAATGCTATCCCATTTTTTTTTTATAACATATGTTTATTTATTTATTTATTTTAAATTTTCCCACTGTACAGCAAGGGGGTCAGGTTATCCTTACATGTATACATTACAATTACATTTTTTTCCCCCACCCTTTGTTCTGTTGCAACATGAGTATCTAGACAAAGTTCTCAATGCTATTCAGCAGGATCTCCTTGTAAATCTATTCTAAGTTGTGTCTGATAAGCCCAAGCTCCCGATCCCTCCCACTCCCTCCCCCTCCCATCAGGCAGCCACAAGTCTCTTCTCCAAGTCCATGATTTTCTTTTCTGAGGAGATGTTCATTTGTGCTGGATATTAGATTCCAGTTATAAGTGATATCATATGGTATTTGTCTTTGTCTTTCTGGCTCATTTCACTCAGTATGAGATTCTCTAGTTCCATCCCATTTTGATTTTGGAAGTACTCTAGTCTTTTTGTCCTATATTTATACAAATATACTATACTCTTGATTGTTTTAGCTGCTCTTAAGGGGAGCCTTGGCCAGGTCTGTTATTTCCTTTTTGCTTTTGTAGACACTTGATGTTTATGGTGAATTCAGCCAGTGATGTATGTCTTGGCTGAAAATACTTAGCTAACACTAGGCCTTGGAAAAGTTCTTAAAAACATATTATATTTTGTTTATAAATATTATTATTTCCCTTTGGGTAGTTCTTAGCCATTGATAACGCTTAGAAATGAAATTATAACCAGTTTTTAACCACCTAATAGGTGCGTTTTATATGAAATCTGACAGACATTATAAACTTTCTCGTCTGTTCCTTGATCAGCCTATTTTTAAAACAATGTATTTCTTAGTATCCTTTTTTTAAAAAATTTTTTTTCTCTTTTCTAGAGGTTAATGTAAGATTTGTGAGCATATTATTTTCTTTTTAAAAAAAGTTTTATTGAAGTATAGTTGATTTACAAGGTTGTAATAATTTCTGCTGTACAACAAAGTGATTCAGTCATACATATACACATATCCATTCTCTTTCAGATTCTTTTCCCACATAGATTATCACAGAATGTTGGTTGGAGGCTCTGTGCTATATAGCATGTCCCTGTTGGCCAATCATTCCATAACCTTAGTGTGCATATGCCAATCCTAAACCCCCAGTCCATCCTTCCTACCCCCCACAACTGTCCCCTTTGGTAACATAAGTTTTTCAAAGTCTGTGAGTCTCTTTCTGTCCTGCAAATAAATTCATTTGTGTCCTTTCTTTAAAAAAATAGGTTCCACATATAAGTGATATCATATGATGTTTGCCAAACTTCACTTAGTATAGCAGTTTCTAGGTCCATCTGTGTTTATGCAAACGGCATTATTCATTTTCTATGGCTGAGTAATATTCCATTGTGTATATGTACCACATCTTCCTTATCTATTACTTTGTGCATGGACATTTAGTTTGCTTCCATGTCTTGGTTCTTGTAAATAGTGCTGCAGTGAACATTGGGGTGCATGTATCTTTTTGAATTATGGTTTTCTCCAGATAGATGCCCAGGAATGGGATTGCTAGATAGTATGGTGATTCTGTTTTTAGTTTTTTTGAGGAACCTCCATACTATTTTCCAGAGTGGTTGCACCAGTTTACCTTCCTGCCAACAGTGTAAGAGGGTTCCCTTTTCTACACACCCTCTTCAGCATTTACTGTTTGTGGACTTTTCGATGATGGTCATTTTGGCTGCTGTAAGGTCATACCTCATAGTTGTTTTGACTTGCATTTCTCTAATAATTAGTGACATTGAGCATCTTTTCATGTGTTTTTTGGCCATCTGTACGTCTTCTTTGGGGAAACATTCTATTTAGATCTTCTGCCCATTTTTTGCTTGGGTTGTTTTTTGCTATTGTTGTTGAGTTGTATGTGCTGTTTGGATATTTTGGAGATTAAACCCTTGTCACTTGGTTCGTTTGCAAATATATTCTCTCATTCTGTGGGTTGTTTTTTTGTTTTGCTTATGGTTTCCTTTGCTATGCAAAACTTTTAAAGTTTAATTAGGTCCCATTTTTAATTTTTGTTTTTATTGTCATTACTCTAGGAAGTGAATCTGAGACTGTATTGCTGAGGTTTATGTCAGAGAGCATTAGGCCTATGTTTTCCTCTAAGAGTTTTATAGTATCTGGTTTTAAAATTAGGTCTTTAATCCATTTTGAGTTTATTTTTGTGTATGGTGTTAGAGAGTGTTCTAATTTCATTCTTTTGTATGTAGATGTCCAGTTTTCCCAGCACCACTTATTGAAGAGACTGTCTTTTCTACATTGTATATTTTTGCCTCCTTTGTCATGGATTCATTGACCAAAGGTGCTTGGGTTTATGTCTGGGCTTTCTGTCCTGCTCCGTGAATCTATATTTCTGTTTTTGTGTCAGTATGATACTGTTTTTGATGATTGTAGCTTTGTAGTGTTGAAGTCAGGGGGCCTGATTCCTCCATCTCCATTTTTCTTTCTCGAGATTGTTTTGGCTATTCAGGATCTTTAGTGTTTCTATACAAATTAAAACTTTTTTTGATCTAGTTTTGTGAAAAATGCCATTGGTAATTTGTTAGGGATTGCATTGAATATGCAGATTGCCTTGGGTGGTATACTCATTTTGACAATATTGATTCTTCTAATCCAAGAGCATGGTATGTCTTTCTGTTTATTAGTGTTGTCTCTGATTTCTTTCATCAGCATCTTAGAATCTTCAGAGTAGAGGTCTTTTGTCTCTTTAAGGTAGGTTTATTCCTAGGTATTTTTATCCTTTTTGATGTGATGGTAAATGGGATGGTTTTCCTAATATCTCTTTCTGATCTTTCATTGTTGGTATATAGAAATACAGTTGATTTCTGTGTATTAATTTTGTATCCTGCAACTTTACCACATTCATTGATGAACTCTAACAGTTTTCTGGTAGCATATTTAGGATTTACTGGGTATAGTATCATTTCACTTGCAAACTGATAGTTTTATTCCTTCCTTTCCAATTTGGATTCCTTTATTTCTTTTTCTTCTCTGATTGCCAAGGACTTCCAAAACTATGTTGAATAAAAGTGGTGAGAGTAGACATCTTTGTCAGGTTCCTGATCTTAGTGGGAATTCTTTCAGCTTTTCACCATTGAGAATAAGTCAGCTGTGGGTTTGTCCCATATGGCCTTTAGTTTGTTGAGGTAGTTTCCGTCTAATGGGCAAATTATTTTCAAATGTCCTACCTCCTTCAACATTCTATGTCCTGATGGAAGTTTTCTAATATTTAGTCATTCCTCCAAGTTTTCTTAAAATGGATCCTTCTGAAGGATAATTACCAGTTGTACTTTCAACATCATAAGATACCTTTCCTTGAACTTTTAGATTGAAAAATAATCATTTAGATAATCTTTAATTAGGTCTTTGCTTGTTTGTACTTGATTTTTTACCCAAGCAATTATTTGTTCTCCAAGTTCTTTTTTTGGAAAAGAAAATCATCTCTGTCTTTAAGGAGTACAGTTATTGTATAGATTATAGTCTTCTGAATTTCTCAGCTATTATTTCTTCCTAAATGACTGTGGCTAAATTTGTGATTTTATATAAGTTAAGAGTATCCCCTGGAGCTCCCTGATGGCTCAGCGTGTTGGGGACCTGGAAATGTCATTGCAGCAGCTTGGGTCATGGCAGTGGCACAGGCTTGATTCCTGGCCTGGGAACTGACACATGCTGCAGGTGCTGACCCCCCCACCCCGATTGTCCCCAGAGTCTTAAAAGTGCAGTTTTAAGATTTGATAACTTAGAAAAAAATCAATTGAAAGTTTAATTAATTAAATTTCTTTTATACAAATATATTTTTGTGAATTTGAATAGCAAAATTTCAATTAAAAAATTTTTTTCTTGCTTTAGTCCTTTTGATTGAAGACAGCAAGTTGAAGAAAAAGTTAATTGTGCCCTTAGACAAAATCATGTTAATTATGACAGTAAAAAGAAAATTGACTTAGAAGAAGGAATGTTCCCACAGACATTTAATTCACAACTAGATGAAAAAGTTAAGGATACCGGGTTTAATTTATGACAAGCCTTAATCTGGAAGATGCCACCAAGGCAGACTGTGGGTGAAATCGATAGGGAGTTGGCACAGAGTCCCCAAAACATGCACTGCACATCTGCTGAATAAAATATTCTACAACCCAGAGGCTACAGGATTCTAACAATGAAACTCCAAAGCATGCCTACATATTCAAATACTACAAAAAGATTACTGTGCTGTTATTCTGTCAATTAATAAAATGAAAAATTGAAAATTCCAGTTACTTTATTGACAGATGGACCTTTTCTGAGGAAGCATCTTTCCACATTTAAGTGACAGTATTACCTATCACATGTTGTTGTGTTTGGTGTACAGAAAAACCTCAGGAAGTTTGACAACACAAGAATCCTCAAAAGTTAACATTTGATGTTCCCTTAGGAAGTCTTACATTATTGGCCCTTCCTTTTTTTTTTTTTGTCTTTTTAGGGCCACACCCCCGGTATATGGAGGCTCCTAGGCTAGGGGTCTAATCAGAGCTACAGCTGCTGGCCTACATCCCAGCCACAGCAACGCCAGATCGGAGCTGTTTGCGACCTACACCACAGCTCATGGCAATGCTGGATCCTTAACACACAGAGTGAGGCCAGGCATCGAACCTGCATCCTCATGAATGCTGGTCAGATTCCTTTCTGTTGAGCGACAATGGGAAGTCCCAGCCCTTCCTTTTTTATTTAGATATAATCCACATACCATAAAATTCACCTTTTAAAGTGTACAATTGAGTGGTTTTTAGTATACCACTTAGGTTGCTTCCATATCTTGGCTATTGTAAATAGCGCTGCTTTGAACACTGTAGTGCATGCATCCTTTTATATATATGTGTGTGTGTGTGTATTCTTTTTTAAAACATTATTTTCCATCATGGTCTATCCGAGGAGATTGGATATAGTTCCCTCTGCTATGCCTTATTGCCTGTCCACATCTTTCTGAATTACAGTTTTGTCTGGGTAATATGCCCAGGAATGGGATTGCTAGATTATATGGTAGTTCTGTTTTTAGTTTTTTGAGGAACCTCCATACTGTTCTCTGTAGTGGCTTTACCAATTTACATTCCCACCAACAGTGTAGGAGGGTTCCCCTTTCTCCACACCCTCTCCAGCATTTGTTATTTATAGACTTTTTGATGATGACCATTCTAACTGATGTGAAATGGTATCTTTGGGTTTGCATTTCCCCAATAATTAGTGATGTTGTAATTAGCACTTTTCACATGCCTGTGTCTTCTTTGGAGAAATGTCTCTTTAGGGCTTCTGCCCATTTTTCAATTGGGTTGTTTGTTTTTGTTGTTGTTGTGTTGTATGAGCTGTTTGTATATTTTGGAAATTAAGCCCTTGTCAGTTGCATCATTTGCAAATATATTCTCCCATTCTATGGGTCATCTTTTCATGTTGTTTATGGTGTTCTTTACTGTGCAAAAGCCTATAAGTTTAATTAGGTCCCATTTGTTTACTTTTTCTTTTATTTCTTTTGCCTTAGGAGACTGACCCAAAAAAAACATTGATATGGTTTATGTCACAGAATGGTTTGGCTATGTTCTCTTCTAGGAGTTTTATGGTATCATGTCTTATATTTAGGTCTTTAAGCCATTTTGAATTATTTTTGTTTATGATGTGAGGGATTATTCTAATGTCATTGATTTACATGTGGTTGCCCAGCTTTTCCGGGACCACTTGCTGAAGGGACTGCCTTTTCTCCATTGTATGTTCTTGACTCCTTTAAAATTATAGGTTCTATTTCACTTTTAGTGATCAGTCTGTTCAAATTATCTATTTCTTCTTTTTTTGTTATTATTACTTTTTTTTAATAGTTATTTCTACAATATGATTTTTTTTCTACTATACAAGCATGGTGACCCAGTTGCACATACATGTACACATTTTATTTTCGTACATTATCATGCTCCATCATAAGTGACTAGACATAGTTCCCTCAAATTATCTATTTCTTCTTGATTCAGTTTTGGTGGGCCATATATTTTAGAAACTTATCCATTCCTTTTAGGTTGTCCAGTCTGTTGGCTTGTAATTGTTAATTTACTGATTACTTTTTTTTGGCCATGCCTGCGGCATGTGGAAGTTCCTGGGCTAGGGATTGAATTCACACCATAGCAGCGACCTGAGCCACAGCAATGACAGTGCCAGATCTATACTATTCTTGCAACTTTTCTATCTTAAGTTGTTTCACAGTACAGTTTTTAAAAAAATGTTTTCTTCTGAAGTTGAGTATCCAATGACCCAATTCTCATTGAATGCTCTACCAAAAAAATTTTTTTAAATGATTGAATTGGTGTAAAGATGAATTTGAATATTTATACAAAATAAATAGAAAATTATGCCTTGAATATCAGTGTTGACGTGGGACTTTTGATTTTTTTAATCTTAAAAAGTACCTTATACTGCAAAGTGCATAAATCATTTCTAAAGAGGGATGCATTAAAGAAAAATAGCATCCTTGAGGACAAAACACCCGAGGCATTCATCCCCTGACCTAACAAGATGACAGACTTGAAGCAACTTCAAAGCTGCAAAAATAACTGGCTCTGACATGTACCAAGATAGGAGGAAATAGTTCCCTCAACCTTGAAATAAATGCTTAGTCTTTAAAGAGAACAAAAGAAAAAGCTGTATCATATTTCGTAAATATAATTTAGCAGTTGAAGAGTTCACATTATTCATTTTTGATTTTGTTTCTCGGGAAAAGCTAGTAAAGTTAAATCAAGATTATTTTTATATTCATTCTTTCCCTCTTTGGTGTGTAGGGGAATGGAAAGCTTTTAAAATATTTGTTGCTTCCCCAAGTGTCAGTGAAAAGTCTGTTGGATGCTTTCTTTTCAGTGCCATTAGGCCCAGACAGGTTATATTTCATTTCACACCGCTTAGTTGATATTTATACTTTTCTATAGTTTAGTGGTAACCTATCTTTAAATACTTTACTATTTTGTAGAAATCATCTTCAGAATACACTTCTAGGAGTTCCCACTGTGGCTCAGTGGTAATGAACCTGACTAGTATCCGTGAGGACTTGGTTTTGATCTCTGGCCTCGCTCAGTGGGTTAAGTATCTGGTATTATCATGAGCTGTAGTGTAGGTTACAGGCTTGGGTCCTGTGTTATAGTGGCTGTGGTGTAGGCTAGCAGCTGCAGCTCCGATTAAGACCTCTAGACTGGGAAATTCCATATGCTGTGGGTGCGGCCCTAAAAAGACCAAAAAAAAAAAAAAAATGCATTTCTATTTATCTTACCCTGAAAAAAAAATCCTTGGATTTATAACTATGTCATTCTTTCACTTCTGTTCTTTTCTGAATGTTTGCTACTCATTTGACAAAATACATTGTGGGTTCTGTTTCTTCTTGGAAGCTATTTCTAATCACTCTTTTACATTAATATCTCACAGTCTTCCTGACAGCATATAGCTGTTTTTTTTCAGTTGAATTCTTTTTTTAATGTACCCAGTTATAGTTTTAGCACTTATTACCTAATATGGATGTGAATTTTTAAAAATTGGAATTAATAGTATTGTTTCTTGGAATCTGTTTAAAATTTAAATGATTGAAAAAAATGAATTGGAGTAGGTGTATTTTTTCCTCTGGGAATAACTAGAAATAATGGCATAAAAGAGAATAGAGAAAATTATCTTGTATAAAGGAAGTTATCATTTCTTAACATTCTGTTCAATGTAAGAATACTCAAATACTCACAGATTATATATAATCTCAGTGAAAGAAATACAGTAATCTTTAGGTAAATTCAGCACTTGTCTTTTTAATAGAACATAAAATGTTTTAAAGGAGGCGAAAAAGTACTAATGCTTAGGTGTATACTAGGATAATAAGAGTTAAGAGAGAGAATATGTTGGGTATAGGTTAAAAAGGGGCAGCTAGAAATCTAGAAGATGAACAGTATTCATAGCCTTTTTCAAATGGGTTCCTTTTATTTGAACAAATAATTCACATGTCTGTGTTTGGCTTTAGGAAACCCAAACATTATGCTAGCATTTTGCTTTTAAAATAATTTGGGCCTTGATTATGTTAATGTTATCTAACACTTCCCTTTTTATTATAGTTTTTATAACTTTGACCAGATTTTTAAAAAAATATCCAGTTTTTACTGTGAGAAACTCCTTTTTTCCTCATTCCACTATTATTATTTTAAAAAATTTTATTGGAGTATACTTGACTTAATGTTATTACCAGGTTCAGGGGTACAGCAAAGAGAATCATTAATCCATATATCCATTCTATTTTCCCATATAGGTTATTACAGACTATTGAATAGATTTTCCTGTGCTATGTAGTAGGTCCTAGTTAATTATTTTATGTAGAGTAGTACGTGTATATTATTACCATCCTTCTAATTTATCCCTCCCTGCCATGGGATTCTCTATGGTAACTGTAGTTTGATTTTGAAATCTGTGAGCTTGTTTCTGTTTTATAATTAAGTTCTTTTGTATCATTTTTTATTAGACTCCACATATAAGTAATATCATATGATATTTGTCTTTGACTTACCTCACTTATGATAATCTCTAGGTCATCTGTGTTGCTGCAAAATGGCATTATTTCATTCTTTTTTTTTTTTTTTTTACAGCTGAGAAATATTCCATTGTATACATGTACCACATCTTCTTTATCTACTCCTCTGTCGATGGACATTTAGGTTGTTTCCATGTCTTGGCTATTATATATAGTGCTGCAATGAACATTGGAGTACATGTATCTTTTTGAGTCGTGGTTTTCTCTGGATAGATGCCCAGGAGTGGGATTGCTAGATGAAATGGTAATTCTGCTTTTGGTTTTCTGAGAAATCTCCATACTGTTTTCCATAGTGCGTACACCAATTTACATTCCCACAAACAGTGTAACAGGGTTCCCTTTTCTCCACACCTTCTCCAGCATGTATTATTTATAGACTTTTTGATGATGGTCATTCTGGCCAGTGTAAGGTGGTACCTTGTAGTGGTTTTGATTTGCATTTCTCTAATGAGTGATGTTGAACATCTTTTCATGTGTTTCTTGGCCATCTGTGTGTTTTCTTTGGAGAATTGTCTGTTTAGATCCTCTGCCCGTTTTTTGATGGCGTTGTTTGTTTTTTTGGTATGGAGCTGCAGAAGGTGTTTATAAATTTTGGAGATGAATCCCTTGTCAGTCATTTCATTTGCAAAGGTTTTATCCCATTCTGTGTGTTGTCTTTTTGTTTTGCTTAGAGTTTCTTTTGCTGTACAGAACTTTTAAGTTTAATTAAGTCCCATTTGTTTACTTTTGTTATTATTGTCATTACTCTAGAAGGTGGATTTGAGAAGGTATTGCTGTGGTTTATGTCAGAGAGTGTTTGGTCCATTTTCCTCTAAGAGTTTTTATAGTATCTGGTCTTATATTTAGACCTTTAATACATTTTGAGTTTATTTTTGTATATGATGTTAGAGAGTGTTCTAATTTCATTCTTTTACATGCGGCTGTCCCATTTTCCCAGCACCACTTACTGAAGGGACTGTCTTTTCTCCATTGTGTATTCTTGCCTCCATTGTCATAGATTAGTTTACTGTAGGTGCGTGGGTTTAATTCTGGGCTTTTTATCCTGTTCCACTAATCTATATTTCTGTCTTTGTGCCAGTACCATATGGTTTTGATGACTGTTGCTTTGTAGTATAGGCTAAAGTCAGGGAGCCTGATTCCTTCAGCTCCATGTTTTTTTTTTCAGGATGTCTTTGGCTATTCTGGGTCTTTTGTGCTTCCAAACAAAATTTAAAATATTTTGTTCGAGTTCTGTAAAAATGTCCTTGGTAATTTGATGGGTATTGCATTGAATCTGTAGATTACCTTGGGTAGTATAGTCATTTTGATAATATTGATTCTTCCAATCCAAGAGCATGGTATGTCTTTCTATCTATTTGTGTCATCTTTGATTTCTTTCATCAGTGTTTTAGAGTTTTCAGAGTTGTACAGGTCTTTTGTCTCTTTATGAAGGTTTATTCCTAGATATTTTATTGTTTTTGATGTGATGGTACATGAGATTGTTTCCCTAATTTCTCTTTCTGATCTTTCATTGTTAGTATATAGAAATGCAGTTGATTTCTGTGTATTAATCTTGTGTCCTGCAACTTTGCCAAATTCATGAGTTCTAACAGTTTTCTGGTAGTGTCTTTAGGATTTTCTGGGTTTAGTCTCATGTCATCTGCAAATAGGGATAGTTTTACTTCTTCCTTTCCAATTTGGATTCCTTTTATCTCTTTTCTCTGATTGCCATGGCTAGGACTTCCTAAACTATGTTGAATAGTAGTGGTGAGAGCAGACATCCTTGTCTTGTTCCTGATCTCAGCAGGAATTCTTTCATTTTTTCACCATTGAGAATGATGTTAGCTCTGGGCTTGTCATATATGGCCTTTATTATTTTGAGGTAGGTTCCCGCTATGTCCACTTTCTGAGGGTTTTTTTTTTTTTTATCAGAAATGGGTGTTGGCTTTTGTCAAAGGCTTTTTCTACGTCTGTTGAGAGGGTCATATGGTTTTTAGTATTCAGTTTGTTAATGTGTTGTATCACAATGATTGATTTGTGGATATTGAAAAATCTTTGCATTCCTGGGATAAATCCCACTTTATCATGATGTACAACCCTTTTAATTTATTGTTGGATGCTAGTATTTTGTTGAGGATTTTTGCATCTATGTTCATCAGTGAAATTGGCCTGTAATTTTTTGTGTGTGATATCTTTGTCTGGTTTTGGTATCAGGGTAATGGTGGCCTCCTAGAATGAGTTTGAGAGTGTTCCTTCCTCTGCAATTTTTAGAATAGTTTCAGAAGGATAGGAGTTAGCTCTTCTCTAAATGTTTGATGGAATTCACTTGTGAAGCCATCTGGTCCTGGACTGTTGTTTGTTGGAAGTTTTGTTTTGTTTTGTCTTTTTGCCATTTCTTGGGCCACTCCTGCAGCATATGGAGGTTCCCAGGCTAGGGGTCTAATCGGAGCTGTAGCTGCTAGCCTACACCAGAGCCACAGCAACGTGGGATCTGAGCCACGTCTATGACCTACACCACAGCTCATGGCAACGCCAGATTGTTAACCCAGTGAACAAGGCAAGGGATGGAACCCACAACCTCATGGTTCCTAGTCAGATTTGTCAACCACTGTGCCACGATGGGAACGCCATGTTGGAAGTTTTTTAATCAGAGTTTCAATTTCAGTACTTGTGATTGGTCTGTTCATATTTTCTATTTCATTTTGGTTTAGTCTTGGAAGATTGTACTTTTCTAAGAATTTGTCCATTTCTTCAGGTTTTCTGTTTTATTGGCATATAGTTGCATGTAGTAGTCTCTTATGATCCTTGGTAGTTCTGTGATGTCTGTTGTAACTTCTCTTTTTCCATCTCTAATTTTATTGATTTGAGTCCTTTTTTTTTTCTTGATATGTCTGGCTAAGGGTTTTTCAATTTTGTTGGTCTTTTCAAAGAAACAGCTTTTTGTTTCATTGATCTTTTCTATGGTTTTCTTCATTTCTATTTCATTGATTTCTGCTCTGATCTTTATGGTTTCTTTCCTTCTGCTAACTTTAGGTCTTGTCTGTTCTTCTCTCTCTAGCTGCTTTAGACGTAAAGATAGGTTGCTTGTTTGAGTTTTTCTTGTTTTCCTGAAGTAGACTTGTATTGCTATAAACTTTCCTCTTAGAACTGATTTTGCTGTATCCCATAGGTTTTGGAGTGTTGTATCTTTGTTGTCATTTGTTTCTAGGTATTTTTTAATTTCATCTTTGATTTCTTCAGTGATTTATTGGTTATTTAGTAGCCTGCTGTTTAGTCTCCACATGTTTGTGTCTGTAGTTTTTTCTTGTTGTTGATTTTCCAGTTGTATAGCATTGTGGTTGGAAAAGGTGTTTGATGTGATTTCAGTTTTCTTAAAGTTACCAAGGCTTGATTTGTGGCCCAGAATATGATCAATCCTAGAGAATGTTCTATATGCACTTGAGAAGAATGTGTATTCTACTTTTGGATGGAATGTCCTATAAATATCTATTAAGTCCATCTGGTTTAATGCTTCATTCAGGGCCTGTGTTTCCTTATTGATTTTCTGTCTGGATGATCTGTCCACTGCTGTAAGTGAGGTGTTAAAGTCCCCTGCTATTAATGTGTTATTGTTGATTTCTCCCTTCAAGGTTGTTAGCAGTTGCCTTATATATTGAGGTGATCCTATGTTGGGTGCATATATATTTACAATTGTTATATCTTCTTCTTGGATTGATCCTTTAATCATTATATAGTATCCTTCTTTGTCTCATAATATTCTTTATTTTAAGGTTGATTTTGTCTGATATGAATATTGCTACTCCACCTTTCTTTTGATTCGCATTTGCATGGAATATTTTCTTCCATCCTCTCAATCTGTATGTGTCCCTAAAGTGAAGTGGGTCTCTTGAAGACCGTTTATATATGGGTCTTGTTTTTGTATCCTTTCAGCCAGTCTTTGTCTCTTGGTTGGGGCATTTTGTCCATTAAAATTTAAGGTAATTATTCATATGTATGTTTTTACTGCCATTTTATTAACTGTTTTGGAATTTTTTTTTTTGCTCTTTTTTCTTCCCTTCTTCTCTTGGTCTCTCCACGTGTGGTTTGATGATTATCTTTAGTGTTGTATTTGAGCTGATTTTTCTTATTTGTGAGTGTATCAATTGTAGATTTTTGGTTTGCAGTTACCCTGAAGTTTTGATATAGGAGTCTATGTATATATACATGAGATTGTTTTAAGTTTTTGGTCTCTTAATTGCAAGTGCATCTCCAGTTTCCAGCATTTGTACCCTCCTCTTCTAACAATTTCTGATTTTGGTAGCATATTTGTCTGTGGATGATTTCCTGCCTTTATTGGTGAGCCTTGTTGTTTGTGGTATTTTGTGTCTAGTTGTGGCCTTTTTTTCCCCACCTAGAGAAGTTGCTTTAGTATTTGTTGTAAGGCTGGTTTAGTGGTGCTGAATTCTCTTAGCTTTTGCTTGTCTGTAAAGCTTTTGATTTCCCCTTCAACTGTGAATGAAAGCCTTGCTTGGTAAAGTAATCTTGATTGGAGGTTTTTTCCTTTCATCACTTTAAGTATATCATGCCACTCCCTTCTGGCCTATAGAGTTTCTGCTGAACAATCTGATGATAACCTTATTGGGGCTCCTTTGTATGTTATTTGTTTTTTTTCCCTACCAGCTTTCAGTATTTAATTTTGGTCAGTTTTATTAATATGTGTCTAGGGTGTTCCCCCTTGTGTTTATTGTATATGGTATTTGTTGAACTTCTGGATTTGAGTGAGTGGTTCCCTTCCCATGTTAGGGAAGTTTTCAGCTATTATCTCTTCAAATACGTTTTTTGACCCTTTCTCTCTTTCTTCTCCCTCTGGCACCCCCATATTACAGATGTTAGTGTCTTTAACATTGTCCCAGAGTTCTCCTAGATTGTCTTCATTTCTTTTCAATGTTTTTTCTCTCTTCTGTTCCAGGTCAGTGATTTACACTAGTCTGTCCACCTCATTTATTCTTCTACCTCTTGTATTCTGCTGTTGGTTGCTTCCAATTAATTTTTTATTTTAGGTACTATATTTTGCATCTCTGCTTGCTTAAGTTTTAAATCTTGTATTTCTTTGTTCATTGTTTGCTGTAAATTATCAATCTTTGCCTCCAGTTTATTTCCATTATCTTGCATCATCTTCACCATCATCAGTCTAAAGTCTTTTTCCTGGAGGCTGATAATTTGCAGGTAACTTAGCTGATTTTCTGGGGTTTTTCCTTGCTCCCTTATCTGAGTTATAGTTCTCTGCCTTTTCATTTTTATAGGTTTTTGGTGTGGACTCCTTTTTGCAGACAATAGAGTTGTAGCTCTCTTACTTCTGATGTCTGCCCTTGTGGCTGAAGTTGGTCTGGGGGTTTGCTGTAGGCTTCCTGATGGGAGGGACTGGTGCCTGCCCACTGGTAGGTAGGGCTGATTCCTATCCCTCTGATCGGTGGGGCTTTGTCTCTGGGTGAGATTTGAGGCAGATGTGTGCCTGGGGAGTCTTCAGGCAGCTGATTTACTGATGGGCGGGGCTCTGATCCTGCCTGGATTATTGTTTGGCTTGGGGCTTCTCAGCGCAAATAGGTAGAGCCAGATTTTCCCAAAATGGCCACCTCTAGAGGAACACATGTTGATAAATATTCCCAAGACCGTTGCCTCCGATGTCCTTCCCCCACAACGAGCCTCAGTGACCCCCTATTTTCCCAGGAGACTCTCCAAGAACTGCAGTCAGGTCCGACCCAGATTCTTACGGAGTCTCTGCTTTGCCCTAGGACCCAGTGCACATCAAAGCTTGTGTGCGCCTTTCAAGAATGAGGTCTCTGTTTCCCCCCTTCCTGTGGAGCTCCTGTGTGCAAGCCCCACTGGCCTTCAATATCAGATGCCTTGGGGGCTCTTTCTCCCAATGCCAGATCCCCAGGTATGGGAACCTGACATGGGGCTCAGAACTCTCACTCCTGTAGGTGAGTCTCTGTGATATAGTTACTTTCCCAGTGGGAATGGGGTTCTTATATCATGTAATCGTCCCTCCTACCAACCTGATGTGGCCTCCTCTTTGTCTTCTGGAGTAGGATATCTTTTTGAAAGTTTCCAGTCCATTTGTTTGAAGGTTGTTCAGCATTTGATTGTAATTTTGTTGTTTTTATGAGAGAAGTTGAGCTCCATTCCTCCTATTCTGCCATCTTAATCCTTTCTCCTATTGGTTCTTCTTAAGTTATGTTTCTTTGCTTCTCTTTTCTTGCCTTCTTTTGCCTTGATTGAGTTTTTATTTTAGTTTTTTAAATTAAAAAAAATTTTTTTTTGTTTTTTTGTCTCTCCTAGGGCCGCACCTGTGGCATATGGAGGTTCCCAGGCTAGGGGTCTAATCGGAGCTATAGCCACTGGCCTACGCCACAGCCACAGCAATGTGGGATCCCAGCCACATCTGCAACCTACATCACAGCTCACAATGCCGGATCCTCTACTGACTGAGCGAGTCCAGGGATCGGACCCACAACCTCATGGTTCCTAGTCAGATTCGTTAACCACTGAGCCACAACCGGGACTCCTGATTGAGTTTTTTAAATGTACACATGTACACTTTATTTTTTAGAGCAGTCCATATTCCCTTTCCACTAGTTTGGAAGTTATATACTCATTTCTTTTCTTTTAGTGATTAGTCTAAAAATTAAACTTATTGTACTTTTCAAGATATAAGGCTAGTTAATACTTCTATTTCCTTCTCAGACATTACAAGGACCTTAGAACCTTTAAACTATTTTAATTTTTAATTACCTTTGTCTACCTTTTGGCTTATATATATTGCTGATTTGTATTTCAGTTTTCTCTTTTTTTGAAATCTGAAACAGAATTATATTGTAGTTTTAGTACAGGGCTAAAACTTTTTTAGTACAGGGCTTCGCATTTTTTCCTTTTTGTTTTGCAGATCCTTATCTGGGATTACTTTGATTCTGTGTAAAGTTTATTGATAGAATTGCCTTTACTCAAAGTTTGTTGGTACTTGACTTTCAGCTTTTGTCTGTTTGAAAAATATCTTTATTTTGCCCTAATTCTTTCTTTCTCCCCAATTCTTTTTTTTTTACATTTAAAAAATTATTTATTATTTTTTTACTTTGTGGCAGCCCCTATGGCATGTGGAAATTCTTGGGCTAGGGCTCAAATTGGAGCTGCAGCTGTTGGCCCACACTGCAGCCACAACAGTGCCCGATCTGAGCCACATCTGCGACCTGCGTCTCAGCTCACCACAACACCAGATCTTTTAACCCATTGAGCAAGGCCAGCGATTGAATCCTTGTCCTCACTGTTACTAGTTGGGTTCCACAGCAGGAACTTCCCCCCTAATTTTTAAAAGATGTTATTACTGACTACAAACTCCTAGGATCATAGTTCCTTTTCCCCCCTGCTTTTTTTCTTTTGGGAATGTGTGTGTGTGTTTTGTTTGTTTGTTTGTTTGTTTTGTTTTGTTTTGTTTTGTTTTTTAATGGAAATTGAAGCCAGAATCTAACTGTTGCTTTTTTGAAGCCAGTCTTTCTGTTTTTGAGATCCTAGCATTGTCTTCGGCCTTGTGCACTTTCAGTGTGATGTCTAGGAATGAATATTTCTTATTTTTAAAAAAATCCGACTTTGGATTTGTTGAGCTTCCTGAATCTGTAGATTGTTATTTTCACCAGTATGGGAAATTTCTTAGTATTTCTTAAAATTTTTCTGCTGCCCCAATCTTTCCTCTTCTTATTAAGCAGCATGAGATTAGACATACCATAAAATTCTCACCTTGCACTCCAAATCTCTTAAACTACCCTTAAGTATTTTAAACTAATTCTCAAACTGATTATTTCATGTTTTCCAGTTTTTTAATGTTAATTTTTTTCCATTGAATTTTAATTTCAATTATTTTTTTTTTAGTTTTAGGAGTTTACTTCTATATAAAATCTTTTTCTTTTTTAATAGTTTACTGTTCTCTGCAATATTTTCAACCTTGATTTTTCATTTCTCTAGTATAGTGAGTATAATTACTTTACAATCTGTGCCTGATCATTCTAACATGTTAACTCTTTGTTTTGGCTTTCTGTTGGTTTTACCGGTTCTTGCTCATGACGCCATGTTTCATTGTGACATATTTTTGTTCAAAAAATTTGGGGCTCTCAAATGAAAGTAAATATTCATTCTCTGAAGAGGAATTGTGTTGTTTCTTCTACTGAAGTCACTTACTGGTCTGGAATGATTTTGGGCTCACTTCAAAATTTAAAGTACTTTGGATACCCAGGTCAAGAGAATTTGGATTGCAATTCTGTGTGATGGCTGACTTCAGGCTACATTTTCTCAGGAACTAGATCCTTGCCCCACCCCTGATCCTCTTCAGTAGCAAGGCAACTTTCTTGGGAGTCCTCTGTGGGTAAGAGCAGTTTCGTGGGTTTACTTTTTAGCTTTCATGTTGAGAATGTAGCACTTAACGGAAAAGATTTTATTTAATTTAAGCATTTTACAGTACTTTTATGTTTGAGCCCTTCATATTGCCATAGTGCCCAGTTCTTATGACTGTTAATAGCAATCTCATGGATATGTTAGAAGCAACTAGAGGAGCTGGAAGAGCAAATTTTTGCAGGTCATTGTCCCCCCCCCCCCCCTTTTTCTTTTGCCATGGAGGCATCCTATATCTGTGTACTTTCAGCCTCTAGGAAATACATAGATTATTATAGGGTCTATTTGAGGTAAGAAAATGCATGTTGATAGAAGCCTAGGGCTGGAAAACAAAGGGAAAATAGACAGTATTCAAAGATTTGATTGCATACCCCTGGTGTTCAAGTGGGAACTTGGCCTAATTTTCAGTGTGGATTGAAGCCCTTCCATTTTCATATCTTTTTCCTTTCCTTCCCTTCCCCTTACATACACATTCATACACTTTTACACTCATTACTATTAAAAGCCAAAATATAATTGGCTCCATCCTGGCTTTTGATGCTGGAGTTTTACAAGTTGAAGAACTGGTATACTTACCAGTTAGGGCATTCTGTAATCTATGACCATGGCACCTTGCTCCTAGGCAAGGAATAGGATTGGCTCTCCCAAGTATAGATAATAGATCTAATGTCTTTGGTGAGGCCTTAGAGTACCTTTCTGTTCCATCTGGGTTTCTCTGTCTCTCCCTTCAGCTTGTCTGTAGGAATGCTTGATTTTAACTACAAGAAGGCCATGTAGATTATGGTGATTCATTTGAATACTTTATTACTTATGCTTGATTACCATGTAGAACAGTAATGATGTCTTCTAATCAACATGACATTATTAAATAAACGTCAGGTAACCATTGTAAATTTAACATGATTATGGTATTTTTTCACTCATGGATGAACATTTAAAGAAGTTGCTCAACACTGTAATAGGAACATCAATTTAAAAAATCTAATAATTACTTAGGAAACTAAGGTAGTATGTCTTCCTTATACACAGCTAAATAGTATTTAAAATGTGATTATGGGTGGAAAACAGGAACAAGAGCCCTCTGTTGCCCTCAGGAAGTCAAAGGAGTACAAAGAAGAGAAGATGTATTTTTGCCTTTGCCCGTGAAGAGGCCACTCACCATTCTCATTTTTCTCTATTAATTTTGGGACTGAAACATTCTAGATTTTATTTCACTTTTTTCTTTTTTGGCTGCCCCAATGCATATGGAGTTCCCAGAGCCAGGGATCAGATCTGAGCCGTAGTTATGACCTATGTGGCAGCTGCTGCAAGACTGGGTCCTTCAACCCACTGTGTTGGGCCAGGGATCAATCGAACCTGCATCCTGGTGCTGCAGAGACATTGCCAATACCACTGAACCACAGCAGGAACTCCTGTGGTTTTTAATATGTAATTTTTAAATGTAACTTCTAAATTTTAAAATGTAATTTTTCTTGTAATAGTATGTATCAATTTGAGCACATTCATAATATGCATTTTCAGCATTGAGAGCTGAACTCAGGACGCATTTAGAATAATTAAACAGATCACAATTAAAACAAAAAATATTAATGCACCTCAAACTGTTAAACTGTTTGTTTGTGTTTAGGGCTGTACCTGTGTCATATGGAAGTTTCCAGGTTAGGGGTCTAATTGGAGATGCAGCTACTGGCCACAGCCATAGCAAAGCCAGATTGGAGCTGCATCTGGGACCTACATTACAGCTCAAGGTGATGCTAGATCCTTAACCCACTGACCAGGGCCAAGGATTGAACCCATGTCCTCGTGAATACTATTTGGGTTTGTTGCCACTGAGTCACAAAGGGAATTCCTCAAACTGTTAAACTTTTAGTAAGTCAAACACGGATAAGTTAAAATTTGGATGATTGTCATATGGTGGTATAATGATGGTGATGGTAGTGATTTTTGTTCTGTTTTTATTACTGAGAGAGCTTTACTAAATTTGTACAATTATTGCCTAGTAAACACTAGGTGGTGCAATTGTGCAAGAACCATATAATGAAGTATGTGGAGGGGAGTTTTTGTTGCTTTATTGAGGAAGGAGAATGAAATTAAAATTCTGTCTTGAGGAAACTCTTGGAAGTGAGAATCCTCAAAAATATTAAAATGTATGGATGAATATTGCTCTTTTATTAATTGTTCTTGGATTCAAATGGGGGCCTTTCTTGTGATTTAGACAATAAAGGTCTCAATATTTATGTACTGTTTACATTACAGTTTAAGCTTAACTAACTCCAGAAGAAAAAATCAAAAAGGAAAACTAATCCAATTTGGTTTTCTATAAGAATTTAAATACTGACTTGCTCTATGACTACAATTAGACAGGCTTACCCTCTCTTATTTCAAATCATTTTAACATGCCTAGAATTTGAACAATCATCTGTAATATTATACTTAATCATATCAAATGATTGTTGATCGTGTTAGAACCAGAAAAGTAGCTTTCCTCTTGCCTTGTTTTGTTTTCTTCTATCCACTTAAAAAATAAAACCTTGCATTCGTATGTAAGTTCAGGTCATTAAATTATTAAACTGAAGATTTAGTTTCTGAAATTAAAATAATTTTTATTGATTTGCTTGTATATTAATTAGAAAGAAAATATTTCTATACAAATAATTATTTAAACCTTAATTCTGAAAGTTTTTTCTTTTCTATTTAACTTCCAATTTGAGATACAATTCTTTTTGGAAATTAAGAAAAAAGGCATTTATGTCTTCCAACAATTGAGTGAGTAATGTTTCAGTTACATTTAATCCTTTTAATATTTTGGAAGCACAAAATGAAGCTATCTTACCATTTTAAAATATTCACTGACAATCACAGAAAAATAAGAATGAATTTAAGTACTCCAATAAGCTATCATAACTGACAAAATTAAACTGTATGTGCATTTTTATATTTTTCTAACCGTGAATCATATTTCCTTTATCAGATAAAGTTATACAAAACTCATTGTACATTTCAGTAATATAATGAAGCAACATAGGGCTTTAATTTTTTTAAAAAAACTTATTTTCCATGTCAGTTATACAAAAATTACAGTATTTTTAGAAATTTAGATTTATATTTCATGAAATTCTTTTCCTCTAATGCTTATAATGTCTCTTCAAATCTCTCCTTCTCTCCTTTTAGTATTTTTCTTTTGAATTGTTGGTATTTCTATTTTGAGGTAATATTGTTTCATTACTTGTGAATAAATTATATAGTATACTTTTATTTCAGAATATGGTTAAACTTTTTAATAATGTATGATACCAAGAAGATTACTATAAGTAATTAGCAGAGGAGGTTCGAAAGGGAGAGTCGTTTTCTTTCTGTTTGTGAAATAGGGATATATGTGCACAAACTCACAGACACATACATGTAAGTGGGATTACTGCAAGTCCAAGTAGTTGGACCGTGACTTATTTGATGATATTTATTTTTACATGAAATTTTTTTCAGTCTCCTTTGTAATTTTGGAATGTAACATAATTAATATTTTAATAAGTTTATTTTTTGAGTAATGCGAACTGGTTTTAGATAAAATGTTATAGAAACAATTTGTGGAATTGAAAAATCACTATTTTTATAGTAGTTGGCAGCCTTTATGAAATGACTTGGTGCTCTTGCAGATATATCCATTATTGTAATTGTCACTATTTAATGGTACCCATGTTAGCTACATTAGCCAGGGGGCTGAATAGCCATGAAAATGGGAGTAACCTCTGACCCCAGAAATGGTTCTTTTAAAGGAGGATTGAAACATTAGTGATAGGAAATTTGAATTGCTCCTGCAGCTGCAGTGTTTGTTCTTTGAATACTTAATTTAGTTTAGAGCTATACTTTTTCTTTCCAATCTGTCAGTCTTTTAGAAGCATCAGATTCACTTCAGGAAGGAAAAAAACTCTTCCTTCCTAGGCCTGTATTATTGAATGTGGTATTCAGGCTTCAAACAGTTTCATTTAGGTAATACATACAGTCTTCAAAATGGGAATCCTCACATTTGACACGCTCTGTTAAATATATAGCTCATTCAGACCCCATCCAAGATATCTAAGCAGCCACTTGTTTTGGATAATCCTTTTAATGACTGTAACTCCTTAGCTATGTAGAAGACTGGTAGAATGTGGAGATACATACGTATGTGTGTGTTATGTAGATGTATCGTTAATGTATAAATATGTGCGTATATATGCATTATACAAATTTGTTAAGGTTTTATAAATAACTTGGATTTTGTATTACATATGTACACATTTATTCAGATATTTGAAAGATAAGCTGTGCAAGCCTCACGTTTGATGCTTGGGGAGTTACATATGGAATACTCCTTAGGGGAACGGGATTGCTATGGCTAATTCTTACGATGTTCTGACTGAAAATTTAGCCCAAAGAGATTTGAAAGTAATGTAAAAAAAAAAATCAAGTTGGTTTGCAGTTTCATTAGTTTCAAGTTATTAACTAGTATGGCTTTTACTTGATTCTTCTACCCTTACTTTTAAACATTTAATAATGGTTTGTAAGTCAGAATGAGGGGGAATAAAAGGGCAGAAACCCAGGAATTGCTGCTTTAATACCAACTGAGGCAAAATTGAAACATTTGCTATGTCTTAATATTTATTATTCTGTTTTTCATGATGTTAAATGATTTTGAAAAAAACAAGAGAGAATATCATGGTCAAAAAACAATATCTATGAAAATAATCTTTCATGTGAAAAATAAGTTTTCAACATTATACAATTAACAATAATGTGAAGTAAAAATATATGATTGTAACTTAGTTTATTAATCCTGTACTGAATTCTAAATCCTGTCAGAACTGTTTGCATACAGTTTTGAAAAATTGAAGTATTATGAAGTCCATTTGAGTTAAAAACTTAAGTCAAAATAGGATCAATTAAAAACTGAAATATGGAATTTAATCATGTTTTAATTAGGAAAATATGTAATAGATGGTCTAACTGCTTTCGAAATTTTATATTTAACGTAAGCAATCACATATAGAGACATGATTATTAGATTATATAATATAAAACACGCCGTCACACATTTTCTTGTTTGCTGTTAGCATTTCTTTATGTCTGAAAGGCTAAGGGTGCCTCATGCAAGCACCAAGTTCATTCTTTAGCCAACCTTGAGTGGGGGCTTCTTTACCAACAAGCTGCTATCTCTACTCTCTTTATTTGAACAGTCCACATAATTATCTGCTCTGAAAGTACACATTTTTATATAACAAATTTTATGAATTCCATATCTTCTTTTAATTTACCAGATTAATTTCTTTACACTAGCTGTTAATACTGACTTTATAAGAGTTTAAATAACCAGTTAAAGAAAAATATTTTGATGTTTTGGAAGGATATTAACAGAGGCCAAATATTAGTCTCATTTATAAAAATAATTACTAAATTAAATACTGTCTCTTAATATAGAAAACTTGTTTCTGTCATGAATAGAATTGTGCAGACCGTCTTTAAGCCACCTCTACATCATGATACAGAAAATAATTTCTGTGTGGTTTCTAAGTCTAGTTTTTTGAAATCTAGTTGCTATTCAAAGTGATACTTGTTATAAAGCTGCTAGAACACTGCCTTTTAATAGAATACCTTGTTTCTATTTATACCAATAAAAATGATGAAATTGTTAGACTATTTAAAGAATACAAAACATGTCCTAAATCACTCAAGAAATGATTTATTACTTTTACCCATTGATCTATAAATGAATTACAATGCTTAAAAGAATTGTTTCAAATTCTCTGCCTATAGATAATAAATAGTTTAACTATGAGAAAGAAATATTACTAAGAAATTAGTAATGATAATATTGAAATAAACTTTCACCAGATTTTTTTTTTTTTTTTTGTCTTTTTGCCATTTCTTGGGCTGCTCCTGCGGCATATGGAGGTTCCCAGGCTAGGGGTCGAATTAGAGCTGTGGCTGCCGGCCTGCGCCAGGGCCAAAGCAATGCGGGATACAAGCTGCGTCTGCAACCTACACCACAGCTCAGGCAATGCCGGATCCTTAACCCACTGAGCAAGGCCAGGGATGGAACCCGCAACTTCATGGTTCCTAGTCGGATTCGTTAACCACTGAGCCACAACGGGAACTCCCAGAATTTTTTTTTTAACCATTTGTGGAGCAGACTGTATTCAGCATACTCAGTTTATTCTATGTGTTAACAAAAGCTTTGGCAATGTGAAAGAATTCTATCTGCTTTCACCTTGTAATAGATGTACAATTTTTTTTTCAAATGAAAAGAAGGGCTTCTGGTATCAAAAAACTAGCCAGATTGCAATGAGTAATGCAGTTTTCTTGATAGGTATAAATTATGGGTTTACTGTCTTAGAAGAAAATACAAATTAATTCTTATAAGTTAATAATTTAATTGCATATATTTGGGAAAAGTTTCACTTTTCATCAAATGCTATTTTTGCTAAAATAGATTTCCTTGAAATATTTTAGCAACAGATATTGAAACAATATTTTTTAACAGCTTATTAAAAGCTGTAGGAAACTTGGATTCAAGAATTACAAAGGGGAAAATTGAGAAAAGTCTGAAAAAGACACCAGCCCATGAATTCTAATGACTGGCACTATATTGTTTTGAAAATATCTGCACTAATCATAGACAGTGGTTGCATCTCTCCTCATGTGATTTTACAAAACAAAATAAAAGTAACGAATTTCTGTAATTAAGTAATTCTTTCCTTGAATGTTTCTTCATTAGAAGGGATAGGATTCTGACTCTCAGAACCATTACTGAAATTCTATCAGGCTAGTTTCATCTTTTCTGCTAACTTTATTACTTAAAAAAATGTAAACCCTTGTAATTGCTGATTATTGTCAGTTTGAAAATACATGTCAAAATAATATATAATTTAAAAATATTTTCCTTGAATGATGCATAAATGAATGTTTTTAAAGGAGTAATTTCTATTCATACTAAGCTATAGAGAAAATATACGGTGATGTATGTAGCAGATGTGTGTTAATAATATATGCTAAAATTGTTGGGATATGGAAATCATCTTCATAGCTGGACAGCCTTCCTTGTATGAATTTCTTTCCCTTTGAATACCCAAAGCCATGTGTCAAAAGAAAATTTTTTTATTTTGAAGTGGTAGTTTAAAATATTTTAAAATGATCAAAGCTCTAAACTGAAGTAGATTACAGTATCCTATTTCCGTGAGATAGTCACATTTCTCTCATTTTTGTATACTGGCCTATTAGTGAATCATTTCATATGTAGTGAGTCGATTTAACATTTTAGTTGAGATTCAATATATTTAGTTCTATAATTTTGTTATTTAAAATATTAGATAACAATAATTGATAAATATTTCATGTATAATTGAGAGATTAATTATATTTTACTTGTTTGAATGCGGGGTCCTAGACTGTTTGACTCTTGAGGTTCCTTTCCTTTGAGCTGTACTTTTTTTTTTAAATCTTTTTTCTGTCTTTTTAGGGTTGCACCACAGCATATGGAGGGTCCCAGGCTAGGGGTCACATCAGAGCTGTAGCTGCTGGCCTATACCACAGCCACAGCAAAGCATGATTCGAGTTGTGTCTGTGACTTACACCACAGCTGATGGCAGTGCTGGATCCTTAACCCACAGAGCAAGGCCAGGGATTGAAGCTGCATCCTCATGGATACTAGTCAGATTGTTTCCGCTGAGCTATGACAGCTTCTTGAGCTTTACTTGTATAATTTAGATCATGTTGTTTGAAATTTAACCCCTATCTGAAATTTTAAAAAAAATTCTTGTTTTTCTCTGCCTAGTATATGGCAATTGTAAATTTATTAGACCCAGGTTTTGCCACTGGGGCACTTAACGTTCCTTTTTAATGAAGATAAGGCATTCATTCCACAACAGATACTTACAAAACATGTGGTGTGTTCTATACAAATTAGTTGCCTATTGTTGCTCAAGTTGCTTACTTTCTGGTGGGGGTAACAGATAAATAAATAGGTAATTAAAATTTGTCTGTCTGTCTATCTCTATCTATTTTGCTTTTTAGGGCCGCACCTGCAGCATATGGAAGTTCCCAGGCCTAGGGGTAGAATCAAAGCTACCTACAGCTGCTAGCCTATGCCACAGCCACAGCAACTCAGGATCCAAGCCATGTCTGAGACCTACACTGTAGCTCATGGCAATGCTGGATCCTTAACCCACTGAGTGAGGCCAGGGATCAAACCCACATCCTCAAGGATATTAGTTGGTTTTGTTACTGCTGAGCCACGATGGGAACTCCCAGTAATTACAAGTTAAATATACAAGTTGAGGAGTGTTATGATTGGGGAAAGTAGAGAGTACTGGTCATCTCACTAAATCTTAGTGGGGGCCTGGTGCTGTGGAAACTTCCTGGGAAAAGTTTTGGCTAACAGGAGGCCTAGTATGATAAGGGTTAGCCAGACGAAGCGTTGGAAGGGAGGAAGAAGCAGGGATAGTTAAGAGTGTTTCATATGAAATCATATGTGCAAAGGCAAAGGGTTGCTGGAGAACTTGGTGTGACTTATGGGACTCCAAGCCTTCATTGTTGAGAGACGAAGCTTGAGCTGTGAGCAAGGATCATTTCATGCATGTTCTGTATATCATTGGAATTTCATCACTGGTGTAAAGATTGAACCTGTATCTTCATGGACACTGTAATGTCAGGTTCTTAACCCACTGAGCTGCAAGGAGAATGCCCAGATATCAAGCTTTAACATCTCATTTTTTTTCCTTCTTACTTAACATCAAGAACTGTGAAGAGTCTGAGGTTTTATCCTACTTGCAAATTAAAAGATTAGCCTGCCAGTTTCGTGGATGCTGGTAGAAAACATAAGACTCCTGGGTCAGAGATGAAGGACAGTTTGTTCATAGTAATAGAGGAGTTGAAGTATCAGCATTTTCGTACTGGTTCCCTGAGCCCCAGTGCCCTTAGGGTGACATGAAGAAGGCCAGATGACACCTGCACATGCAGTGGGTTCCATTACATGAGAGGAACCCTGAGCTTAAGGAAACTAAATCTTTTATAATGGGCAGGAAGTATGTCTGCTCTTTGCCCCAGGAGAGACATTATCTCTGTTTTCCAAGATTGTTTGCTATCTTTGAAAAGATAGTCTATAAAAAAGGGCATCCAGTGCTCTCATGAGGAAACGTGGGAGACCTGTAGAGAACTGTCGCCTCACACTGAAAACATACTTTAATTTTAATTCTTCTTTCATTTCCATCTACCTCAGAAATGTTTTTTCTTTTCATGGCTAACACTCCAATTTTTTGATGTTGTTGCTGTTTCTCTTGCCTTTCTGAAACCTTGTGTCATTGGCATTGTCTTCTTTCCCAAATCTTCATTCATCAGATATTTATTGAATATTCATGTTGCAGTGGGGACACATGTAGCATTTGTGCTAGCCAAGGTACTCAGACAAGTAAGTAAAGAAATAAGGTAATCTTAGGATAAGTTCAATACAGTTAAAACCAAAACAGAACAATGTGACCAAAACTGGGAAGGAGCTATTTTACAGGTGGTCGTTGGAGAAGACTTTTAGGAAGAAGTGACTTTTGCTCAGAGTCATGAAAAACATCAGATTTCCACATTAAAAGAACAGCAAATACAAGTGCTCTGAAGTAAGAATAAGCTTGATACTTTTTTGAGGAACAGAATGTTCATGTTTCTGGAGTGTGTCAAGCTCAGGCATAAAGTGCTAAATGATGAATTTAGAGAGGTAGATCATGGAAGGGGGTTTGAATTTTATTCTAATGTCTTTAACCTCAATTACTCTCCTATATCTTTCCTCTAATTTCTAGATATTCTTAGGCCTTTTCCCTTTCTAATTCACCTTTCATGTAGACGCCACTGCTTTTTCTTCTAAATTCTTAAAAACAGAAAAAAATTAAAAGATAAATTCTCAACACAACTGAACAAAAGTGATGCCATTAGAAATTGTGAGGAATTCTTGAGAGAAAACAAAAGGCTGGAAAATGAGTACCCACAATAGCACAAAAGAGAAAGTGACTGGGCATGAAAGAAGAGGCTCAAATTTTTCAAGGTCTTGGTGGTAGGAGTAATTATTTAAAGGTCTGTGCCTTGATCATACATACACACATCTTCCTCCTTCTCCCTCCCTCTCCCTTCCTCTGCTCAGCATGGACACACACACATGGCAATAGCAAGTAGCAATGGCATTTGTCCCTCACTGAAATTCAAAAGGCAATTTACATAATTTACAGCTGTGTAAGGTAAACTCCCTGTCTGGGAAAGGCCTCCAATGTGGCTGTAGGGGCCTGAGAAAAGGGTAGAACATGAAGTGACTTGGGAGGACTGAGCTGCATAACAGACGTGGACAGGAGGAAAATGAAAAGGCAAGGTGGTCCTGCCCAGAAGGGAGGTACCTTAGAGTTCTCCACCATCACGGTAGGCCAGCTGGGGCCTCCTCAGCCTGCACATCTTCATGTGCCCAAGGCTACTGCTGTACCGTCAGTCAGCCCTCCTGTACAGAAAAGATACCAGATGAGGGAAACAGCCCCCTGGCTATAGACAAAACCTGGGCACCTATGTGAACTCAACTTAGGTCTTCATTTATAGATATGCGCAGATAGCCAAGGTTCATCAGACCCTTAAGTAAACCAATAGCAGGAAAAAGAAGAGCCCAGATAAACAGACAACTGATGTGTGAAACATTTAGCTCAAAGAACAGAAGAGCATACAAAATGTATTCTAATCAATAAATCAGTAACTTTTTGGAGATTCTAGAAGATAATGGAACAAGAACAGACCACTATCCAAAAGAAGAAATGAGAGAAAGGTCTTTTTTTTTTTTTTTGGCCACACCTATGGCATTTGGAAGTTTCCAGGCCAGGGATCGAACCCACGCCTCAGCAGAAATCTGAGCCACTTCAGAGACAGTGCAGGATCCTTAACCTGCTGTGCCACAGTGGAAACTCCAAGAAAGAGATCTTTGAAATTAAAAACATGAGTGCTAAAAATTTTAAAAGATTATGTGTAGGAGGAACAAAACAATGTAATGGATCTAACTACAGATTGAAATAGCAATCTAAGGAGTTCCTAGGGGTGAGGATCCAGCATTGCCACTGCTGTGGCATGGATTTGATCCCTGGTCTGGGAACTTCTACATGCTGCAGTTTCAGCCAGAAAAAAAAAAAAAGCTTTTGACAAATAAATTATTATAACTTGTATATTTTAAAATATTCTCTATTAATAGCATATTTGTAAATTGTGAATAATATATTAAAACATTTAAATACTTTTACATTTCTATAGGACATGGATTATAGAGGCTCAAAATTTCAAACAGAACAGTCAAGAAGCCTATTGAAATCTCTAGGCAAGATAAGATGGTGGCTTAACTCGAGTAGTAATAACCAAGATGGAAAGTAATAGAAAGGTTGGGATGTCTTTCAGATGAAGCAGAGCCAAAAAAAGGAAAAAAAGGATGTGACAGTGGTGACAAAAGAAAGACTTGCAAGACTTGCTTTTTTATTTCCTTTTTTCTTTCTTTTTCTTTCTCTTCCTTCTTCCTTGCACCCCTCCCCATCTCCCTTTCTTCAGTAAAACTGAGCATATCTGTGTAGCCAGAGTATTGTTCATGTTGTTGGGAAAGGGAAAAGAGTTGGTGATGAGGAGATTGGAAAGGTGGCCCACATTCAAAATTAGTTACTTTAATTACTTTAAGTCACCATTCCTTTTCCTTTTAGTTCCTGCACGGCAGGTATTCGAGAGTGGCAGAGCCAGGCAGTTCTGGCTCAGGATCCCTCATGAGGTTGCAGTCATCTGAAGACTGGCTTGGAGCTGGAGGATCTAAGTCCCAGGTAGCTCATGCATGTGCTTGGCCAGGGGGTGCCAGTGCTGGTGAGAGACCAGCTCTTCCTCCCACAGTGTGGTCTTCACAGGCTGTTTGAGTGTCTTCATAACATGGTGGCCAGGCACAGCCTCTCTTTCTGGCCTGGAGGTAACAGATGTCTGTGAAGGAAAGCTCCAGCTTGTAGAGGGCTGGAGTAGCTGGCTGCACCCATGGCATGTGGAAGTTCCAGGGATTGAACCCATGCACAGCAGACCCAATCTGCTGCATGACAACTCTAGATACTTCACCTGCTGTGCCACAAGAGAATGCCTTTAAATAGTATTTTAAATATCATATTATACAAGTAGCACGTAGTGATAAAACGATGGGTTTTGGAATTAGACAAGTTTATGTTCAAAGTGAAGCTCCATCACTTTTGGACTTTCTAAAATAGAGTACTTCCTTATATGGTTGTGGTAAAGTCTAAATGAAAAAATGAGTATAAAGCAATCAGCATACTGGAGTTCCTTTCATGACTCAGCGGCAACAAATCTGACTAGTATCCATGAGGACACAGGTTCAATCCCTGGCCTCGCTCAGGGGATTAAGGATCTGGCCTTGCCATGAGCTGTGGTGTAGGTCACACACATGGCTTGAATCCTGAGTTGCTGTGGCTGTAGCTTCAGTCAGCAGCTGCAAGTCCAATTCGACTCCTAGCCTGGGAACCTCCATATGCTGTGGGAGCGGCCTAAGAACTGGTAAAAAAAAAAAAAAGAAAAAAAAAGCATTCAGCATATGGTAGGTGCGCTCTAATTACCTGAGAAGAGAACTTTCCTCTCTTGATCAAACATAAAATGAATAACACTAAAACCTTGGGGATTTCCCAAACTTGGTGAGGTTTAAAAATAAGTGAATGTGATTTCTAAGGCAAATTGTGCATATTTCCTTATTGACACAGTCAGTGATTTAGGTATACAAGTTAACAATACCCAAGATAAATGTCTTTTTCAGGAATGCACCATTAAACCTTTTGTTGAGTATCTTTAATGGAAAATACTTTTGAGTATGCCACATATTGAATAATTTGTGACAAAGTCACACCATGAAACTTAGTTTGAAATAACTAAATGGTGTCCAAATATCAATTTCATAACTTAGATACCTTCCATAAGAGGAAATTGGAAAGCTCATGAAAAGAGGATACATAGTTACTAGTGTTCATTTCAAATCCACCATTGACTTCTCTGTATTCTCTCATGGAAAGTGCCTTTCGAAATAGTATGATCAGCTCTATCAGCAGTGTAACTGTGAGGTTCTTCATCAATTTGAAGTAGAATAAAGGATGCTCACATTAAAGGCATTATCACAGGAATGGGGGTGAAGCACCTGGGATGAGGCATTTACTCAGTGTTCTCAGTAATTTCCATCTGCAAATATATTCTGAATAAACTTAATAGGAGGTGGGAAACTTTTTAAAAATCAAAAAAACACACAGTATAAAAAGAGTTCTACAGGCTTATGACTGATAGTGGCCTTTATCTTCCCCAGCACTCTCTCGAGTCAACCACTTTCGATTCTTTAGTTATTTCTTTCAGCATTTATCTCCATATTTGTTAATAGCATGCATTTAGAAAATTAAAAAAATTTTAGGAGTTCCCGTCGTGGCGCAGTGGTTAACAAATCCGACTAGGAACCATGAGGTTGCGGGTTCGGTCCCTGCCCTTGCTCAGTGGGTTAACGATCCGGCGTTGCTGTGAGCTGTGGTGTAGGTTGCAGACGCGGCTCGGATCCTGCGTTGCTGTGGCTCTGGCGTAGGCCGGTGGCTACAGCTCCGATTCGACCCCTAGCGTGGGAACCTCCATATGCCCTTGGAGCGGCCCAAGAAATAGCAACAACAACAACAACAAAGGCAAAAGACAAAAAAAAAAATTTTAACTGTTAACACTTTACTTTGGTAGAAGAGAACTTAGCTGCCACCTCAGCACTAATCTTCTATGTGTACTTCCTTGCTCCCTTCTAACATAGGATATCACAATTTTTGGTTTATTAATATTGTGTTTACATTATTCTAACTATGTAAATAATCAAAGGTGGAGCATGTAGCTTACTATGACTACATTTTCTTCTTTTATAACTTTTGGTTTTCCCTGAAGCTAATAATTCCTTTCTTTTTTGCTCATTTTTACTGAATTATTATTTCTTCATTACCTCTTTCACCAGCAGAAGTGTAAATCTTTCAGTAAGTTTCAATGATCAGGTAATCTTTTACACTCAGTTTTATTTTTCTTGGCAATATCCTCCCTCAAGTTCTCTGTTCTCCTTCAATCTACATCAGATATAATTATCCTTATAGATTTTCTTTTTATTGTAATCCTTTTTCCTTATTCTTGTGTTGGATCCTTTATTTCCTGGATCTCATATCACCCTCTTTCTTCGTTTATTCCATTGTTTGGTGGGACGAATCCTCCAGTAATTTCCTGAAAAACAATGCGTGATTATTAAATTTTGAGATGTTGCCTCTTTGGGTGTCTTTATTCTAACCTGACACTGAAGTAACAGTTTTGCTACATATAGAATTACAGGTAGAAAATAGTTTTCTTTCAGAAATTTAAAGCATTACTTTGTTGCTGCTGTTGAGAATTTTAATTCCTTTCATACTTTTTAAGTGACCAATTTTTTTCTTCTTGGGAAATTTTTTGGGATTTTTATTTATTTCCATTGTTTTGAGATTTCATAGTGATGTGCTTAAGTGTTGAGTCTTTCAGACATTCACTGTGTTGGGTATTTGGTGATTTCTTTCAGCCTGGAAACTGATGTACTTTAGTTACAGAAATTTTCTTGGGTTATTTCTTTCTCTCCATTGTCTTTTCTTTTACTTCGTCAGATATGTGACTAAGGATCAGTCTGACTAATCCTCCAACTTCTGTGTGTGTGTGTGTAAGTATGCAATTATTATTTCCTGAACAGTATTTTCCAAGTCTTTTAAATTACTTATTTTACTATGATTTTTTTTTCAAGAGTGCCTTTTCTCCCTCTTTTCAGATTAGCTCTTCTAAGTACTGTTTTGCTTCTTAAGAAGTTGCTGTAATATAGCCTTTCAAAAGGGACAGTTTCGGAGTTCCTGTCATGGCTCAGTGGTTAACGAATCCGACTAGGAACCATGAGGTTGCATGTTCGATCCCTGGCCTTGCTCAGTGGGTTAAGGATCTGGTGTTGCTGTGAGCTGTTGCAGATGCGGCTCAGATCCCGCATTGCTGTGGCTCTGGTGTAGGTCGGTGGCTACAGCTCCAATTCGACCCCTAGCCTGGGAACCTCCATGTGCCCTGAGGGAGTGGCCCAAGAAATGGCAAGAAGACAAAAAAAAAGTCTCAAAAGGGACAGTTTCCAGTTTTCTTCAGTTGTTGGGAGGCATAATTGCCTAGTTATGCTGGCAGAAAAGAGCACTTGGAAGTCTAAATATTTATTTACACAGAATTCCAAAGAATTCTCTTGTTTTCAATCCTAAGCATAGACATTTCATCAAAATTACTTAGTGACTACAATTTCTAAGGTTCTGATGCAGGGGATCTTTGGCTCACAGTCATCCATCTTCCATAGGTACTTGGTTTTTCTCTTCCTTTCTTTCTTTTTTTCCTTTTTACAGCCATAGCTGTGGCATATGGAAGTTCACGGAGAGGTCAAACCAGAACTTTTTCAGCTGGCCTATGTCATAGCCACAGCAACACCAGATCTGAGCCACATCTGCGACCTGTGCTGCAGCTTGTGGCAACACCGCATCCTTAACACACTGAGCAAGGCCAGGGATCAAACTTGCATCCTCATGGACACTGTGTTGGGTTCTTAACCTGCTGAACCACAGAAGCTTTTCACTTTGTAGAATCGATTGTCAGTACTTGTGATCTGCTTTTTTATCTCTAAAATTTTGTTTATTTTGTTATCTTGCCTCTAATTCTTTTTGTCTTTTTTATTGCCTTATTGTCATTTTAGTGTGGGACTGGAAGGGAGTGAACGTAGCTAAATGTGCTTAATCCTCCATCTTTATGGGGATGGTCCTCTATGCTGGATTTTGTGCCTGTTGCCAACTCTCTTGGTCATGCTACCAAAAGAAGCAATCAAACACTGACATATAGTATGTTCCCTTGATTCTAATTTATCTTTGATTATTAAGTGCTATTTATTTAATATCATGTTATGATAAAGCAATACTATACATTTATTGAACTACAGTTGATTAACAATATAGTATTTTAGCTGTACCCCATAGTGATTAAATATTTTTATAGATAAGCTCCATTTAAATTTATGATAAAATAAATGAGTATATTTCCCTATGCTTTATTATTTTACACATATTAGTTTGTGTTTCTTAATGCTCTACCCCTGTCTTGCCCCTCCCCCACTCCTTCCCCACTGTAACCACTGGTTTGTTCTCTGTATCTGAGTCTGCTTCTGTTTTGTTACATTAATTTGTTACATTTATTAGATTCCACATATAAATGATAATAGAGTATTTGTCTTTGACTTATTTCACCTAGTATTCTTTATGTCCATCCACATTGTTGCAAAGTTTCATTCTTTTCTGTGACTGAATAGTAGTTCATTGTGTGTGTGTGTGTGTGTGTGTGTATCACATCATCTTTATCCTTTCTTCTCTTGATGGATACTTTAATTCCTTCCATATCTTGGCAATTGTAAATAATGCTTTCTATGAACATTGACATTAAATAATGCTCCTATGAACATTGGCGCTTTTGAATTAGTGTTTTCATTTCCTTTGGATTATCGAGGAATCAAATTGCTGAATCATGTGGTGGGTTTATTTTTAGTTTTTTAAGGAACCTCCAAAATGTGTTTCCTAATGTCTGCACCAATCTGTATTCCCACAAACAGTGTACAATAGTTCTCTTCACATTTTTGCCAACAATTTGCTATTTCTAGACTTTTTTTCTTCTTTTTACAGCTGCACATGTGGCATGTGGCAATTTCCAGGCCAAAGGTCGAATCAGAGTTGTAACTGGGGCCACAGCCATAGCAACACCTATTCAAATTGCATCTGTGACCTACATTGCAGCTTACTACAATGATGGATCCTTAACACACAGAGTTGAGCAAGGCCAGGGATGGAACTTGCACTTTCACAGAGACAGTGTTGGGTCCTTAACATGCTGAGCCATAATGGGAACTCCCAGTGGACTTTTTGATGATAGCTGTTCTGACAGGTGTGAAGTGGTGGCTCATTGTGCTTTTCATTTGCATTTCTCTGATAATTAGTCATTTTGAGCATCTTTTCATGTGCTTCTTGGATATCTGTATGTCTTTGGAAAAATGTTTGTTCAGGTCTTCCACACATTTTTAACTGGTTGCTTTTTTTTATACTGAGTTTTTGAGCTGTTTATATGTTTTGAATATTAATCTTATTGGTCATATCATCTGCAAATATTTTCTCCCATTCCATACAGGATCTTGTTGTTTGTCAGTGGATTCCTTTGTCGTTCAAAAGATTTTAAGTTTAATTATGTCCCATTTGCTTATTTTTGCCCTTGTTTCCTTTTCCTTAGGAGACATCGAAAACAATATTTCACAATATATGGCAAAGAGTGTTCTGTGTTTTTTCTTCTAAGAGTTTAAGGTTTCCAGTCTTACATTTAGGTCTTTAGTCCATTTTGAGTTTATTTTTGTATATAATGAGAAAATGTACTAATTTCATTCTTTTACAGTCTAGTTCCCCAGCACCACTTAATGAACAGACTATTTATCCCCTTTATTTACTATACTGAAACACATGCACTGACTTTGAGTATGAATTCTCGCCTCCTTTGCCATAGATTATTTTACTATAGGTGTGTGTGTTTATTTCTGGGCTCTCTGTTCACTTTTAATATCTCTATGTCTTTTTTTTCTTTTTCGTTTTCTCAGTACTGTACTCTTTAAATTACTGTAGCTTCGTAGTATAGTTTGAAGTCAAGGAGAGTGATACTCTCAGCTTTTTTTCTTTTTATCTCAAGATTGTTTTGGTAATTCAGGATCTTTTGTAATTCCATGTAAATTTTAGGATTATTTGTTCTAGTTTTGTTAAAAGTGCTGATGGTACTTTGATATGTATTGCATCGCATCTATAGATTGCTTTGGAAAGTAAGGACATTTTAGCAATATAAATTCTGTCAATCCATGAGTAAGGAATATCTTTGTATTTTTGCTATCATCTTCAGTTTTCTTTGTCAGTGTTTTCAGAGGATAGTCATTCATCACCTATTCCTTGACTTTTTATTTTGATGTGATATTATTTTTCATTAAAAAATTTATGAAGTATATTTGATTTACAATGTCGTGTTATTTTTTGCTGTGCAGCAAACTGATTTCATTACACATCCACACATATTTATACTTTTTTAGAGTCTTTTCCCATATAGGTCATCACAGAATATTGAGTGGTGTTCCCTGTGCTATGTAGCAGGTTCCCGTTGACTATCCATTCCATAAACAATAGTGTGCATATGCCAATCCCAAATCCCTAATCCATACCTCCCTACCACATTTCCCCTTTGGTAACCATAAGTTTGCTTTTGAAGTCAGTGCATGTGTTTCAGTATAGTAAATAAGTTCATTTGTATCGTTTTAAAAAAATTCCACATTAAGTGATAGCATATGATATTTGTCTTTGACTTAATTCACTTAGTAGGATAATCTCTAGGTCATTCATGTTGCTGAAAAATGGCTTATTTCATTTTTTTCTGTGGCTAAGTAATATTCCATTGTATATGTATATCCCATCTTTTTTATCTGTTCCTCTGTCAGTGGACATCTAGGTTGTATCTTTGTCTTGGCTATTGAAAATGGTGCTGCAATGAATATTGGGGTGCATACATCTTTTTGAATTATGTTTTTCTCTGGATATATGCCCAGGAGTGAGATTGCTGGATCATGTAGTAGTTCTATTTTTAGTTTTTTGAGGAACTTCTGTACTGTTTTCCATAGTGCTTATACCAATTTATATTCCCACCAGGAATATAGGAGGGTTCCTTTTACTCCACACTCTTTTCAGCATTTATTATCTGTAGACTTTTTGATGTTGGTCATTCTGACCACTGTGAAGTGATTGCTCATTCTAATTTTGATTTGTATCTCTCTAACAATTCGCAATGTCGAGCATCTTTTCATGTGCTTTTGGCCATCTGTATGTCCTCTTTGGAGAAATGTCTACTTAGATCTGTCCCCTTTTTGATTTTTTGTTTGTTTGTTTGTTTGATATTGTGCGGCATGAGTTGTTTGTATATTTTGGAGATTAACCCCTTGTTGATTGTTTAGTTTGCAAATATTTTCTCCCATTCTCTGGGTTGTCTTTTCATTTTGTTTTTGATTTCCTTTGCTGTGCAAAAGCTTTTGAATTTAGTTAGGTCCCATTTGTTTATTTTTGTTTTTATTTTTATTTCTCTAGTAGGTGGATCCAAAGACATTGCTGCAGTTTATTTACTTTTTTAAGTTTTATTGAAGTATAGTTGATTTACAAAGCTGTGGTAATTTCTGCAGAGTGACCCAGTCATACATATACATACATATACATATACATATACATATACTCACATCCATTCTCTCTGATTCTTTTCTCACATAGATTATCACGGAATACTGGGTAGGGTTCTCTGTGCTATACAGCAGGTCCCCTTTGGCCCATTGTTCCATATACCTGAGAGTGCATAGGCCAATCTCAAACCCCCAGGCCATCCCTCCCGCCCCCCCAACATTTCCCTTTTGGTAACCGTAAGTTTTTCAAAGTCTGTGAATTTGTTTCTGTTCTACAAATAAGTTCATTTGTATTTCTTTTTTTAGATTCCACATATAGGTGATGTATGATATTTGTCTTTCACTGTCTAACTTCACTTAGTATGATAGTTTCTAGGACATCCATGTTGATGCAAATGGCATTATTTCATTCCTTTTTATGGCCAAGTGATATTCCATTGTGTATATGTACCACATCTTCTTTATCTATTACTCTGTTCATGGACATTTAGATTGCTTTCATGTCTTGGCTGTTGTAAATAGTGCTGCAGTGAACATTGGGGTGCATGTATCTTTTTGAATTATAGTTTTCTCCAGATAGATGTCCAGAATTGGGATTGCTGGATGGTATGATAGTTATATTTTTAGTTATATTTTTAGTTTTTTTTTTTTTTGAGGAACTTCCATACTGTTTTCCATAGTGGTTGCATCAATTTACCTTCCCACCAACAGTGTAAGAGGGTTCCCTTTTCACCACACCTCTCCAGCATTTATTACTTGTAGACTTTGATGATGGCCATTCTGGCTGGTGTAAGGTGATATCTCATAGTAGTTTTGACTTGCATTTCTCTAATAATTAATGACATTGAGCATCTTTTCATGTGTTTTTTGGCCATATGTATGTCTTCTTTGGAGAAACATCTATTTAGAGCTTCCTGTTTTTTGATTGGGTTATTTGATTTTTTGATATTGAGCTGCAGGAGGTATTTATATGTTTTGAAGATTAAACCCTTGTCAGTTGCTTCATTTGCCAATATTTTCTCCTATTCTGTGGATTGTCTTTTTGTTTTGTTTATGGTTTCCTTTAC
Organism: Phacochoerus africanus; assembly: GCF_016906955.1. Lineage (NCBI taxonomy): Eukaryota > Metazoa > Chordata > Mammalia > Artiodactyla > Suidae > Phacochoerus > Phacochoerus africanus. Next base: position 82,893,423 of record NC_062548.1, read on the forward strand.
TGTACAAAAACTTTTTAAGTTTTTATATTTGGTTTTTGTTTTTATTATCATTATCCTAGGAGATGGACCTGAGAAATGTTGTTTCAGTTAATGTCAGAGAGTGTTAGGTCTGTGTTTCTCTCTAAGAGTTTTATAGTATTTGGTCTTAATTGCTCTTTAATGAATTTTGAGTATTTTTCTGTGTATGGTGTTAGAGATGTTCTAATTTCACTGTTCTTCTTGTAGCTGTCCAGTTTTCCCAGCACCACTTATTGATTTGATTTTCTTTTTTCCATTTCGTATTCTTGCCTTCTTTGTCATAGATTAATTGCTCATTAGTGTGTTGGTTTATTTCTGGGCTTTCTATCCTGTTCCTTTGGCCTATATTTCTTTTTTTTGTGCTGGTACCATTATGTTTTAATGACTGTAGCTTTGTAATATTGTCTGAAGTCAGGAAGCCTAATTCCTCCAGCTCCTTTTTTCTTTCTCAGGATTACTTTGGGTATTCAGGGTCTTTTACGATTCCATGCAAATTTAATTCTTTGTTCTAACTCTGTGATGAATGCCAGTGGTAAAATTTGATAGTGATTGCACTGAGTCTCTAGATGGTCTTGGGTAGAACAGTCATTCTGACAGTACTGACTTTTCCAGTTTAAGAACATGGTATGTCTTTCCATCTGTTTGTGTCAATTTTGATTACTTTCACCAACATCTTATGGTTTTCAGAGTGCAGATCTATTGCTTCCTTATGTAGGTTTATTCCTAGATATTTTATTCTTTTTGAAGTAATGTAAATGGTATTCTGTCCTTAATTTTTCTTTCTCATATTTCATTGTTAGTGTATAGAATCAAAGGAGATTTTCATGTATTAATTTTGTATCCTACAACTTTACTGAATTCATTAATGAATTCTTGCAGTTTTCTTATCATTTGGATTTTCTATGTATATTATCATGTCATCTACAAACAGTGATGGGGTTACTTCATTTCCAATATTGATTTCTTTTATTTCTTTTTCTTCTCTGCCGTGGCTAGGACTTCCAAAACTTCATTGAATAAAAGTGGCCAGAGTGGACATTCTTGTCTTGTTCCTGATCTTAGTGGAAATTCTTTCAGCTTTTAATCATTGACAATGATGTTATCTTTGTTATATATGGCCTTTATTATATGAGGTAGGTTCCCTATATGCCCACTTTCTGGTGGGTTTTTATTGTAATCCATTGGAGCCGGATTTTGTTAAAAGCTTTTTCTGCTTCTATTGAGATGCTCATATGGTGTTTCTTCAATTTGTTAGTGTGGGGTATCACACTGGTTTGTGGATACTGAAGAATCCTTGCATCCCTGGGATAAATCCCACTTGATCATGGTGTATGATTATTTTAATGTATTATTGGATTTGGTTTGCTAGTATTTCATTGAGGATTTTTGCATCTGTATTCATCAGTGATGTTGGCCTGTAATTTTCTTTTTTTGTGTAATATCTTTGGTTCTGGTATCAGAGTGATGGTGGCCTCATAAAATGAGTTTGGAAGTGTGCCTTCCTCTGTGATTTTCTGGAACAATTTCAGATGAATAGGTGTAAGTCTTCTCTAAATGTTTAAAGGAATTCTTCTGTGAGGCCATCTGGTGCTGGATTCTAGTTTGTTGGAAGAGTCCAATCTGAGTGAGACCCTTGCTCATTAGAATATTCTTGATTGTAGATTTTTCCCTTTTATCACTTTAAGTGTAACTGGCCACTCCCTCTGACCTGCAGAAGTTCCCAGGCCAGGGGTCAAATTGGAGATAAGCTATCAGCCTACACCACAGCAACATAGGATCTGAGCAGCATCTGTGACCTACACCACAGCTCATGGCAATGCTGGATCCTTAACCCACTAAGCGAGGCCAGGGATCAAACCCACAACCTCATGGTTCCTAGTCGGATTCGTTTCCTCTGCATCATGATGGGAACTCCTGTTTGTCTTTAGTTTTGGTCAATTTGATTTATATATGTCTCAGTGTGTTACTCCTTGGGTTTATCCTACATGGGAGTCTCTGAGCTTCCTGTACTTGAATAAATATTTCCTTTATGATGTTAGGGAAGTTTTTGGCTATTATGTCTTCAATTTTTTTTTTCTGGCCCGTTCTCTCTCTCTCTTGTCCTTCTAGGACCCCTGTAAAGTGATTGTTCTTGTGTTTAATATTGTCCCAGAGGTCTCATTTCTTTTCATTTTTTTCCTTTGTTCCATGACAGTGATTTCCATCAGTCTGTCTTTCACCTCATTTATTTGTTCTGCTTCACATATTCTGCTTTTGATTCCTTCTAGTACATTTTTCGTTTCAGTTATTGCATCTTTCACTTCCATTCTTTAAATCTTTTAGCTCTTTGTAAACATTTCTTCTTATTGGTTGTTTTGTGCCTCCATTTTTTCCCCCAGAGATCTTGGATCATCTTTACTTTTATTACTCTGAATTCTTTTTCAGGTAGATTTCCTAGCTCCACTTAACTTGTTTTTTTTTTTTGGGGGGGGGTTGTCTTGTTCCTTTGTCTGGAACATTTTTTTCTACCATCTCATTTTGTCTAACTTTCTGTGTGCTCTCCTTTCCACTTGATTCAGGTTTGTACCCTTCTTTCTTCTGGTGTCTGTCCTCTGGTGGCTGAAATTGATCCAGGGGCTTGCACAGACTTTTTGGTGGGAGGGACTGGTACCTGCCCCTGGCAGAGCTGAATCTTGTGCCTCTGGTGGGCAGGGCTGTGTCAAGGGATGTATTTAGATGCAGTCATGTGTGCCTAAGACAACTTTAGGTAGCCAGTCTTGTGATTGCTGGCCCGGGTTGCCACCCTGTTGGTTGTTTGGTCTGTGTTCCAGCACTGGAGCCTACAGGCTGTTGGTGTAGTCAGATCTCACTTCCACAATAGTGACATCTGGGTGAGGTAATGTCAATGATTATTACCTGGGGCCTCTGCCTCCCATTTTCCTGCCCCCATTGTGAGCCACAGCTGACACCTGCCTCCCCAGCAGATCCTTCAAGACCCAGAAGTTGGTCTTGAGTCTAGATTCCTGTGGAGTCGCACTTTGCCTTAGGACTTGATGCTCATGAAACTTATGTGCACCCTCCAAGAGTGCAGTCTCTGTTTCCCCCAGTCCTGTGGGACTCCTGCAGTCATGCCCCACTGGCCTTCAAAGCCAAATGCTTAGGGGGTGCCTCCTCTAGGTGTCAGGTCCCCAGGCTGTGGAAACTGATAGAAGTTTAGAACTCTCACTCCTGTGGGAGAACCTCTGCAATATAGTTATTTTCCAATTTGTGGATTGCTTACCCAGTCACTATGGTATTTGCTTCTATCACAAATCTCTCTCTCCTACTGTCTTGTGGCTTCTTCTTTGTCTTTGGGTTTAGAAAAAAAAATTTTTTTTTTCCCATTTCCAGTCTTTTTAGTTGATGGTTGTTCAGCAATTAGTTGAGATTTTGGTGTTTGCTTGAGAGGGGTGAGCTTTAGTCCTTTTACTCTGCCGTCTTGTTTTCCTTCCCTTTCGATGTGATTTTATTTTATTTGTTTATTTGACTGCACCTGCAGCATATGGAAGTGCCAGTGTCAGGGATTGAATGTGAGCCACAACAGTGATAACACTGGATCCTTTACAGCTGGTGCACTAGGGGACTCCTGATATGATTTTTAAATGGTACTTTTTTCTTGCTTTCTCTTTGTTATAATTCATTATTAGTGTATAGAAATGGATAGGTTTCTGTATATTAATCTTGTATCTTGAAACTTTACTGAATTTATTGATTAGTTATAATAGATTTTTGGTGCAGACTTTAGGGGTTTGCATATATAGAATCACATCATCTGCAAATATTGATACTTTCTTTCTTTTCAGTTTGGATGCCTTTTATATCTCTTTGTTTGATTCATGTGGTTAGGACTTCCTATAATGTCTTAAATAGAAGTGGTGAGAGTGGGCATCCTTGTCTTGTTCCTGATTTTAGTTATTTTTATGGCTGTACCCTTGGCATATGGAATTTTCCAGGCCAGGGATTGAATCTGAGCCACAGCTGCAACTTCTGCTGCACCTGTGGTAATGCCAGATACTTTAACCCATTGTGTTGGGCTGGGGATCAAACCTGCACCTCTGCAGTGACCGAGCTGCTGCAGCCAGATTTTTAATCCACTGCACTACAGTGGGAACTCCCTCATTGCTGATTTTAGAGGAAGAGCTTTTAGATTTTCACCACTGAGTATGATGTTAGCTGTGACTTTGTCATAAATAACTTTCAGTATATTGAGATATGATCTGTCTATTCCAACTTTTCATGTGCGTTTTCATCATGAATGAACGTTGAATTTTGTCAAATGCTTTTTCTGCACCTATTGACATGATTGTGTGATTTTTGTCCTTTATTTTGTTAGTGTGGTGTGTCACAGTAATTATTTTTGTGGCTCTTGAACCATCATTGGAATAAATCTCACTTGGCCGTGTTGAATGATCCTTTTTATATATTTTTGAATTTGGTTTACTAATTTTTTCTTGAGGATTTGTTTGCATCTTTATTCATTAGAGACATTGCTCTGTCATTGCCTTTTTTTTTTTTTTTTCGGAGTCTTTATCTGGTTTTGCTATCAGGCAGGGCAATGGTGATCTCATATAATGAATTTGGGAATGTTCTCTACTCCTCAATTTTTTAAAATTGTTTGAGAATGACAGGTATTAACTCTTCTTTATATGTTTGGTAGAATTTCCTTGTGAAGCTGTCCAGTCTTGGCTTTTTGTTTGTTGGGAGTTTTTAAAATCACAAATTTGAGGAGTTCCCACTGTGCCTCAAAAGGATTGACATTGTCTCTACAGCAGGAGAGATGTGGGTTTGATCCCCTGCCTGGTGCAGTGGGTTAAGGATCTGACATTGCCACAGCTGTGGCCTTGGTCAAAACTCTGGTTTGAATTTGATCCCTGGCCTGGGAACTCCATCTGCCATGGGGTGCACCCCCCGCAAAGAAAAGAAAAGAAAAGAAAAATACTATAGATTTTATTTCACTACAGATAATTAGTTTGTCCAGATTGTACCTTCCTGATTCAGTCTTGTAAGAATGTATGTTTCTAGAAATTTGTCCATTTCTTCTAGGTTGTCTAATTTGTTGGCATGTAACTGCTCATTGTATTCTTCTATTTTTTTTAATTTTTTTTTGTTTTTTTTTTGTCTTTTGTCTGTTGTTGTTGTTGCTATTTCTTGGGCCGCTCCCGCGGCATATGGAGATTCCCAGGCTAGGGGTTGAATCGGAGCTGTAGCCACCAGCCTACGCCAGAGCCACAGCAACGCAGGATCCGAGCCTTGTCTGCAACCTACACCACAGCTCACGGCAACGCCAGATCGTTAACCCACTGAGCAAGGGCAGGGACCGAACCCGCAACCTCATGGTTCCTAGTTGGATTCGTTAACCACTGCGCCACGACGGGAACTCCTCTTCTATTTTTTTTTTTTTTAAATATTTCTATGGTGTCAGTTGTTCTTTTATGCTTTTTCATTTCTTATTTTGTTTATTTGCATTCTCTTTCTTGATTAGCCTCTTTAAATATTCATCAATTTTGTATATATTCTCAAAATCCAGCTCTTGGTTTCATTTTCATCTTTCCTATTTCTTTGGCTTCTGTTTTATTTCCTCACTCATCTTTATTATGTCCTTTCCTCTTCTTTCTTTGGGCTTTGTTTTTCATTTTTGGAATTCCTTTATATAGTAGGTTAGGTTGTTGGTTTGAGATTTTTCTTGTTTCTTGAGGTAGACCTATATCACTTTCCTTTTAGAACTGCTTTTCTGCACCTCATAGATTTTGGAAAGTTGTGTTTCTGTTTTCATTTATCTTGAGGTATTTTCTGATTTCCTCTGATTTCCTTATTGACCTATTGGTTTTTTAATAATGAGTTGTTTTGTCTCCATGTATTTGTGTTTTTTTCCCATTTTTCTTCCTATAGTTGATTTCTAGCTGCATATTGGTGTTGGTAGAAAAAAAATGCCGGATATAATTTCTATTCTTTTGAATTTGTTTAGACTTGTTTTGAGGTTTAGCATGCAGTCTGTCTTGGAGAATGTTTCGTGTGTACTTGAAAAGAATATGTATTCGCTGTTTTTAGATGAAGTGTCCTGTAGATACCTATTAAGTCCAGCTGGTCTATTATGCCATTTAAAACCATTGTTTCCATATTGGCTTTCTGTCTGGATGATCTGTAAATTGATATCAGTATTATTAAAGTCCCTTACTATTACTGTATTATTGTAATTTTCTCCCTTTATGTCTGCTAATGTTTTCCTTATATATTTAGGTGCTCCTCTATCAGATGCTTCTGTGTTAATGAGTGTTATATCCTATTCTGGAATTGATTCCTTTATCATTATATAATGCCCTCTGACTTTTCTTACAGACCTTATTTTAAAGTCCTTTTTGTCTGATATGAGTGTTATCCCTGCTTTCTTAATCATTTCCATGTACATGAAATATCATTTTACATCATCCCTTCACTTTCATTCTTTGTGTGTCTTTAGCTCTTATGTGAGTCTCTTGTAAGCAGCATAAAGATGGGATGTTTGTTTGTTTTTGTTTTTAAATCCAGTCAGCTACTCAGTCTTTTGATTGGAGCTTGTAGTCCATTGACGTTTAAAATGATTATTGATAGCTATATACAGATTGCCGTTTTGCTACTTTTTGTTTGTTTTTGTAATTCTTCTCTGTTCTTTTCTTCTTTTAGTTTCTTCCTTTGCGGTTTGATGATTTTCTTTAGTAGTATGTTTGTGTTCCTTTCTCTCTTTTTGTATGTGTATATTAAAGATTTTGGGTTTTTGGTTACCATGGGTTTTCTATATATAGACCTATAACTATATCTTCTGGTTCTAAATTGTTAGTCATTTAAGTTCAAATATATTCTAAAAACCTACCTTAAATTTTTTTTTCTCCTCTACATTTTGTGGGATGTTTTGGGGTCATATTTTACATCTCTCTCTCTCTCTCTCTCTCTCTCTCTATATATATATATATATATATATATTCCTTCACTGTTTGTTGTAGTTATAGTTGATTCTTACAAGTTTTGGCCTTTTACTCTTTGGACTAGATTGCTTACGTGGTCAATACTCTGCCTGTACTCTATATTTTTCTTTACTCTAGTAGGCTTTTTCTTTTCCTGTAGATACTTCCTATAGCCTTTTCCATTTAGAGAAAGCACTTTCAAATTTCTCTTAGAGTAGGTTTAGTACTGATGAACTCTTAATTTTTGCTTGTCTGTGAACTTCTTTATCTTTTCTTCAATTCTAAATCATAATCTTGCTGAATAGAGTACACTAGGTGCAGGTTTTTCTTTCGTAGCCCTCTGAACATACTGTGCCAGTCCCTTCTGGCCTACAAAGCTTCTGCAGGAAAATCAGCTAATAGCCTTTTGGAGGCTCCCATGTATATGATTCTTTATTTTTCCCTTTCTGGCTTGAGAATTCTCTTTTTAATTTTTGCCACTTTAATGATTATATGTCTTGATGTGGATCTGTTGGGTTTATCTTGTTTGAGACCGTCTGTACTTCCTGTATCTGGATATGTTTTTTCTTCAGATTTGGGGATTTTTTTTAATCCATAATTTCATTAAATGTATTTTCAATTCCTTTCTGTCTCACTTCTCCTTCTGGGGCATCTATAAAATGGATATTTGTACATGTGATGTTGTTCCACAGGTCTCTTAAACTGTTCTCAGTTTTTTTTTTTTTTTTTCTTTTTGCTGTTCTGGTTGGGTAGTTTCCACTACTGCACCTTCCAGATCCCTAATGCATTCTTCTGTATCACCTAGATTGTCATTAATTCTGTCTAGTGTGATTTCCATTTCAGTTACTGTTTTAGGAAACGATAATCTGAAGATGAAAGGATAAATGCTAAAGTTATTAAAATATTTTTTCATAGATATTATTAAAAATAGACCCTAGGCATACTGAATATTCAGGAAAAGGAAACTGATATTTATTGAATAATTATCATTGGCATATATTTTCAAATAATTATCCCATTTACTCCTTAATAATACATAGAGTATAGTTTTAAAAGCATAGGAAACACATTAATTCATGATTTGTTCGGGCTTTAGGGCAAAACTATCGTTATCTAGAATCTTTCTTGTTTTATTTTTATTCCACTGATTTTTAAATATTAGGTAATAATTTCATACTGCATCAGGGGATGATGTGTTGCCTGTGTTAAATATGTTAAGGTGAAATTGATCCCTTCTCAGGGGACCTTGGTGGTTATTCACAGGCCTTCATTTCAATAAGAAAAGGCTGTTTTTTCCTGAGTTATCTACTTTGGTTCTCCATTCAACTGCTGAAACAAAATACTGAAAGTATTATGTAAGTAATAATGCTATGAGAAACCATTAGTAAAGGTGAAAATAGCCAATTAGGGAAGAAAGAGTGAAGGAAGATCCAATCACAATATAAAAGGATTCACCACAGAATTCTTATAATCTGAGCATTTAGGGCTTGATTACATTTTATTAGAACTTGTCATAGAGACTGAGCGCCTGAGAACTTAGTGAGAGCCACTACCAAGTAAGGGAAGTCAAAATAGAAATAAAGCTTCTCTGGTACAACACAGTAACTTAAAAAGAAGATGTTAATTTATTTAACAATCATCCTTAAGACATTACTGTTTCATGTTGGAGCCTATTTTTATATTATCTATGAAACTTGCTGAACAAATAGAATGAGTATTCTCTACTGCCTACGAAATACCAATTATAATCATGTTTTAGGCACATCAATTTACTTGCAAACTACTGATATACTATTTAAAATAGTCCCCGGAGTTCCCATCATGGTGCAGTGGAAATGAATCCAACTAGGAACCATGTAGTTGTGGATTCCGTCCCTGGCCTCTCTCAGTGGGTTAAGGATCCGGTGTTGCTGTGAGTCGTGGTGTAGGTCACAGATGAGGCTCGGATCCAGTGTTTTTGTGGCTGTGGTATAGGCTGGCAGCTGTAGCTCTGATTGGACCCCTAGCCTGGGAAGCTCCATATGCTGTGGATGTGACCCTAAAAGGCAAAAAAATAAATAAAATAACCCCTAAATAGTCATTCAAGTAACTTCCTTCAAGGGCTTTCTTAAGCAAAATAAATTAAATTTGTTCACAAAATAGTTTCCAATAATGTATATCTTTTGCCATGGATTAATTATATAAGCCTAAATTAGCACCTGTCTCAGGTTGTTAAGCAGAAGCTTGACTAAAAGGCTCTATTTAGAACAGCATTAGGCAGAGAGAGGTAGAGTAGAAGGAGCACCACACATATATATGGACGGGAATTCTAGTCCTATTCCCCTAGCAAGCCTACTGAACTTGTGTAAATTACTTTATCACCTTACACTTCAGTTTCCATATCTATAAATTAAGAGGTTTAGAGTCCATCAGAGTTGATGGGGGATGGGGGCATGCAAATGGTCTCCTTGGGAAAACTGTTATTCCCTGCTCAGAAAAATACTTGTGTGCACACAAACCCACGCATTTTACTACATAATTTCAGGAGGTTACTGTGAAAATTAAATGAAATTGTGAATTTATTCCTCCATTGGGAGTGTTCTCTAGCTTCTAAGTTTCGGTAAAAGCCACAGTTTTTCAAGCCTCTTTTGGGGGAAAAAAAGAGATTTTAAAGTATACAGCTATCAAGTTGCATGAGATAATATTTCACTTTTTATAAGAAGCCATCTCTTTCAGCAGTTACTAGGATTTGTTTTTTAGAGGAGGGGGTGGCAATCTGTCATCAGAGTGTTGACAGGTGAAATTTGACAGGGTTGAGATGGTATAGCTGCAGGCCACTTCAGAATTTTTCACTGTCTTTCCTATTTGAAGAGAAAGGATCTCTCTTTTTCATTCTTGCTCACTTTGCATAGTCTTTGATTTATATGCTTTTTAAAACTGTAACTCTAAACGAACAAATTATTTCAGCAGTTAGCATTGGTTTAGATAAGGGCATTTTAGTGTGCTCTTTAACTCATCTCTGTAGGAATTATTCTTGAAATTCAGTTTATTTTCTTTGAAATTGCATTTCTTTTTATCTATTCAAATGTAGGATAAAAATATATTTATGGAATTATAATCTAGAATTATCATGTTCACACTGCCAATATTTCTATTTTTCCTGTCTTGCTGTGATTAGGTATATCCTAAGAAGGAGAGTTAAGTCTGTATTTTTGAAGATCAGAAAGACAGGCTACATAAGTTGAAGGTGGTGGTGATCTAAAATTATTTTATGGTTGTTGTTACTATTTGCTTATGCAAGTATACTTTCCCCCCCTAAAATGCCTGATATAAGGCCATTGAAATTATTTGGCAAGGTCATGGAAAAAAATGCACTTCAGTGAGATACAAGTCTCTTTGGAATGATGGAAAATTGTGTGTATTGTGTGTAGCAAAATATTTGAAATGAGCATCAGCAAACAAGATGTTTGTATTAACAGGAACCTAAAAAATGGCTATGCAAAGGTCAACACTGATCTTTAAATATTAGTGAAATTTAATTTGTTGCATGTAATGAGTAGAAAGAAGAGGAGAAAGCAGGACACAATGAAGAAGCCATTGATAAATTGTCCAAATGTCAAAACTGCTTACAGTACAGAAAATGTTAAATTGACATGATCTGTTTGCCTAAGTGAATTAAACAGTTTGTACAATGCCCTAGAGAAATATTTTCTAAATTTAAGTATAAGAGGAGATTTATAAAGATTTTTGCCATAATTTATTTTGAGAATGGAAAGGGACTCTGCTGTTTTTTTCTAGGTGTAGAATTTCATCTTACTTCTTTTAGAAAGAATGATACACAACTTCTCTTGGAACAGGAATCTGTTACTGTTTACTTCATCTAGAAATAGCATCATTTGACCAGTTGTTAGCTGCTGTGAAGAACCATATTGGCCATGGCACTTGTACAGCCCTAGCAGAACTGAGTTCAAAGAGCTTTCTGTGATGTTCTGCCCAGTTTAAAAAAATGTGAATTCTGTATTCTCTGTATTTTCTTCATTTATAAAGTTGACAAATTTTAAAAGAGTTAATATGTCTAAAGTATATAACAAAGGATTAATATTAATATGCAAAGTATGGGAGAGAGAACTTAATAGGATGATGAATAAAAGCGAGGAACTGGAAATTTATAGAAGAATCGAAATGAAGAAAATACATGAAATTATGTTAGATCTCTTTAATGAATGGAAAAAAGAAACTATAAGCATCAATTTTTCACTTCTAGATTGGCAAAAATTAAAAGCTTTGATAAAGTTCCATGTTATGGAGGACATAGGGAAGAGGGCAGTCGTGTTATTAGTAGAAATGTAAATTCGTACTGTCATCTTGGAAGCCAGTTTGGCAGTACCTATTAAAATGTGAGAGGTACATATATATTTTCATAATTTTATTTGTAAGGTGAAAAGAAGAAACAGTCATGTTCATAAAGGGAATGGTTAAGTAAATTATGATCGGTATCCAATGAAACATCTTGCCGTTATTAAAAAACAGTAAGGTAAATCTGTATATGCTAACAGAATGTTCATGCTGTGGTGATCAGTGGGGAAAAAAAGCAAATTGTGTATTTAGTAAAGCCAGTCTTTACTAAAATATAAAACAAGTTAGTATGGGTGTGGACATACCGTAAGTACCTGAAGAGAGTCTGGAAGGCCACCTGCCAGGTTGTGCAGTGTCTCCTGCAAAGTAGGGAGGGCCTATGTGAGGGAAACACATTTAATTTAACATCAAATACTCCCATATTGTTGGCATTTTTTAAACAATAAGCATGCATTAGTAGCATAATTGAAAAAACCCAAGAAGAAATGAAAGACCAGATAGGATGTCTAATGGAATTAAAAGTTTCTTCATTTTTTGTATGATTTTAGATTCTGTAGCTTGTTTGAAAAATAAGGACAAGATAGGGAGTTCCTGCTGTGGTGCAGGGGGTTAAGGAACCACCACTGTCTCTGTGGCAGTGTGGGTTTGATCGCTGGACCAGCACAGTGGGCTAAGTTCTGGCATTTGCGGCTGTGGCTGGTATTGGATCCCTGGCCTGGGAACTTTCATATGTTGTGGATGCTGCCAAAACAAACAAACCAAAAAACGCCCCCAAAACCAAAAGGACATGATAGAAGGTGTTTTTAGCACACTGCTTTGTGCTTTTGCGTTTTGGTTCTGCCCTTTAGCTGCCTAGTGTTAATTGTTAAATCTAAAATTTTGTAAGTTGAAGTATATTACCTTATAGCATTTATTTACTCTTTGCAGTTGGTGCTCATTATCAGATAAATATATTCTGAATAATTACACTTAACGGTTAGGTTGAAAATGTATTCTAGACTTCTGAGCTGATCTAGATCCTTATATGCTATGAGATAACATGATATAATATAGAAAAGCTCTAGATACATTTAAAATAGTTCAATAATATTTGAAGATAAATGTCACTGAGGGAGCTAGGATATATATTTGATAACTGCTGTTTGAGTAAAATTTAAGGATAAAAATTTCATACAGGCAATTAGTTATGTAATACCCACTAATAATGTTCAGTGCTTTTCATCTTCAAAGCATTATACAGCATTAAATAATCCTCACAATACTTTTAGAAATGTAGGTCAATATCATTATCCCTGTTTTTGTAGGTGGGGAAATTGAGGCAGAGAGGTTGAATGATTCGGGGTAAGTTTGTCATAGCAGGATTAGAATTAAGGCATTTTGGGCTCAGAGCCCATCACTCAGAGCAGTAGAACCACACCTTCTTTAGAAGGCTTAATCTTTTTGTCCTTGATAATAACTTTGCCTCTCATTAAACTATGTTGAGTTCATTTCTACATTAAAATTCAGAAACAACAAGTTTGAGCACTTTATAACCACTTGAAAAAATACATTTTCGGAGTTCCCATCGTGGCTCAGTGGTTAGCGAATCTGACTAGGAACCATGAGGTTGCAGGTTCGATCCCTGGCCTTGCTCAGTGGGTTAAGGATCCGGCGTTGCCATGAACTGTGGTGTAGGTCACAGACATGGCTCAGATCCCAAGTTTCTGTGGCTCTGGTGTAGGCTGGCTGCTACAGCTCCAATTCGACCCCAAGCCTGGGAACCTCCATATGCTGCGGGAGCAGCCCAAGAAATGACAAAAAGACAAAACAAACAAACAAAAAAACCATTTTCTCTTCCATGACTTTCCTGGCACTATATTGTCTTAATCTGTCTTTTCCATTGTCACCTTATTAGAGAATTACCAAAATATCTATCTTTGACTTTATTTTTCTTCTGGGATTTTATTCAGTGGCTCTGGTTTCCTTTCTATTTAGGGAATCCCAAAATATTTTTTATATAGTCTATGCCCCTTTTCTACATTCCTAGCTACCATTCTGCTGATATCAACCCTTATAACTTAAACTCCCACTGTGTCTAAAATTCAGTTTATTGACATTAGTAAAACTTGTTCCTGTTCTAGACTAACTTGTTTCTATGTATGTTTCAATCCAAGCACTTCCCTCGAAACTAGGATAAACCAGGTGGAAATAGGTCTGGATAAAGGGTTTCTGGGAACCAGTCATGGCCAGATCAGTGGTATTTGAGTCCTTTGTCAGGGTGAAGAAGCTGAATCCCATTCTAAGGAAGAGGAAGAGCCAGAGTTACAAATTGAGAGACAAGACTAAAGTATAAGAGGAAACCAAGTAGCCAGGTCAGCTACTAAGAAAATTGAGGTTGTGGGTTGAGTAGTTGAGTCAGTGGTTGTGAACAGAATGCTCTGGTATACTTTTACCTGGCACATGATGATGGAGGCATGTCTGCTCAGTGGAGCCACGTACAAGGCAAGGGTCATGTCTGTGCAGTAACCAGATCCCCATCCCATGATGTTCAGTCCAAATTCTTCCTTCTTCCTCACCTCCACAATTCATCAGTTCCCATACACTGTTGAGTCTTTCTTCAAAAGATCACTCCATTCTGATTCTTGATTTACATTCCAACCACCATCCCGATTTCAGTCCTTGTTGCTAATATTGGTGTTGTCTGTTACTTTATTACCTTTCTAACAGATCACTCTTATTAAAAATCCCTCCAGTGTTCCCATTCACAAAGTTAATCTTCCAATAACAATTCTGATCTGTTGATTACCCTTTTTAAAATACCTTATCAGATAAGAAACTTTTCTTTATTCCTCAGTAGCTACCTAACAAGATAAAAAGTCCTAATTCCTAATTTTGGCATTTAAAGACTTTCTTAGTATGATCCTGATTTTTCTCTTTGATTTGTGCACCAAACCATTTGCTTATTATTATTCTGTTTTTTTCCAATTTACCTTTCTTTTCTTTCTTTCTTCTTCTTCTTCTTCTTTTTTTTTTTTTTTTTCTTTTTAGAGCTGCACTCATGGCATATGAAAGTTCCCAGGCTAGGGGCCGGCCCATGCTACAGTCAGAGCAGTGCAGGATCCAAGCTGTGTCTGTGACCTATGTGTATATGCGACCACAGCTCATGGCAATGCCAGATCCTTTACCCACTGAGCAAGGCCAGGGATTGAACCCTCATCCTCATGTATACTAGTTGGGTTCTTTACTGCAGAGTCATGAAGGGAACTCTCCTTACCCTTTTTTCTTTATTGAAGTATAGTTGATTTAGAATGTTGTGTTAATTTCTTCAGTATAGCAATGTGATTCAGTTATACTTATAAATGCACTCTTTTTAAAAAATATTCTTTTCCATTATGGCTAGTCATAACACATTGGATATAGTTTTCTGTGTTATACAGTAGGATCTTGTTTATCCCCTCCATATATAATGGCTTACATCTACTAACCCCAACCTCAGACTCCATCCTTCCCCCAACCTCCTTCCCTTTGGCAACCACAAGTTTTTTCTCTATGCCTCTGAGTCTGTTTCTGTTTCAAAGATAGGTTCATTTGTGTCATATTTTATATTCCAGGTATAAGTGATACCATGTGGTATTTGCCTTTCTCTTTTTTTTTTTTTTTGTCTTTTTGCCTTTTCTAGGGCCCCTCCCGCGGCATATGGAGGTTCCCAGGCTAGGGGTCTAATCAGAGCTGTAGCCACCGGCCTACACCAGAGCCACAGCAACGTGGGATCTGAGCCACATCTGCAACCTACACCGCAGCTCACAGCAACACCAGATCCTTAACCCAATGAGCAAGGCCAGGGACCGAACCCGCAACCTCATGGTTCCTAGTCGGATTCATTAACCACTGTGCCACGATGGGAACTCCATGCCTTTCTCTTTCTGACTGACCTCACTTAGTATGATAATCTCTAATTGTATGCATTATTTCATTCTTTTTTATGGCTGAGTAGTATTCCATTGTATACATGTACCACATCCTCTTAATCTATTCAACTGTTAGTGGGCATTTAGATTATTTCCATGTCTTGGCTATTTTTTTTTTTTTTTTGGCTTTTTAGGCACACACCCTTGGTGTATGGAGGTTCCTAGGCTAGGGGTTGCATCAGAGCTATGGCTGCTGGCACAGCAACGCCAGATCCAAGCTGTGTCTGCTACCTACACCACAGCTACAGTAATGCTGGATCCTTAACCCACTGAGCGAGGCCAGGGGTTGAACCCACAACCTCATGGTTACTAGTTGGATTTGTTTCCACTACACCACAATGGGAACTCCCCATGTCTTGGCTACTGTGAATAGTGTAGTGCTATTAAGAACATAGGAGTGCATGTATCTTTTTGAATTATAGTTTTGTCCAGATATATGCCCAGGAGTGGGATTACTGGATCATATGGTAATTCTATTTTTAGTTTTCTGAGGAGCCCCCATACTGTTTTCCATAGTGGCTGTACCAACTTACATTCCTACCAACAGTGTACGAGGGTTCCTTTTTCTCCACGCCCTTTCCAGCATTTGTTATTTGTATACTTTGTAATTATGGCCATTCTGACCAGTGTGAGATGGTACATCATTGCAGTTTTGGTTTGCATTTCTCTTAATAGGTTATTATTACTTCTTAAATAAATCCTGCATCTTTTGTCTAATTTACGTTTTTATATATTTTCCCCCTTTTCTCTCCCTCTATTAAAAAAACCCAACAATCCTCAAATGTCTTCTGCTTTATAAGAGCTTTTCTTTGTTATCAAACTAGAACATCTGCTGAGCATACCCATAGCCCTTTATTTATGTTCCTAAATTTGCACTTACCACAAACTTCATATTAATGCTTTTGTGATTGTTTAATCTGCTATACTAGATTTTAGCTATTTTGATAATAGAGACCATGTTTTATAAATACTTGTATCTGTGACTCATAGAAATATGTCAGACATCTAAGGTGCTCAAAGTATATGTGATAATTAATAATTAGATATCATAGGACTCTCTGAGGTACAAATGACCCAGTGTTTCTAATACTCTAGCCTTTTATTAGTTTTTTGTTAGAATCCTCTGTGTTTTTACACAAAGTTTATCGTTTGGTTTAGTGTTGAATATTTAAAAAAAATCTTTATTTCTGATAATGTGACATTGATTAAATATCTTCATGCAGATGCTTAGCAGATAATTAATATAATTCTATGTAGATGACATTAGACAAGAGATCGTTAGAGTTACTGCTGTGGCACAGTAGGTTGATGATTTGGCTTGTCTCTGTTGTGGCGCCAGTTTGCCTGGAGCAGTGGGTTAAGGATTTGGCATTGCTACAGCCGCGGTGTAGGTTACAGCTCTGGCTTGGATTTGATCCCTGGCCCAGGAACTTCCATATGCTGTTGGTGTGGCTGTAAAAGGAAAAAAAAAGTGTGGGGGAGTATACTGTATTTTATGTAACTTGGAGATTACCTAATGATGAGTAGAATACCCAATACAACTAACTAGTGGTTCATCTTAAATTCATGCTGTTTAATTGTCTTTAACTTGTGTATTTTGAATTGGGTGAATATTTAATCCTCAGAAAGTCTATTGATAATAAATATCAAGTATATATTTTAAGGGTATGCCCAAGAAATATTTCCTTAGGCCCTTTGATGTATTTTGCTAATACACATGCATTTTAAATGTCTTGTTGGGGCCATGGTATCATTTATCTTTGTTAAACTACAGCAGTGTCTTTGCTACTTCTTTCTTTGCATCATGTTTTACATGCAGGTTTTATTTGCCCTCAGGCTTCCTTTCTTTCCTAAAGTAATCAAAATAGCTGATGTCAGAAACCAGGGAAGACAAATATTTTGCACATTTATTTAGTGGAAAGTAATCTTTACCTCTAAAAGTTTTTTTTCTTTTCTTTTCTGTCTTTTTAGGGCCACACCTGTGGCATATGGAGGTTTCCAGAGTAGGGGTCGAATTGGAGCTGTAGCCACTGGCCTATGCAACAGCCACAGCAATGCACGATCTGAGTTGTGTCTCTGACCTATATCACAGCTCACGGCAATGCTGGATCCTTAACCTACTGAGCGAGGCCAGGGATTGAACCTGCATCCTCATGGATGCTAGTCAGATTCATTTCCGCTGAGCCACGATGGGAACTCCAAGGTTTTATTTTCCAAAAGAATGTTATCAAAAGTATAAAAAAGTCACAGAATCTTAGTGCAATGGTTTCTATTTTGTGTTACTTTCTTAAAATGTACCTATATGGTAATAGTTAATCTTAAGGCAAATAAATATTTATTTTAATGTAATCTGTTTTGGAGGGAAGGATTGAAACTTTTGGAGGATGTAACTAGAAAGTGAGAAGGACCCTCTAAGATCCTCTCAATCCTCTGTCCTTAAAATTTGGTCTATAATCTCTCCCCCTACAAAAGAACAGTCAAGATTTAAATCGAGCTCAGGTTAAATTGTGCTTCTTATTCTCTCATGGAGACAGGAAATTTGGATTCAGAATAGCCTTCTGCCACATCTGAGATTGTCATCAATTATAAAATTAATCAGAAAATTATAAAAGTTAAAAAGATATTTTAAAATAAATGAAAATTAAACTATGGGAAATTTTTTTGTTTAGGTTTTTCCTTCTGCTATTTTCATTTGGATAATTCTTTTTAATTTAATTTAATTTATTTTTTGGTGAGGAATTTTTTTTATCATTTATTTATATATACATTTTTTTCTACTGCACAGCGTGGTGATCCAGTTACACATACACGATACTATTCAATATTAAGAAAATTTGCTGTATTTTTTAGTCATTCATTCATTGCAGTCATTTACCCCCAATATAACTACTTTTGGCCTAGTTCTAAGTCTGTGTATAGGGTTTTATTGCCGGAGAAATGAGAAGGGGGGGCTTCATTTTTCCACTTTGTGGTTAGGCAGTCCCTGTTTCACTGCTTTTTAATCCCTGACCACACCCCCTCCAGAAATGCAGAATCCAGCATTCTTCTGAAATTCTTTACTTCTTTCCTTCAAAACAACTATTTATGCACTAATACAATATTTGAATATTACGAGCTCAGTCTTGACTGCTTCCTCCAGGCAGATTTTTCATACAAAGAAATTAAAGCATTCTTTCTAACTGGTGGCATTCTTGAGTAAGATGCAAGTCTTTTTTAAAGGTCTGTGTCTCAAAAAACCTGCACAGTGTAAGAGATGATAAGACATTTTGCAGACTAAAACGGATATTGATTTGGTCCCCTCCAACCATGTCTATGTATTAATTATAGACTTTTTCAAATTTTAAAAAGTTTATTCCATTAATTCTCTTTAATTTTATATGGTCTTATTAGCAGATTTTTGAAGTTCAGGGGGAAAAAAGCAGTGAATAACCCACATTTGACTGTCTTTTGCCTGTGTGCTAATGCATGACCCCTGCAAAGCCTCCCCCTTAATTATAAATATTTTGGAGAGTCTGCATTGTCACATGTGTCCATAAATAAGTCCAGTCTTTTACTAATGGACCTTGGTCATTTTCTTCTCCTTTGCCTCCCCTAGTACTTGCTAGGCCTGCTCCATCAAGTTATTATTGCTGCCACCATATCTATCTTTGCTGGGTGTGGATCCTGCTTTGTCTGGATACCACTACCCTGAGTACATTAATACGAAGTCCTACCAGACCTGCTTACTTTCTACTGGGCACCACCCTCTGTGGTTACGTCACCACCCTTAAACCAAATATCCCAGGGGCCATAAAAGTGTCATTTGTAAGGTAGAATGTCTCGCTCCCTTTTGTCCTGATGTTTTTAGTGGGAAACTAGAGTGGTGTTGTTTATATATCAAAGTACTTTTAGAAGTAGTCTGTACATTTTCTCAGTCATCCCACCCCCATTGAACCTAGACAAGAATCCTGGTTTCAAGTCTAGCTCAGAGTTTGTACACTACTTACTATTCTCAGAATTTCCCCTTATGTCCATTCGCAAAGGGTCAAGGGCTTTGCACTGACATTTGACGTTCTCCACAGACCTCATTTTGCTTTTTCTCCTCCAAACTCCATAAAATCTGAGTATGATAGGATTTTCAATGGTAAAGATACACAGTGAACTTGTGTTTTCCAAGTTAAAAGCTTCTCTCTCTTATAAATAGCCAGTGTGCATTAAAAAGAAAACTGTGCTCCACTCCCCATTCTGTATGAGGTGAATGTTTTTTTAAATAAATTCTTTACTATTCATTGACTTAAACTGAAAAAGAGAATTTCAAGTACAGTCTTCTTTTGATATGTAAGTAAAAATGTGGCCTTTTTAGTTTCAGCTTTAAAATTTTATCTCTAGTTAATTTGCATGGTGAAACCTTTTTACGGTTTTATGGACAGAACAGTTCTTTTATGATCCTTAAAGAAATTGTCAACAGTTTACAGTATGTATTTCTGTTACATAGGAAAGTCTATGTGTAGTATAATACTTATATTATTTCCAAGCAAACAGTTAAGTTATTTAAATTCCTTTCAAATATATGTAAAATAGTGATTTTTTTTGGATTCATCTTAGCCTTTTCCCAATCTGTCTAAATTGATGAAGTTCTAATGGATTAAAAAAAAAATCAACAGACCATCACTAGCACCTGCTATGAAAACTGGGAGGAAATAGAGGATGTACATTTTTGCTATGTTTTATTTAATGCAGGTAGAGTAGAATATCTGGATCTATCATGACATGCAGGTTAACAAACTAATCTGAATGCTAATGAGGTTTCAAACAGTTTACTTCTAAGTAAATATATTTCCTATACTAGTAACTATATACCATTTACCTTGCAAATTCCACCTTAATTAGCCTGTTAGTATGTGAGAGATTATAAATATTTGCTTTGTATATTAAAAATACACCACACAATGTTTGTACTTTCAACTACTTAACAGACATTTCTTTTCCTTAAAAATATGTTTTAAAAAAAAAAGATTAAATACTAAATAATTTGAAATATGCTCAGTCTTAGAATCGAAACATGTATTATTGGAAACCCAAATATATATATTTTTTCTTACAGTATTTCTCAATGTAATGGCATACTAAGTATAGGAAAAGAAGTGTGTTTTTCCTTTTTCTGGAGTTTATTTCTCCATGGTTAGCCAGGGATATAGTAAAGTGAACCATATCTCAAATATTAGTAGTGGCAGTGATTCTTTTTATTATTTCTAAGGGACCTTGGTTTTATTGGCAGTAGAAGATAATTAATTGGCACCTCTTTTTAATATTTTTAAAACAGGACAGAGATTCCTTCTGCAATCAGATGTCTTTCTGCCTGACTGAACTGCACCTGTGGTCTTTGAAGAATACCTTACACATTGGGGGTAAATAAGCTCTAGATTAATTTCAACATTTAAAAAATATAAGTTGCAATAATATAAATAAGTACTTGCAGAGATCAGCGCTTAGATTCTCCAACTGGATTTGCATTATTTTCTTTATACTTAACGAAAAATTTGCTAGTGGAAAGTAATTTCTTTTAGGTAACATTGATTAATTTATTTTTTCAACTTGAGTTATATTGTTTTGTTTTGAAAATTAATTTTATTGGCCTGCTATCTGTTTCCTCTTAAGATACATACATACTCCATTTTTTCTGGGATTGTTCATAATAGCTGATCTTATATTCATAAATGTTTGCTGGCTTGCTAATGGTAAATGCATTTCTCTTTGCTAGTAAAGTAATGTTTGAAACATACAGCTAAGACGTACAATTATATTCATTTTTTTTGCATTTCACATTTTAAAAATTTATTTATTTATTTATTTATTTTGTCTTTTGTCTTTTGAGGGCTGCACCTGTGGCATGTGGAGGTTCCCAGGCTAGAGGTCTAATTGGAGCTACAGCTGCTGGCCTACACCACAGCTCACAGCAACGCCGGATCCTTAAACCACTGAGCGAGGCCAGGGATCGAACCCGCAACCTCATGGCTCCTGGTTGGATTCGTTTCCACTGCGCCATGACGGGAACTCCAGCATTTCACATTTTTTTTCGGAATAAAGTATATATATCTTAGGAAATACCTTTTTAAAAATCTTTTCCTTTTTGAGTATCTAAAGCATCTCTTGTATTTAGGAGGACAATTTTATTTATGTCTTTAGCATCATTATGAAGAAAATGGTTTACCTTGCAAAGCACTATTTCTTTATATCAAATATATAATTACAGATGGATGCCATTATAATTTCATTAAGTTTAGCTTGCTTAAAATGCATATGGATAGAATTTCCAGTTAAATAAGGTGGACGTAACACACATTTGCTTCCTACCCAGATTCTTTTGAAATGAAAGTAAATACAATAAAGAAGGTGGAGTTCCCACTTTGGTTTAGTGGAAATGAGTCTGACTTGTATCCATGAGGATACAGGTTTGATCCCAGCCTTACGCAGTGGGTTAAGGATCTGGCATTGCTGTGAGCTGTGGTGTAGGTCACAGATGTGGCTCAGATTCTGCATTGCTGTGGCTGTGGCGTAGGCTGGTAGCTGCAGCTCCAATTTGACCCCTAGCTCAAATTCCTTTGACCCCACTGGAATTTCCGTATGTTGCAGGTGTGGCCCTAAAAATCAACAAACAAACAAACAAATAAATAAATAAAGAAGGTATAAACTAACCTACAGGGAATAGGAGACAAAGAGAGGAGGCAATTGCAGTTGAACAGCTTTAGGAAGGGATGGAGGAATTACCAAAACTTAAAAATTTGTATATCAAATGTTTACAGATAATTCCAATGACAACAAATTTGAGTCTCAAAACTCTTAGGGGTATAGAAATTTGAGGAGTGAGATACTGAAAAAGGATGGAACTATGGCATGAGGGGGATAAGAAGGTCTTAAAAATATACATAAGAAGTAGTGAGATACTTCTTTCTCTCTTTTTTTTTTTTTTGGCTGCATTCATGGCATGTGGAAGTTCTGGGCCAGGGATTAAACCCACACCATAGCATTGACAACTCCCAATCCTTAAGCTACTGAGCCAACAAGGAACTCCGAGATACTTCTAATACTGGGGAAATACGTAATTTAGGGAGGCCGAAAATCAGCCCCAGTTAAAGAAGACAGGTGAGAGGTGCTGGACTGAAAACAAGAGATGAAGTGAAAACCTACATACTAATAGGTGAGGACCTCATAATACCTTCATAATCAGATTAATCTTCATCTCTGAATATTGTGGCTAGTTGTATACCTTCCAAGAAAAAAGGAGCTGAGGGAGTCCTCTCTGGAGCAACTCTATGGCTCCAGAGGGCCCAATCTACAGTAATATTTTAGGTGGTCCTCCAGTAAAACACTCTGGTTTCTCAGTGACCAGTGAAGCCCACCAATTGGCAAGACTTGTTCATATATATTGAGCATCCAGTTAGCTTCTGAGCACCTCACTTTAAAATATGAACAGCTAGAAGCAAAATATAGACATTTCAGTAGTCTTTCTGAAATTAAAATATGTAGCAAAAAAAATTAAACTCAAAAGAGTAAAAGAAATTTTGTCAGAAAATAGAAAAAAAAAAAAACCAAAGAAAATTAACCTGTTTCACTGTTGGTGAAAGTATAAATTGGAAACAACTACTTTAGGAAACACTTTATCATCATCTAGTGTAGTTGAAGATTTATGTCACTTACTAACCAATTATTCCACTCCTAGATATATATCCTAGTGAAAGCCATGATAACTTATGTACCAGGACACATGTACAAAAATATTCATAATAGTACTGTTCGTAATGCAGGAAACTAGAAACAGCCCAAATGTTAATCAGCAGGAGAGTGGATACATACATTTATGCAATGGAGAAAGTGAATGAATTATAGCTGTATGCAACAATATAGGTCAATGTCAGGAATATAATATAGGGCAAACAATTTAAAAAGTAAGTTGCCAAAGAGCACATGCAGTATGATTGCATTTAGAGGAAATTCAAAAACAACAGTCAAAATTAAATCATGTATTGTTTCAGGAGACAAATATTTATGGTAGTACTATAAATAAAATTATAGGAGGAGTTCCTGTCGTGGCACAGTGGTTAACAAATCCTACTAGGAACCATGAGGTTGTGGATTTGATCCCTGGCCTTGCTCAGTAGGTTAAGGATCCAGTGTTGCCGTGAGCTGTGGTGTAGGTTGCAGATGCAGCTCAGATCCTCCGTTGCTGTGGCTCTGGTGTAGGCTGGTAGCTACAGCTCCGATTTGACCTCTAGCCTGGGAACCTCCATATGCTACAGGTGTGGCCCTAAAGAACTTAAAAAAAAAGAAAAAGAAAAAGAAAACTATAAACACAAAATTTTAGTACCTTTGAGAAGAAAGGGAGTTGAAGGGAAATAGTAAAGGGTGTACAGGAAGTTTAAAAGACAATGTTCTTGGGGGAAGTTTCAAGATGGCAGCACAGAAGATCCTGAACTCATCTCCTCCCATGGACACAACAGATTGAACTATAGATGGAATAATTCCCTCAGAAAGGGACCTGGAAAATGGATGAATAGTACCTCCACAGTGAAAGTAAAAAGACAGCATTGAAATGGTTAGGAAGACAAAAAGACAGTCTTGCCAAGATAAAAAACCACATCTTAGCCATGGCAATGCACGACTGGGAGGGATACAAAGGGGTTCTTTTCTTTGAGTTACAAGGAATTAAGACTCCACATCAGGAATCCCAGCCCCTAGATCCTATGCATGAGAGATAAGTCCTGAAAATACCTGACTTTGAAAACCAATGAGGAATATGTCCAGGAAAACTGTAGAACTGCAGAGAATAAAAAAAAAAAAAAAAACCCTCACTCTTTAATAAAGAGTATGTATACAAACTCAATTGACCAGAAAACCAGTACAAAAACACCAGATTTCTTTAGAAGCACATGGACCGCCTCCTAATCTTGAAGCATCTGCTAGAGAAGTAGGAACCAATTGGGACACTCCCTGGAAAATGAGACACTAGCAGGAGCCATTTTCACAATTTTAACCTGCCTTCTTAATTCTGTTGCAGACAGGTGCCATTTTGAAATTCTCCCTCTAAGCTATTAGCACCCCTGGGTGCACCCCAGAGAATCTCACCTACTCATGTACTTCAGCCAGGTCTCATAGCTGGCCAAGTGATAGCTGCCAGCTGCTCTAGAGGCAGCCCTGCCCACCACCATGCCACCCCAGCAGCAGCTGACAGAACGGGAGGGTGTATACAGCCCATATAAGGGACACCCCTTGAGTATCTGGCTCTGGTGGCCAGGCAGGATTATACTTCTAAGCTTTGTGGGACATTTCTTAAACAAGTCCACTACTTTAAGACTGGAGAGATAACTAATTTACTTGATAAACATAGAAACTTAGGCAAAATGAGATAGAGTAATATGTTCCAATCAGGAATGTAAGACAAAATCTCAGAAAAAGAACTAAAGAAAATGGAAATAAGCAATCTACAGTATAAAGAGTGTATAGTAGTGATCATTAAGATGCTCACCGACCTCTGGAGAAGCATGGATGAACACAATGAGAACTTCAACAAAGATATAAGGAATAAGAAAGTACTACACAGAGGTTATAACTGAACTGAAGAATATACTAGAGGGGTTCAACAGCAGACTGAATGAGGTAGAAGATTGAACCAGCAGGCTAGAAGACAAAACAATGGAACTCAGAAGGCAACAAAATGAAAAAAAGAATTTTAAAAGTAAAGCTGACTTAAGGGACCTTCAGTATAACATCAAGCAGAATAACATTTGTATTATAGAGGTTCCTGAAGGAGAAGGAAAAGAGAAAGGGCCAGAAAAATTATTTGAAGAGAAAGTAGCTAAAAATGTTTTCTAATTTGGGAAGGAAACAGACATCCGGATCCAGAAAGCCCAGAGAATGCCAAATAAAATGAACTCGAAGAGATGCATATCAAGACACATTACAATTAAAATCGGGAGATGTTAATGGTAAAGAGAGAATTTCAAAAGCAGCAAGAGAAAAACAACTAGTTATATACAAGTGAAACCCTGTAAAGGTTATTGGTGGAAATTTTCAGCAGAACCTTGGCAGGCCAGAAGGGAGTGACATGTCATATTCAAAGTGCTAAAAGGAAAGAGCTTGCAATCAAGAATTCTCTACCTAACAAGGTTATCACTTATAATTGAAGGAGAGATGAAGAGTTTCTCAGATAAGTAAAAACTAAAGGAATTCATCACCATCAGACTGACCCTACAAGAAATGTTAAAGGGACTCTAGTGTTCAAAGAAAAGAAATGGTACTAATTAATGCTAAGAAAATAAGAGTGAAAATATCACTGGAAAAGGTAACTATACAATAAAGGTAGTGGATCAATTGCTTAGAAAACAAATGTGAAGGTTAAAACACAAAAGTAGTAAAACTAATTAAAATTACAACAAGTAGTTAAGGGATGTATAAAATAAAAAGATGTAAAATATATCAATGGATATATAAAATGTTGGGAGTAAAAAGTTAAAACTTTGGAATGCATTCAAATTTAACACTACTATTTAAATAGGATGTTATATGTGAACATCACAGTAAACACAGGGAAAAATCTTATAGTAAATACACTAATGAAAATAGAAAGAAATAAAGCATAGCCCTAGAGAAAAATCATCAAAGCACAAGGGAAGAGAGAAAGAAGAAAAAAGGAACAGAAAAGAACTTCAAATACAGCCAGAAAACATTTAACAAAATGGAGTAAGTATGTACTTATCAATAATTACTTTGAATACAAATAGACTAAATTCTGCAATCAAAAGAGGCCAAAATGTCAAAATGGCTATAGTTACCCAAGGCAATCTACAAATTCAGTGCAACCCCTGTTAAATTACCAATGCCATTTTCCACAGAACTAGAACAAAAAATTTTGAAATTTGTGTGGAAACACAAGATCCCAAATAGCCAAAACAATCTTGAGAAAGAAAAACAGAGCTGGAGGAATCAGGCTTCATAACTTTATACTATACTTCAAAGCTACAGTAAACAAAACATATAACAAAAATGGTTATATAGATCAGTGAAATAGGATAGAAAGCCAAAAAATAAACCCACCCACCTATGGTCAATTAATGTACAACAACAGAGGCAAGAATATACAGTGGAGAAAAGAGATCCTCTTCAATGGGTGGTGCTGGGAAAACTGACAGTTGCATGTAAAAGAATGAAATTGGAAGTTCCCATCGTGGCACAGAGGAAACGAATCTGGGCTAGTATTATAAAGATGCGGGTTTGATCCCTGGCCTCACTCAGTGGGTTAAGGTTCTGGCATTGCTGTGAGCTATGGTGCAGGTCACAGATGTAGCTCGGATCTGGCATTGCTGTGGCTGCGGTGTAGGCTGGCAACTGTAGCTTTGATTTGATCCCTAGCCTGGGAATTTCCACATGCTGTGGGTGCAGCCCTAAAAAGCAAAAAAAAAAAAAAAAAAAAGAATGAAATTAGAGAAGTTCTCATTGTGGCTCAGCAGGTTAAGAACCTGACTTTGTCTCTCTGAGGTTGAGGGTTCAATCCCTGACCTCACTCAGTGGGTTAAGAATCTGGTATTGCCATAAGCTTCATCTTAGGTCACAGATGTGGCTTGGATCTGGTGTAGCCATGGCTGTGTCGTAGACTTCAGCTGCAGCTCTGATTCAGCCCCTAGCCTGGGAACTCCCGTATGCTGCAGGTATAGCTGTAAAAAGAAAAAACAAAAAGCAAACAAAAGAATGAAATTAGAACATTCCCTACCCAGGGAACTCTGTACTAATCTATATGGGGAAAGAATCTGAAAAGAATGGATGTGTGTCTATGTATATCTGAATCACTTTGTTGCACAGCAGAGATTATCACAATATTGTAAATCAACTATACTTCAATAAAACTTAAAAAAATTTTGAAACAAAATCGGGCACTTTCGGGGGAGGGATAAATTGGGAAGTTGGGAGTGGCATATATATACTACTGTGTACAAAATCAGTAGGTGAAAAGGACCAACTGGATAGCACAGAGAATCTACCCAATATTCTGTGATGGCCTATATGAGAAAAGAATCTGAAAAAGATACATGTTTATGTATAACTGATTCAGTTTTAGTACATCTGAAGCTGACACAACATTATACTGTACTCCAATAAAATTTAATTAATTAATTAATCCTATAAACTGTGGGGGGGTGGCTGAATAGATTTAAAATAGGATTCATCTATATGCTACCTACAATAGAATTACTTCTTTTATAATTTTTTTTTTGTCTTTTTGCTATTTCTTGGGCCGCTCCCTCGGCATATGGAGGTTCCCAGGCTAGGAGTCAAATCAGAGCTATAGCCACCGGCCTACGCCAGAGCCACAGCAACGCGGGATCCGAGCCGCGTCTGCAACCTACACCCCAGCTCACGGCAATGCCGGATCGTTAACCCACTGTCTTATAATTTTTGAAAGGACACACACAGACTGAAAGTAAAAGAATGGAAAAGACATTTCGTGCAAATGAATATGAAAAGAAAGCTGGAGTAGCTGTACTTATATAAGATAAAATAGACTTTAAAACAAAGATGTTAATAAAAGACAAAGAAGAGCATTACATCATGATAAAGGGGTCAGTCCAGCAAGAAAATATTAGCATTTATAAATATATTTGCATCCAGTAGAGGAATACATATATATATGTATCATAACTGACTTAAAAAGAAATTGAAAACAATACAGTAATAGTAGGGAACTTTAATACTCCACTTATATCAATAAACAGATCATCTAGACCGAAAATCAATACAGACACATTGGACTTAATGACACTTTAGCCCAGATTGACTTAATAGATAAATATAGAATATTCTAGGAGTTCCCATTGTGGCACAGCGGAAATGAATCTGACTAGGACCCGTGAGGTTGTGGGTTTGATCCCTGGCCTTGCTCAGTGGGTTAAGGATCTGGTGTTGCCATGACCTGTGGTGTAAGTCACAAATGGGCTTGGATGCAGCATTGCTGTGGCTGTGGCATCAGCTGGCAGCTATAGCTCCTATTAAACCCCTAGTGTGGGAACCTCTATATGCCATGTGGAACAGTGGCCCTAAAAGCAAAAAAAAAAAAAAAATTCTAATCACAAGTAGCAGATTACACAGTCTTCTCAGTGCACATAGAACATTCTCCAGGATAGGTCACATGTTAAGTTACAAAACAAGTCTCAGTAATTTCAAGAAGATTGAAATCATATCAAACATCTTCTCTGATGACTGCAATGGTATGAAACTAAATATCAATCACAAGGAAAAGAACAGTAAAAAACTCACAAATGTGTATATTAAATAGCATGCTAACAACTAGTGGGTTGTCAAAGAAATCAAAGGCGAAATCAGGCAGTACTTAGAGATGAATGAAAACAGAAATATGTCATACCAAAATCTGTGTTATATAGCACAAGAAGTTCTATGAGGGACGACCATAGCAATACAGGCCTACTTCAAGAAACAAAAAAATCTCAAACAATCTAACTTTACACTGAAAGAAACTAGAAACAGAAGAACAAATGCAGCCCCAAATTAGTAGAAGGAAGGAAATAGTACAGACCAGGGCAGGAATAAATGAAACATAAAATTAAAAAAAAAAAAAACCCAAAAACAAAAATGGAAGAAAAGACCAATGAATCTAAGAGCTTGTTCTTTGAAACGATAAACAAAGTCAACAAACCTTTAGCTAGACTGACTAAGGAGAAAAGAAAGGGGACTCAAAATCAGAAAGAGAAGTTACAGCTTATATCACAGAAAGGCAAACGTTCATAGGAGACTACTATGTGCAATTATATGCCAATGAATTGGACAACATAGAAGAAATGGTTAAATTCCTAGAGAAACATACAATCTTTCAAGACTGAATCATGAAGAAATAGAAACTCTGGATAGACTCATTACTAGTAAGAACATTGAAACAGTCAGTAAACAAAAGCCTTTCAACAAACAGAAATTACAGACCAGACAGTGTCTTCTTTAATTTTGTAAAACAGTCACAGATTTAATACCTGTTCTTCTCAAACTATTCCAGAAAACTTAAGAGGAGGGAAACTTTTGTTTTATGTTACAAAAACCAGACAAGGAAATTGCACAGAAAAGAAAATTACATGCCAATATTCTTGATGAACATAAGTGTAAAAATTCTTAACAAAGCATTAGTTAACCAAATCCAACAATATATTAAAAGGACTATGTACCATGATCAAGTGGGATTTATTTCAGGGACATAAGGATGTTTTATCCACAAATCAGTCAGTATGATACATCACATTAAAAATGAAGGATAGAAATCATATGGTTATCTCAATAGATGGATAAAAAAAATTTGACAAAATTCAGCATCCATGTGAAAAACTTAACAAACTGGGTATAGGCAGACTATACATTAACATAATAAAGACTATATATGACAAACCCAAACTAACATCATACTCAATGGTAAAAAGCCAAAAGCTTTTCCTCTAAGATTAGGAACAAAACAAGGATGTGCACTCTGACCACTTTTAGTCAACATAGTATTGGAAATCCTAACCATGGCAGTTAGATAAGGAAAAAAAATAGAAGACATCCAAATCAGAAAAGAAGTTGTAAAACTGTCACTGTTGGCAGATAACATGATACTGTACATAGATAAATCCAAAAACTTTGTCAAAAAAGTGGCGTAACTAATAAATGAATTCAGTAAAGTTGCTGAACACAAAATCAACGCGCAGAAATCTGTGGCATATTTTACGTGCTAGTAACAAACTATTGGAAAGAGAAATAAAGAAAATGATCCCATTTACAATTGCATTAAAAAGAATAAATGCTTAGGAGTAAACTTAATCAAGCATTTGAAAGACCTGTACACTACAAGACACTGATGTAAGAAATTGAAAAAGATATAAATAAATGAAAATAATATTCCATGTTCATGGATCAGAGGGATTAACATTGTTAAAATGTCCATACTACCCAGTTATCTACAGGCATACTTTGGAGACACTGTGGGTTTGGTTGTAGACCACTGTAAAAAAAGAAAAGCAGATATTTCATAAAGCAAGTCACACAAATGTTTTGGTTTTCCACTGCATATAAAAATCATGCTTACATTATAGTGTCATCTATTAAATGTGCTGTAGCATTATGTTTTAAAAAAACAATGTACATACCTTAATTAAAAAAATACTATATTGCTAAAAATGCTGTACATCATGTGAGCCTTCAGCAAGTCATAATCTTTTTGCTGAAGGAGGGTCTTGCCTCAGTGTTAATGGGTGGTGGTTGCTGAAGGTTGGAGTGCCTGTGGCAGTCTCTTAAAATAAGACAACAATGAAATTTGCCACATTGATGAATTCTTTCTTTCACAGATGATTTCTCTGTCAGACAGTGCTGTTTGATAGCATTTTACCCACATTAGAATTTCTTTCAGAATAGGAGTAAGTCATCTCAAAGCCTGTTGCTGCTTTATCAGCTAAGGTTACATAATATTCTAAATTTCTTGTTTTCATTTCAGTAATCTTTGTACCATCTTCACCAGGAGATTTTATACAAAGAAACCACTTTCTGTGATCATTTATAAGAAGCAACTTCTCAAGAAAACTTTTTTCTCATGAGATTGCTGCAGTTCAGTCACGTCTTCAGGCTCCACTTCTAACTCTAGTTCTCTTGCTGTGTCCACCACATCTGCAGTGGATTTCCTGCAGTTACTTTCTCCAGTGAAGTCTTAAACCTCTCAAAGTTATCTCTGAGGGTTGGAAGTAACCTACTTTAAGCTCCTGTTAATGTAACTATTTTTGTCTTCCCATATGAATCACAAATGTTCTTTTTTTTTTTTTTTTCTCCCCTAGGGCTGCATCTACGGCATATGGAAGTTCCCAGGCTGAGGGTTGAATCCGAGCTATAGCTGCCAGTCTATGCCACAGCTGCAGCTATAGCAACGTGGAATCCAAGCTGTTTCTGCAGTCTATAGCACGGTTCAAGGCAATGCCAGATCCTTGACCCACTGAGCAGGGCCAGGGATCAAACCCACATCCTCATGGATACTAGTTGGGTTTGTTTCCATTGAGCCACAGTGGGAACTCCAGCAAATGTTCTTAATGGCATCTCTAATGGTGAATTCTTTCCAGAAGATTTTTGACTGACTTTGCCCAGATCCATCAGAGGAATCACTGTCTATGGCCGCTATATCCTTATGAAGTGTATTTCCTAAATCATAAGACCTGAAAGTCAAAGTGACTCCATGGATATGCCTTCCTCCCTACACTTAATTATTTCCAGCTTTTGATTTTAAGTGAGGGACATGAAACCCTTCCTTTTACTTGATATCTTAGAGGCTACTATACAGTTATTAATTGGCCTAAATTCAGTGTGCTATTTTTCAGGGAATATGGAGGCATAAGAAGAGGGAGAGAGATGGGGGAACAGTCCATCAGTGGAAGAGTCAAAATACACACGGCATTTATTGGTTAAGTTTGTCTTCTTATATAAGTGGTTCATGGTGCCCCCAAACATGAAAGATCAGTTATTATAGATCACAACAACAAATACGATGAAAATATTTGAAGTATTGCAAGAATTACCAAAATGTGACAGAGACATGAAGTAAGCAAATGATGTTGGAAAACCATGTCTCTTGACATGCTTGAACCAGGGCTGCCACAAACCTTCAACTTGGAAAAAAAAAAAAAAAAAAAAGCTGTGTCTGCAAAGCACAATAAAACAAAGTGCAATACAAAAGTTATTCCTGTATAGATTCAGTGTGATCCTTATTGAAATTCCAAGGGCATATTTCACAGAATTAGAAGAAATAATTCTAAATTTTGTATGGAACCACAAAAGATTCAGAGTAGTGAAAACAATCTTAAGAAAGAATAACAAAGCTGGAGATATTATATGCTTTGATTTCAAACTATACTACAAAGCTGTGGTGATCAAAACAGTATGGTACTGGCACAAAAAAAGGCACACAAATCAATGGAACATAATTGAGAGCCCAGAAATAAACTCGCATATAAATGGACATTTAATTTATGACAAAAGAGCAAAGAATATACAGTGGAGAAAGGATAATCTCTTCAATGAATTGTGTTGGGAAAACTGAACAGCAATATGCAACAGCATGAAACTAGACCACCATCTTATACTATACACAAAAATTAACTGAAAATGTGTTAAAGACTTGAATACAAGACCTGATATCTTAAAATCCTAGAAGAAAACATAGGTGGTAAGCTCCTTGACATCAATCTTGGAGATGAGTTTTTGACATGAAATGCAAAATTAACAAGAGCAAAAATAAACAAGTGGGACTATATCAAAGTATAAAGCTTCTGCATACAAAGGAATCCATTGACAAAATAGAAAGGCAACCTACCTAATGGAGAAAATATTTCCAATCATTTATCTGTTAAGTCCAGACTATATAAAGAACTCATACCACCTAGTAACAACATCAACAACAACACAAAACTGATTAAAAAGCGGGCAGAAGATCTGAGTAGAGATTTTTTCCTAAGAAGATAAACAGATGGCCAACAGGCACATGAAAAAATGTTCAATATCACTAATTATTAGGGAAATGTCAACCAAAACCACAATGAGATATCACCTGTTAGATATCATCTGTTAGAATGGCTGTTATCAAAAAGATAAGAAATAACAAATATTGGGGAGTTGTAGAGAAAAGGGTATCCTTGTACACTGTTGGAGCTATAATTTTGTATAGCAACTATGGAAAACAATATAGAAATTCCTCAAAATATTAAGAATCGAGCTACCATGTGACCCACCTATTCCACTTCTGGGTATTTATCTGAAGAGCCAGAAAGCAGTAATTTGAAAAGATACATGTACCCCCCCATGTTCATTGTAGCACTGTTTACAATAACCAAGGCGTGGAAACAACCTGAGTGTTCACTGATGGAGGAATGCATATAGATGTGGTATATTTATACAGTGGAATACTACTCAGCCCAGTAAGAATGAAAGCTTGCCATTTGCAGCAACATGGATGGAGTATTTTGTTCAGCGAAATCAATCAGATGTGAAAAGACAAGATGCTATGATTTTTACTCATATGTGGAATCTAAAAAACATGACAAAGGAATAAACAAAATAAAACCGTAACAAACTCATAGATACTGAAGTCAGATTAGTGGTTACCAGAGAGGAAGGGGTTTAGGGGTTGGGTGAAACGACTGAAAGGGGCAACTGTATGGTAATGGATGGTAACTAGACTTGTGGTGGTGATCACTTTGTAGTGTGCAGTATGTTGAAATTTAATGCCGTACACCTGAAACTTATATATTAAAAGTTAATGTTCTTTTTCTTAGATTTCTCTTTATGTTTTTAGTCATATATATGTGTTTTATTTTTGAACATTACATCTAATCATTTGTATTTATCCAATAATTAAAATAATTTAAAAACAAAAATGTGAAACAGCATTTTCAGCATAGCACTTTTATTTAGTAATAAATATGCATTCAGAAAAAACTAAGGAAAGACAACAAAAATTATTGATAGTTGTCTCTGAAGAGTAGAAATATAGGAAACTTAAATTTTTTATGTTTTATTTTCTAAATTTTATATAAAAAGCACATTGTTTTTTATAATCAAGAAACCAAAATCATATTGAAATGTGCATAAATATAATAGAAGGAAATAAATGTTGTGACAAAAGACTGTAGTGTATAATGGACCTAGGGAGCAATGAGATCTACAGCCCCAACTGGATCTTTAGCAGGGCCTCTCTGTTCTCTCTGCTGGGACCATTCTTCTCTTTGAACTCATGTGCAGTCCTGCTACTTCTTCAGGTCTCAACTTTAATAAGTCATCTAGAGAAGCCTTCCCTGCCACTTAGACTAAGTTAGTAGTCCTCTTACATGCTTATGTTTGGCATTTAAAGTTTTCTCTCTCTCTCTTTTTTTTCTTTTTTTTTTTTTTTTGGTCTTTTTAGGCCCTCGCCCACGGCATATGGAAGTTCCTAGGCTAGGGGTCGAATTGGAGCTGTAGCTGCTGGCCTACGCCACAGCCACAGCAAGACCAGATACGAGCCATGTCTGTGACCTACAGCACAGCTCATGGCAGCACCGGATCCTTAACCCACTGAGTGAGGCCAGGGATCGAACCTGCATCCTCATGGATACTAGTCAGGTTTGTTACCATTGAGCCACAGTGGGAACTCTTAAAGTATTTTTTAAATTGAGGTATAATTGACTTATGTGTTATATTAGTTTCAGGTTACACAATAATGATTTGATAAGTAGGTTAACAACCTCCACCATACATGGTTTTTTTTTCTTGTGATAAAAACTCTTAATATTTACTCTTAGTAACTTCCCAATATGCCATTATTATTAACTATGGTCACCATGCTGTACATTACATCCCCAGGACTTCTTTATAACTGGAGATTTGTATTTTTTGACTCCTTTTAGCCATTTTACCTACCCTCCCCATCACCTTCCTGACTCTGGCAGCCAGTCTGATCCCTATATCTGTGAGCTTGTTTTTTGTTTTGTAGATTCTGTTAATAAGTGAGTCATATGGCATTTATCTTTTATTTCACATAGCATAAAACCATAACATCCTCAAAGTTCATCCAAGTTGTCACAAATGGTATGATTTCATTCTTCTGATGGCTGAGTAATATTCCATTAGGTATGTATATACACCACCTCTTTTTTATTCATTTATCCATCATTGGACACTTAGATTGTTTCTTTATCTTGGCTATTGTAAATAATGCTGCAATAAACATGATATAATGGTACCTATGTCTTTTTGAATTAGTGTTCTTTGGATAAATACCTAGAAGTGGAATTCTGAGTCATATGATAGTTCTATTTTAAATTTTTTGAAAAAAACCTTCATTCTGTTTTTCATTGTGAATGCACTGATTTATGTTCCCACCAGCAATGCTCAAGGGTTCCCTATTCTCCATATCCTCACCAACATTTATTTCTTGTCATTTTCATAAAAGCTATTCTAATTTGAAATAATCACAGACTTTTACAGAAAACTTGTATGTACAGAGAATTTTTTTAACCATTTGAAAGTACTTTGCAGACCTGATGCCTTATCCCCCAAATACTTTTAGTGTGTTTCCTATAGGAAAGGTATTGTCCACATCATCTGTAGAACCATCAAAATCAAGAAATTAACAATAATGATAGTGCTACCATCTGAGACTCAGTTTCCCCAGTTGTTCCTGCAACGTCCTTTTTTTTAATTACAAAAAGATCTTCAGAATTATATGTTGCATTTAGTCATCATGCCTCTCTATACTCTTTATTTATTTATTTATTTTTGTCTTTTTAGGGCCACACCCGGGACATAAGTAGGTTCCCAGGCTAGGGGTCGAATAGGAGCCGTAGCCACTGGCCTACACCACAGCCACAGCAACGCCAGATCTGAGCTGTATTTGCAACCTATATGTACTACAGCTCATGGCAATGCTGCATCCTTAACCCACTGAGTGGGGCCAGGGATCAACCCACATCCTCATGGATACTAGTCAGGTTTGTTAACCACTGAGCCACGATGGGAACACCATCTGTTCTGGAACAAATCTTTCATCCTTTTAGTTTTTTTAAGTTTATTTTTTAACTTTTGTGACTTTAACTCTTTTGGAGATTTTATGCAACTTTTTTGTAGGATGTCCCTAAATTTGGATATGTTTGAGGTTTCCTCATAAGTAGGTTCAGATTATGCATATTTGATGGAAGTATCCCAGAAGTGATGCTATGTTCTCAATGCAACCTAACAGTGCACAGTTTCAATTTGTGTCTTTACTGCTATGTTCATGATCACTTTATTAAGGTGTTGTTTGCTAGGCTTTTCTACTGCAGTTACTTTTACTTTTGGAATTAATTAGTATTTTGTACTAATTTTATACCTCAAAATATGTTATTTTTTTCCTTATTAAACTATATTTTTATTTTATCCTATGACTTCAGGTACTGTTTTATGCAATGGTTTTAATTAATTCAGTTATTTATTTTGATGTTTAAATAGTCCTTGATGTGGCCAAGGGGACATCTTGCAAGCTGGCTTCTCTGTCTTTGTGACATATCCCTGTCAATATTTGAGTATTTCCACTCTTTCTGGAACATCACATTTTCAGCCTTTTTATTATACTTTCCTTTCCTCAGCACTAGAATCAGCCAGTTCTCTAAGGAGCTTGGTTCCTTTTAGAGGAGAATGGTAGAAGCCAGGATGTGCTTTAGGTGTACCCATTGCTATTGGAGTATCATGGCTCCCAGGCACTCTTAGTGAGCAAGGCTTAATGAATGTGTGTGTGTGTGTGTGTGTGTGTAGGTATGTGGTATGTATGTATGTATACACACACATTTGCATCCATATTCACTTCCATGTCTATCTCCATATATTGAAAACCATGAGTTCACACTTTAGATGCTAATCTGCCACCACAGGGATCATTCTAATTTTCTAATTTTCTCTTTATGTTTGTACTTCTCACACAGTGGGAAAGCTGGGCTCCTATATCTTTATTTTTATTTATTTATTATTATTATTTTTTTTGGTCTTTTTGCCATTTCCTGGGCCGCTCTCGTGGCATATGGAGGTTCCCAGGCTAGGGGTCTCATCAGAGCTGTAGCCACCGGCCTATGCCAGAGCCACAGCAACGCGGGATCCCAGCCGCGTCTGCGACCTACACCACAGCTCACAGCAACGCCAGATTGTTAACCCACTGAGCAAGGGCAGGGATCGAACCCGCAACCTCATGGTTCCTAGTCGGACTCGTTAACCACTGCGCCACGACGGGAACTCCTATATCTTTATTTTATTTACTTACTTATTCAACCTGTATGCATACAGTCTTTTGCCTCTGTGGCCTGTCTCCGTAGCTACTCCCTTCCTTGCATGGATGCCCTTCTCACCCCATGTAGGTTCTGACATACTGCGTTGGGCTGTCCCTGTATATGAATGTCCTCCTCACTGTGTTCAGCTTCTAACACTTAACACAAAGCCATTGCTCCTATGAATGTCCTTCTTACCCTGCTAGGGTTCTGACACACCATGTCCGGCTGACTCCATTTGGGCACCTTCCTCATCCAGCTTAGGCTTTGGAAACCTGTGTGAGATAGCTGTTCTTATGTGGATGCCCTCCTTGTCCTCCTCCAGTTTGAAGAGCCCCTCTCTGGGAAGTTTCCATTGTGGCTCAGCGGAAATCAATCTGGCTAGTATCCATGAGGACGCAGGTTCGATCTATGGCCTCACTCAGTGGGTTAAGGATCCGGCATTGCCACGAGCTGTGGTGTAGGTTGCAGACACGGCTTGGATCTGGCGTGGCTGTGGCTGTGGCGTAGGCCAGCAGCTACAGCTCCAATTCGACTTCTAGTCTGGGAACCTCCATATGCTGAGGGTGCGGACCTAAAAAGACACACTCATGCAGAAAAGAGCCCCACTCTGGGCCAGGTGCAAGATGAAGGAGGTTAAACTAGTGCAGATAGGGAGTTCCCGTCATGGCTCAGTGGTTAACGAAATGACTACGAACCATGAGGTTGCGGGTTCAATCCCTGGCCTTGCTCAGTGGTTAAGGATCCGGCATTGCCATGAGCTGTGGTGTAGGTTGCAGATGTGGCTCAGATCCCACGTTGCTGTGGCTCTGGCATAGCCCAGTGGCTACGGCTCCGATTAGACCCCTAGCCTGGGAACCTCCATATGCTGTGGGAGCAGCCCTAGAAAAGGCAAAAAGACAAAAAAACAAAGCAAAACAAAACAACCAGAAAAACAAAAATTAGTGCAGATAACTCAGGACCCTTTATTACCTTCAAAGTTATATTCTAGAATTGTGATATATAGATGAATGGAATAATGAAATATTATAATAGATACTGCCTGTATGCATAATGTGTATGGTTCTTAGACTTTTAAAAAATCTTTTAATTGAAATATAGCATATATATTGAAAAGTGTAAAGATTATAAATATATGTTTAAATTATCAAAAAGTGGACATATCCATAAAATCTTTACCCAGGTCAAGGAATAAAACATTATCAGTACCCTGCATGCAAGTCCCGCTCGTGATCTTTCCCTGGCACTCCTTATTGGATATTTTCAATATAACCAAAAGAAATAAACTGAATTATTTAATTAATATGTCCCAGTTAATTGCATGATGAATAAAAAAGAGCTTCAGTAAGTACACCTGACTATTTTGAAAAACGTTATTTGAAAAGTTAATGATAGCTTTAATACTTTTGGGGGGAAATTTTTCATTCAATTTCAGAAAATTTGGAGCAGTCAGTCACTAGGGGGCAGCCTGTACTGCTTCCACTACTTTAGAAGTAGTTATATCCTTTTGTTAGTAACTAGAATTATTTTGCATGAAAGGAAACAAATGTAAGAAAGAAATATTTCACTGTTCACCAATAGGAAGAAAACATACAATTATTTTGTACTCCTGTAATTACATTGGAAGAACAGATTCCACGGTTAAATCACTGAGCATCTAGGGAGCTCAGCTATGCTTTTGTAACCCCAACAGAGCATCCAAATTTGAATGGGTTTGGAAAGTTTTTTGAGTCTAAATAAGCTTCAGATAATCTTTCCATAGGTTCCTCTAATTACTTTCTTTTCTGCAGGTTTCCCCAAATACCACACTAGACTCAAGTTAAATCAGAGAAAAGAAAGCCACAGCTCATAATCGAAGTTAGGACATTTCTTCTGTCCACTTTCAGTTGGCATTGCTTAGTGCTGACTGCTTTGTTAGTTTGCTGTGAAAAATATCAGAGGAAGTGTGAAAGAGAAAAGTTAGTCTTCCTTGATTTCAGTTCTGTACCACTCCTTTCTTTATGCTATTCTAGTTTTGTGTAAATTTCTTCCAATTGGACTGGTAAACTTTCTAGTTCGTGCATATCCCTAGAATAGATGAACCCATGTCCAGATACTTTTGAACTGTTTTATTTCCAGTAACATAAGCAGATTGTTTCTACTCCCCCTGCTCTACCCCCAGACCTTGCCATGCAGTATAGCTTGGCTTCTTATTCTCCACAACTTTTTAACCAAAATCTAATGTTATTTCTTCCTTTCTACAGATAGGGACATTGGGATTTATCAGTATTATGACAAGAAGGAGCCACCAGGTGAAGTATCTGTCCTACTAAACTGACTTTTGTAAACTCACTATTCTCAACTATAAAATACTGATTGTTAAAAACTTTTCATAAGCTCTAGATAAATTCTAGAATTTCAAGAAAAGTTACTCTAATTCCTTAGGAAAATGCTGAAGTTGAT
The DNA here is from genome assembly GCF_016906955.1 of Phacochoerus africanus. Lineage (NCBI taxonomy): Eukaryota > Metazoa > Chordata > Mammalia > Artiodactyla > Suidae > Phacochoerus > Phacochoerus africanus. The sequence continues at coordinate 82,932,927 of NC_062548.1, forward strand.
ATCTAGTCTATAGAAAATAAAGCAATAATGAAAAAATGCTAAAGTAGAACATGAAAATTTTCACTTTACTGACGATTAGTCTGAAAACTGGATACTCTATTTACGTTTATTTATCTGTGTCCCAGTAGAGGGCATTGTTAATGCATGGGTCCCACTGATGCTGGCCTCCTGGATCCTCACCTGATATCTGAAATAGGCATTTCTGAGTGAATGATCAATTTTCTTTATCTGATTAATCCTGTTAATCCCAGAAGTTTTCATGATGGGCCAAAAGGTCTTTCTAGCTAGAGTTACTTCCTGTTTTGGTCTCTGTTGAAGTGGAGCTTGTGTGGGCATCCTGTGTGCTTAGCTTGGTGGTTAATAGGCCGACTTTTGGTTCTGATGACAGACTGAAGCAGCTTCTGTTCTGGGCTTCGTTGCTGTTCCTATCTGATGAGATTGCAAACTCAGGATATTGGCCCACCTGTTGTGCTGTGTAAGCCTTTTCACTGCAAATTTAGGAAATACTTCTATGACATGAAAACATCCAAATTATGGCATTTTTCAGCTGCCTTTTAAAAAGTTTAGCATAATTTATTAATCTAAATAATGTACATGATACATCATTTATGTGCATATAAATATTAAAGTATTATAATAAAAATAATTTCTGCTTTTCTTTTTTCCATCTCTTTTCTGCCATAATATCATCAACAGAGCATGGTAACTTAGAAGAAAAGCAGAAGCTGGCAGAGTGTAAGTTTACTTTATGTTTTTTGGAATTATTATAAACCTGGAACTTTAATATCCCTGAAGATTGTCTTAAAACATATTTTAAGCTTTCTGCACAAATTGGAGATGTTATTCCCTCCAAAGCTCTTAAAATTCCCATTGTTTATGTACATAAACATATAACTAAGAATTATATTGTTAGGAGTTTCTAATTTAGACCTTTGAAATCTCTATCTGCTTTTGGTGAGATGTATGCTTATGTAAACATAAACTTTATTAATGAATCATATTTATATTATTTAATGTAGTTAAAACAAGTATACTGTGCTTAAATTCTTATAACATTTTATTATCCATATTATACCTGTTATTGTTTTACCTATTGTTAGAAAATGTAATTATTAGTATTAGCATTTTATCTCTATAGTATTTTCTCAAATATATAAATATATTATATATGTAATATGCCTACAGTACAATATGGTTAGAATGCTTTGTTTTATTTGGAATATAGGTTGAGCTGAAAATCCTTATTGTTCTCATTTTAAATGATCAAACTAACATTTAATTTTTAAAGTACCATATTAGTAGCTCAACAAAGATTTAAAACTTCACATTTGCTGTACATACCATAAATTATGTTTATAAAATGTTAGTTTGCTTAAATAAGATATACAGCAATTCCTCTGTAAAAAATTTAAAGGCCTATGTATATACTACATATTACATGTATACATACACACATACATACATTTCAAATTATTTAGAAAAATTCATAAATGTATTCATTTTTGTGATGAAATAGATATCATTGCAATGAATCTAACATTTTGTTAATTTTTTTAAGCGGAACTATTTTTAGTTTGTCTTAAACATTGAGACTCTACTAAATAATTTTATCTTTTAAAAAAAACCAGAGGCTTATCATTACTGAACTGTGGTGTAATTTTAAAGAGAATTATTTTAAATAGAAAAGAGCACTGTGAGTGTTTAATTTGTTAAAACTTGGATTTCCCTCAATTTTGTCTGTTTCAATGTGTGATTCTTAATTTTAAAGTCATTTTCTCTGTGTTATTTTTTGTGTTTTCTTTCCTCACTATATTCATTTACTCATATGAAATTTCAGATCTGAGAAGGCTACTTGTAGAGTTTGGAATTTCTTTTGGATTGAATCTTTGATTATTTATATGAAAATGCCATTTCTGTGGTAAAGAGTGGGTCCTTTACTCTTAAGTACTGGATTCATAGGCCTAGGAAACTTTCCTAGGGATTCTCTGAGCCTTGTTAGTTGTCATCATAAAATTATGATCTGAGAGATTGTTTTATGGTAAAAATCCTGTTTCTATGACAAAGCCTTTTGAAAGACTTGTCATTTGATGATGGAAGTGAAGGCTACTTCCTTTCAATTAAGGAGGTGTTTTATTTTAATCTTCCTAAGGCACAATGCTAAACAGTTTCCTTTTAAAGTCATGTTTAACTAACTGTAGTTCATGTTTTGTTTGCCAGCACGAGATTTTCCATGGACGCTCAAAAACAGACGTCCAGAAAAACTTCGAGACTCACTGAAGGAGTTGGAGGTATCTTTCTAAAAGTTTCAAAAATGGCAACAAATAAATCTGTTTTAAAACTTCTTTCAGCAGCTTTAATTTTCATAAAGGATCAACTCTCCTGGTGATGATAGCTTTGCTTTTGTCCAGTGAGGAGTTCCAAAACAGTTGCATCTTTGTGTGGTATACTGATCTTTTTTTTTTTTTTTTGCTTGCAGATCAGAAGCACTTTACCTGATATTGAACGACAATGTATATAGCCAACTGCACTCTCTCTTTTCTGTTTCCTTCAGGAGCTGATGCAAAACAGTCAGTGTGTGCTGAGCAAATGGAAGAGCAAATATGTCTGTCAGGTAAAAAGGTTTGACGTGCTTTTGCAATGTTTAACCAATGAAGCTGAAAACTATGCAGTAATTGGTATTCTTGTGTTATGATAGGTAATGGACAAAAACTTTTTAGGAGTGGGTATTTCATAGTTTGAATTCTAATCATTCTAGAACTAACATCAGACAGATTTGACTCAAGCCACCAGGCTAACTCATTAATCAGTATAGTTGTACTGACACTATAAACAATAAGAATCTTTTCAGAAGGTATTTTTTGTTTGTGATAGATTTAATCATATTTTAATGAAGATGAAACCGTAGGACAAAAGATCTTTCAACCATTTTTGTGTACATTTGTGAACACCATGCTTAGGGAAATCAAAAAACAGACTAGAGTTAGACCTAATATTTGTCTTACAAGATATTTAATATTACTTTTTGAACCTGCTAAGCTGCATTGTTTGATATGGTAGCCACTAGTCACCTGTGGTTATTTAAATATAAATATAATTAAAATTTAAAATTCAGTTCCTTAGTTGCACTACCCATACTTTATATGCTCAGTAGCCACATGTTATTGTAAGGACAACATAAATACAGAACATTTCCACCACAGAAAGTTCTTCTGGACGGCCTGGGCAAGGTGACCTACATGTTGAATGGGTCTAGATTCAGGACATAATGATCACTTGTCCATCGATCATAAAATAATGGACAAATGCCTCATCTGCACCAACAGGCTTAAAAGAAATTCTTTGCCTAGAAAAATTTTACTTGCTTGTGATAAAAAGAATCATTAGTCATACTCTACTCATATATGCAGTTGAGTTACATTAGTACTACTGATAATTATAACTTGTTTGTGGAATTAAACATCCTCCATCAATTTAAATTCTTGCTTGTTTATAATATAATTTACGTGTTTTAGGTCTAACTACCATTTATTTTATTTATTTTATTTTTTTTGTCTTTTGTCTTGTTGTTGTTGTTGCTATTTCTTGGGCCGCTCCCAGGGCATATGGGGGTTCCCAGGCCAGGGGTTGAATCGGAGCTGTAGCCACCGGCCTACGCCAGAGCCACAGCAACGCGGGATCCCAGCCGCGTCTGCAACCTACACCACAGCTCACGGCAACGCCGGATCGTTAACCCACTGAGCAAGGGCAGGGACCGAACCCGCAACCTCATGATTCCTAGTCGGATTCGTTAACCACTGCGCCACGATGGGAACTCCCTACCATTTTTTAAATTAAATTCTTTTCATTTTATTATAGTTGATTTTCAATGTTCTGTCAATTTCTACTGTACAGCAAAACGACCTGGTTATATAAATATATACACATATACATTCTTTTATCTCCCATCATGTTCCATTAAAAGTGACTAGATATAGTTCCCTGTGCTATACAGCAGGATCTCTTTGCTTATCTACTCCACAGGCTATAGTTTGTATCTGCTAATCCCAAATTCCGAGTCCATCCCACTTCCGGCCCCTCGGCAACCACAAAGTCTGTTCTCCATGTCCATAATTTGTTTCTTTTCTGTAGATAGGTTCATTTGTGCCATATATTAGAATACATATATAAGTGATATCATACAGTATTTGTCTTTCTCTTTCTGACTTTGTGTAGTATGAGAATCTCTAGTTGCAACCATGTTGCTATAAATGGAATTATTTCAGTAGTATTTTTTGCAGCTTAATAGTATTCCATTGTGTATATATAGCACATCTTCTTAATTCATTCATCTGTCAATGGACGTTTAGGTTGTTTTCGTGTCTTGGCTACTGTGAGTAGGGCTGCAGTGAACATATGGGTGCATGTATCTTTTTCAGTGAAAGTTTTGTGCAGATATATGCCCTGGAGGGGGATTACTTGATCATACGGTAGTTCTAGATTTAGTTTTCTGAGGTACCTCCACACTGTTTTCCGTAGTGGTTGTACCAGTTTACATTCTCACCAACAGTGAAGGAGGGTTCTTTTGTCTCCACACCCTCTCCAGCATTTGTTATTTGTTGACTTATTAATGATGGCCATTCTGACAGGTGCGAGATTGTACCTCATAGTAGTTTTGATATGCATTTCTCTAATAATTAGTGATATTGAGCATTTTTTCATGTGCCTGATGGCCATCTGTATATCTTCTTTGTAGAAATGTCTATTCAGGTCTTCTGCCCATTTTTCAATTGGGTTGTGTTTTTTTTGCTGTTGAGCTGTATAAGTTGTATGTTTTGGAGATTAAGCCCTTGTCAGTTGCATCATTTGAAACTATTTTCTCCCATTCCATAGGTTATCTTTTTTTTTTTTTCATGGTTTCCTTTGTTTTGCAAAAGCTTGTGAGTTTGATTAGGTCCCACTGGTTTATTTTTATTTTTATTTCTATTGCCTTTGGAGATTAAGCTAAGAAAACCTTTGAATGGTTGATGTCAGAGAATGTTTTGCCTATGTTCTCTTCTAGGAGTTTGATGGTGTCTTGTCTTAACATTTAAGGCTTTAAGCCATTTTGAGTTTATTTTTGCACAGGGTGTATTCCAGTTTCATCTATTTACATGCAGCTGTCCAGTTTTCCCAGCACTACTTGCTGAAGAGACTGTCTTTTTCCCATTTGATATTCTCGCCTCCTTTGTTGAAGATTCACTGACTGCTAAGTGTCTGGGTTTATTTCTGGGTTCTGTATTCTCTTCCATTGGTCTATACATGTTTTTTTGTACCAATACCACACTGTCTTGATTACTGTAGCTTTGTAATATTGTCTGAAGTCTGTTATGCCTCCTGCTTGTTTTTTTTTTTTCCCCTCAGGATTGCTTTGGCAATTCTGTGTCTTTTATGGTTCCGTATAAATTTTTGGATTGTTTGTTGTAGTTCTGTGAAAAATGACTTGGGCGATTTGATAGGGATTGCATTGAATCCCTGTCAAATTGGATCGTAGATTTCTTTGGGTGGTTTGACCATTTTAATTTTTTTTTTTGGTCTTTTTGCTATTTCTTTGGGCCGTGCCCGCGGCATATGGAGGTTCCCAGGCTAGGGGTCTAATCAAAGCTGTAGCTGCCGGCCTACACCAGAGCCACAGCAACGTGAGATCCGAGCCGCGTCTGCAACCTACACCACAGCTCATGGCAATGCCAGATCGTTAACCCACTGAGCAAGGGCAGGGACCAAACTCGCAACCTCATGGTTCCTAGTCGGATTCGTTAACCACTGCGCCACGACGGGAACTCCTGACCATTTTAATATTAATTCTTCCAACTCACGAGCATGGAATATCTTTCCATTTCTTTGAATCCTCTTTAATTTTCTTGATTAATATTTTATAGTTCTAGGCATATAAGTCTTTTCACCTCATTGGTCAGGTTCATTCTTAGGTATTTAATTTTTTGGGGTGTTATTTTAAAAGGTATTGTATTTTTATATTTTCTAGTATTTCATTGTTAGTATACAGAAATGCAACTGATTTCTGAATGTTAATCTTTTATCCTGCTACTTTGCTGAATTTGTTGATCATTTTGAGTAGTTTTTTTGTGGAGTCCTTAGGGTTTTCTATATATAGTATCATGTCATCTGCATAGAGTGACAATTTTACCAATCTGGATACCTTTTATTTCTTTTGTTTGGCTGATTGCTGTGGCTAGGACTTTGAATACTATGTTTAATAAAAGTGGTGAGAGTGGGCCTCCTTTTCTTGTTCCAGATTTTAGTGGGAAGGCTTTCAGCTTTTCTCTGTTGAATATTATATTTGCTGTGGGTTTGTCATAAGTGGCTTATATTATGATAAGGTATGTTCCTTCTATACCCACTTTGGTAAGAGTTTTTATTTTAAATGGATGTTGGATTTTGTAAAGTGCTTTTTCTGCATCTTTTGAGATCATCCTGTGGTTTTTTTGCTTTTCTTTTGTTCATGTGGTGTATGACATTGATTGATTTGTGTATGATGAATCATCCTGTGAACCTGAGATGAATCCCATTTTATCATAGTGTATGGTCTTTCTTATATGTTGTTGAATTCAGTTGGCTAAAATTTTGCTGAGAATTTTTGTGTCTATATTCATTGAAGATATTGGCATATATAATTTTCTTTTCTGGTGGTATCTTTGTCTGGTTTTGGTATTAGGGTGATTGTGGCTTCATTGAATGTTTTTGGGAGTGTTCCTTCTTCAATCTTTTGGAAAAGTTTAAGAAGGATGGGTATAAGTTCTTCTTTGTGTGTTTGATAGAATTTGCCTGTGAAGCCATCTGGTCCTGGACTTGGTGTTTATAGGTAGTGACATATTCAATTTTATTTCTAGTAATCAGTCTCTTCAGTTGATCTATTTCTTCTTGATTCAGTTTTGGCCGGCTGTGCATCTTTAGAAAGTTGTCCATTTCTTTAAGGTTGTCTTATTTGTTGGCATATAATTGATAGTATTCTCCTACTTTTTTTGTATTTCTGCAGTATCTGTTGAGATTTCTCCTTTTTCATTTCTTATTCTGTTTATTTGAGTTCTTTTTTTAATTCTTTTTATTTTAGTTGATTTACAGCATTCTTTCAATTTCTGCTGTAACTGTTTTGATGTATTTTATTTTATTTTATTTTATTTTATTTATTTTTTGGTCTATTCTAGGGCCGCACCTGAGGCATATGGAGGTTCCCAGGCTAGGGGTCTAATCAGAGCTATCGCTATCAGCCTACCCCACAGCAACGCCAGATCCGAGCCGTGTCTGCAACCTACACCACAGCTCACGGCAATGCTGGATCTGTAGCCCACTGAGTGAGGCCAGGGATCGAACCCACAACCTCATGGTTCCTAGTTGGATTCGTTAACCACTGAGCCACAACAGGAACTCTTATTTGAGTTCTTTTTCTCCTCTTCTTGGTGAGTCTGGCCAGAGGTTTTTCAGCTTTATTTACCCTCTCAAAGAACCAGCTTTTGGTTTTATTGATTTTGTTCTATTGTTTTTTGAATCCCTATTTTATTTTATTTATTTATTTAATTTTATTTTATTTTGCCTTTTTAGGCCTGAACCCATCACATAGTATTTATTGACTGCCACCATCGTTGGAGGCACTAAAGATGTGTAAGGTGTGGGCTAATTTCCCAGAATAACCTTGTCAAGGAAAACGGACACATATAATCACTAGGGTGCTAGTGAGCGCTGAATTCCGTGACACCTAATTAAAAAGTTAGTAAGAATTTAGAGAAGGCACAGAGATTAGCCTGCCAGTGGAATATAGGATAAAACATGAAAACCAGAGGTGGTTTGTACAAAGAACAAATGAGATGGCATAATCATTTTCTGGAGACACCAAACTAGAGAGTTTCTGGACCTGAAGATCTAAGCAGAGAACAGCAGTCAGGTGGTTAGACTGAAAATAAGGGGATTATGAAAGAGTATCTGGAATGGTGAGATCTTCTCCAACTTCTTTCCCCCTTCAGTACTGAGGCTTATATCTCAATGTAATGTGTTTAGAGGATCCTCTCTGACAATATAGGTTACATCCCCCTTCCCAGAGCAAAGCCTATATTTACTTATATTTACTATTTCCCTTTGAAAACGTAGGTGTGCCAACCATTCTCCCTACAGTAAATGCATGTTAATAAACGATACACACCAAGCTCCCAATTAGTTTTTTGGAGACTCACTTTTAAATATAACCAGAGAACCAGAGATCCACAGTACTTTCAAGGATATCTCCATCTGTAAATCTGAGATCTATGAGTCTGAGTCTAAAAGAAACAGAAAAGAAAGAGAATCTGGAACAGTGCAATAAATAGAACTAAGTTCAGGGAATTAAAATTAATCCCCTCAGAGATATAAGAGGAGCTCTTATACCTTGAAACAAGAATAGGATGCTTTTTTTTTGTCTTTTTGCCATTTCTTGGGCCACTCCCATGGCATATGGAGGTTCCCAGGATAGGGGTCTAATCAGAGCTGTAGCCACCAGCCTATGCCAGAACCACAGCAACGTGGGATCCGAGCTGCATCTGCAACCTACACCACAGCTCACGGCAACGCCAGATCCTTAACCCACTGAGCAAGGCCAGGGATCGAACCCGCAACCTCATCATTCCTAGTCAGATTCGTTAACCACTGCATCACGACGGGAACTCAGGATGCTATTTTTGAAAAAGGAATTCACAGAGAAAAGGAAAGGCACTCTTAGAAATTAAAAAAATTCAGCATAAATAGATAAATTAATAGAAGAATTGAAATATAAAGTTAATATATCCCTATAATGCAGAACAGAGTGACAAAGGGACATAGTAGTGAACAATAGGCAATAGAAGATAAGAAAATAAAAGTATCAGGCCAGAAGGCCCACTATCTTACTAATAGAAAACAGGAAGGAAGGAACAAAAAATAATAGAAGAAAATTTCCCAGCACTGGAGGATGTTTGTTTGCAATTTGAAAGGAACAAATGATTGAAAGAAACCAATACCACGGCATATTTTGTGAATTTTAGAAAACCAAAGATAAAGAAGATCCAAAAAGAAAAACAAGATACATAGAAAAGCATGGGAATAAGATTTATATCAGGCTTTTCAACATTAGCACAAAGAGTTAGAAGAGAGTGGACTCATGCCTTCAAAATTCTGAAAGAAAGCGATTTTTAGCCTAGAATTATATATGTAGAATTATAAGTTGCGTTTCAGACAAGGACATTTTCAGGTTTGTTAGTAGATCAGAAAAACTTAACTACCTGCCATGCACTTTTTCTCAGAATACTTTTGGAAGTTGTGCTTCCCTAAAGCAAAATAATAAACTAAGAAACAAGTTTCTTACAATCCAGAAAACAGAAGATCATACAGAGGAAAGAAATGAAGAGAAATCTTAGGATGATAACTATGCCTTAAGGCCTGGAGAGCAGCTAGTCTAAGTTGGGGCAAGGGACAGAAGGGTCTACCAGGGTTGTTGGAGGGAAGAAAAGGAACTAATAGATCTGATATCTAATCTGATCTAGGAGAATTAATAATAATAATAATAATACTTAATAGGAGATAATTAAAAATATAAAATAATTAAATCTCAATTCATGGTAATAAAAAATCAATAAGTGATGACTAAATCAAGAAATAACATATATGGAAGACATTGCTAGTTCCTTTCCCAATATCCATTTTTTCTATATGAACAGATCCTGATGTTACAAAGATGGTAAGATGTGGGGATACTTGACATATTTGAAGAACAGCAAAGAGTCAATGTGACTGGAGTAGGATGAGCAAGGAGAAGAGAGTAGAAATTGAGATCAGAGAGAAAGCAAGACACCAGTTACAAAGGGCCTTTTAGGCCTTTGAAAGGAGTTGACTTTTACTCTAATTGAGATGGGAAGCTCTTGAGGGGTTTTGGACAGAAGAACTTGATCTGATTTACTTTTTAATGAGCTAACTCTGGCTCTTGTGGTAGGAACAGATTGAAGAAAGCAAAGATCAAATTAGGGGGATCAAGTAGAAGGCTATTGCCATAGTCTAGGAGAGGTATAACAGTGGTTTTTGTCTGGATAGAATGGTTAAGTGGTGAGAAGTGGCCAGATTCTGCTAATGGATCAAATGTGGAGTATAGGAGAAATTTCTGAGCAACCAGAAGAATGGACTTGCTATATACTGAGATGGCAGAGATTGAGAAGAGACATTTTTGAGGGAAATATCAGGAGCCTTGTTTTGGACATCAGTGTTTGAAATGCCTATTAGATATTCAAGTAGAGACATCAATAGATAGTTGGTTATAGGAATATATATTTTGGAGGAAGGCCTGGGCTGGAGAGAGATGTAGCAGTACAGATGGTATTAAAGCCAAAAAAAAAAAATCAGTGAAGATCACCCAGAGAGTGAAGTAGGTAGAGAACTAGAGGAGGTAGAAGGGCTGAGCTCCCGGGTCCTCCAGCATTGAGGGTTGGAGAGAGAGAGAGAAAGGGAGAGATGGAGAAAGGAGACTAATGAGGAGTAGCCAAAGAGGTGGGGCACACTGAAGGAATTTGGTGTCCTGGAAACTAGGTTTCAGGAAGCAAGTCAAGTGTGGCTGGTGTGTAACATATCAGTAACGAGTTGCCTGAGATTGACATTGGATGGAGTAGCATGGAGGTGACCTAGATAAGAACAGGTTCAGTAGATAGTATGGGCAGAAACCTGACTGGAATGTATTTGGAAAAAAATACAAGAAAATGGGAAGAGAGAAATTAGGGGTTTACAACATCAGAAAATATTATGTTATAGAGGAAAATAGAAAAATAGGGTAGGAACTTGGAAGACATAGGGGTTTAAAACAGGTTTTTGTTTGTTTTTTATGTTTGGCTTTTTAGGGCTGTGCCTGAGGCATGTGGAGGTTCCCAGCCCAGGGGTCGAATCGGACCTGTAGCTGCTGGCCTATGTCACAGCCACAGCATCATCAGATTGAGCTGAATCTGCAGTCTCTACCACAGCTCACAGCAATGCCAGATCCTTAACCCACTGAACAAGGCCAGGGATCGAACCTGTGTCCTCGTGGATGCTAGTCAAATTTGTTTCTGCTGAGCCATGATGGGAACGCCTGTTTGTTTTTTAGATGCAAGAAATAACATCTCTTTCTGTTGATAAACTAATGGGAGTGATCCAGTCAAGAGAGGAAAAATTGATGCAGAAAAGGGAAGAATTAATTGCTGGGGTAATGTTGATGAAAAACCACTTAAAGGGAAAGGAGGTGAAAAGTAGGTGCCTGGTACTTGTTGATGTCATGAAATCAGCAGCTTCATAGAGCTGTCTTTTCAGCCACGGACTGCATAACACCAAATTTCTTGTTCTGTGAAGATAACAAAAATCCCCATTCGATTAAGAAATGGCTTTTTTCTAAGGTTTCTGTTAGGTACACCTGAATGCAATTCTAAATGGTACATATACAGAAATATAGTGGTAGAACCAGGAGAAATGACTAGGAGTTGAAAATGGTTAAATTTGAGAGTGGAATGAGAGTTTGTGATAGGATGAGACAGTGTGAACAGTTATTTTAATTCCAATTATTTTTTGACATTTTAACAGTTTTACACATATTTCTTTTATTTAAATCTTTCCTAAACATGCCCAGGGTACTTCTGAGAGGCAGATGTCAAGATGGTCCTAGGACTGCAAGTGATCCATGGGGGAGATATGAAAGATAAAGGGGTAGGAAGCAGGAGGTGGTGGGAGAGCCTTTTGACCAAGGTGATGATCTGAACCCTGTGAAAGGAGGAGAGAGGATTGGGTATAAAGAGTCTTGTGCTGTAGCATAGTGCTCAAAAAATTTCAGCCACAGGAGAGTCCTTGAGCAAAAGATGCTTATTCAAGGAGTCCCCTGTTGGACTAGTACCAACCATGCTCAGTCAGTGGCTGGTAGTCATCTGGGGAACATTCGGTCAGTCAGTCAACTACGTTTCCAGCCTTTGTTCCTCCCGAAGGAGCTCTGAGTGATGTACCACCATGGCCATTACACCTGCAAAAGTTTACATTAAAAATAAGAATATGTATCTTTATGTTCACATGTATACAGTACTATACCTACGTAATCTTAATATTAAGCCAGTCTGTTTAATATCATGTCCTACTAGTTACTCTTTTTTAGACCAAAAAAAAAAAAAAAACACTCCTTTGAAAAAAATGAAAATAAAATTTACCTTGTATCTTGACTAATTCAATACAAAGTTTGATGACCTCTGATAATTCATCAATACATTAATTATTTACTCTTAAATGTACAGTAATATGAACCCAGTTTTGGAACATGGTTATGACACAAAGAAAATTTTGATCTTCTTCATAATAATATATCTTTGAATCATCAATCACCATTTCCTTCCTGTTCTTTCATAAATAGTTCTTTCTTCTCTTTTATTGTTTTCATTTAAAAACATTTATTTAAAGAAACTCATAATTGCCTGCCTCCACCCTTGGCATTTGTGTCTAATAATGTTTTGGAAGCGTCAAGGTATTTGGCCACAAAGAAAGCCAGTTCAGGACTATGAATTTCCTCATATAACCAGTTATAGTTAATAGCAAATATGTATAAAGCTAGATGAGTTCATATATATTTTACAAAGTTAGAAACAAGCACATGCCAGACATTTATGTACTTTATAAAGGGAGAGTAAAGTTTTTGCATTGATAGCAGCTAACGAGAAGACTTTTAATGCATTATATTTGAGTACTTGTATTGAATTTTTTTATGCAAAAACTTAAAATAAGGCTTACATCGAATTTAGAAGTTTGTCGGGAATTCCCATCATGGCTCAGCAGTAGCGAACCTGACTAGTATCCATGAGGATGTGGTTAGATCCCTGGTTTTGCTTGGTGGGTTAGGGATCCAGTGTTGCTGCAAGCTGTGGTGTAGGTCACAGATGCAGCTTGGATTCCACGTTGCTGTGGCTGTGACTTAGGCAGGAAGCTGCAGCTCTGATTCAGCCCGTGTCTGGGAACTTCCACGTGCTACACCTGTGGCCCTAAACAAATAAAAAAACAAACAAAAAAATTAGAACTGTGTGTTACTTGCACAACTTGGAATGTACCAGTTAGAAATGTACATATAAAGTTAAGTATTTAAGGTTGGGTGTGAGAACCTGGCAAGTTTTACATTCATGATATTTGAGAATATTATGTTATATATATGCTACATAGCTAATAGAGAAAGCACATCAAGTGCTTTTGCCAAATTGTGATTTATACTGCTTATTTTTGAGGGCTGCACCTATGGCATGTAGAAGTTCCCAGGACAGGAATCGAATCCACACCATAGTGGTGACCTGAGACACTGCAGTGGCAATGCTGGATCTTTAACCCACTGTGCCATGAGAGAACTCTGTATACCTCTTGTTTTTAAAAATAAAGTTTAAAAAAGCTATTAGGTTAGCATTTATACTGCTTAAGTATGAAATTAAAAGCAGCTGTAACTAAGCCTCTCATAAAATTGTATTGTATATGGAATATTCACAGAGGCTCTCCACAATGAATTATCTATTATTTGGTAGTCCCCTTAGTCTCAGTAGAATTCTAGGATGAATTGTGATCCCAGTTATCACTGCATGCCAAGCATGTATACATCTCTTTATACCTATATCCATCCTTCTGCCATAATAAAGGAACAACCCCCACTCCTATCTCAAGCCAAGTTTCCATCTAGACCCACAGTTCTCAGCCTATACCCTGAGGATTGCCGTGAATTGACAGTAGTCCTACAGGTATTTTAAAGTTTCAAGGAGAACACGGGGCTGCTGTCAGATACTACACAAACAAGTAGCTTCAGGTAGAGCAGAGTTTCAACATTAGAACACACTACATTCCTTTAGATGATGTCATATTTATATGAAGCTGGTTTTTCAGAGCTTGCTGGGATAAAAAGCAAGTACCACACAACAATTAACATAGAACAGGCATGAGGGTGAGGAATCCAATCTGATTCCAAGGTTTGAAAAGTTGTGTATTGCCCAACTTCTAACAGTGCACACATCCTATTAGTAAGTAATGTGGTTATTTAGGGATTGGATAAAAACCGTTTTCTTTTGATCTGTGTGTATTATATGTTCAAATGACTACCAAGTTGTTGGGACATAAAGCACTTATTAAGTTGTTTGAATTCTGGTGTTTGTTTTGGCCTGAGGCACCATAACAATTTCTGAGATACACAGCTATGAACTGAGAAGGTTGAGAGCCTCTGGTGTAGACTTGGATTCCATTCCACCTGGCCTTCTCAGGACTGCACATGATTGCCCCTTCTCTTACATGCAGCACGCTGGTGGAAAGTGCATACTGCTCCATTCTTCTTGGTATCAAATCTTGGCTTTATTAGCTTTGTGACTTTGGGAAAGTAGCTTCACCTGTCTGTGCCAGAGTTCATTTAACTATAAAATGAAGATAAAATACTCATATGTTTATTTTAAGAATTAAGTTAGTATATGTAAAATGCTTAGAAATGGTTTTTGGCACAGATACCTGATTTTTAAAAATAATTAAATTTACCCTTTCTGTCATCTGGACATTTTCAATAAACTTAAAAAAAATTTAAACAATTTTTTATTTAAAAAATATAAAATTTACTGTCTTAACCATTTTTAAGTGTATAGTTCAGTAGTGTTAAGTATATCCACATTGTTGTGAAGTCGTTATCCGGAACTTTTTCGTTTCGCAAAACTGAAACTCTGTGCCCCTTAAATAACAACTCCCTTTCCCCCTACCCCGGCAACTACCATTCTACTCTCTGCTTCTGTGAGTTTGACTTTTTGCTTTTAGTGTCATATCCAAGAAATCATTTTCAAATTCAGTGTCATGAAGTTTTTCCCCTGTGGTTCCTTTAAGAAATTTTATAGTTTTGGGTCGAAGTGTAGGTTTTTAATCCATTGTGAGTTAATTTCTGTGTACAGTATAAGGTAAGAGTCCATCTTTACCCTTTGCCTGTGGATATCCAGTTTTCATAGCACCATTTGTTGAAGATACTATCCTTTCTCTATTGAGTGGTCTTAGCACTCTTATTTGAAGATCATTTGATCATATAAATGAAGATCTACTTCTGGGCCCTCTATTTTGTTCCATTGGTCTGTAGGTCTGTCTTGTGCCAGTACCACAGTTTTGATTATTGTGGCAATGTAATATGTTTTGGCTTTTTGGGGTCCTTTGAGACACCCAATCAACTTAAATAGGCTCTCTTCTTTTCTACTTAGGCAAATAAACACATTAGTACTCAGAACAAAATTTTTCAGAAGAATTGTCTCTGTTTAGCGTCTTAATTTTTCTATTGCTCTCTCGCCATTTAACCAACTTGACCCATACTTTTCTCCTGATTACACTGAAAACCTTTCTACTAGGTTGCAAACATCCTCTGTATCTTCAAATTCAGTAGACCTTTTAATGAAAGAATTATCTTAGGAATTCCCTTTGTGGCTCAGTGCAAACGGATCCAACTAGTATCCATGAGGATGTTGGTTTGATTCCTGGCCTCACTCAGTGGGTTAAGGACCTGGCGTTGCTGTGAACTGTGGTGTAGGCCGCAGAGGTGGTTTGGATCCGGCATGGCTGTAGCTGTGGCAAAGGCTGGCAGCTGCAGCTCTAATTAACCTACTAGCCTGGGAACTTCCATGTGCTGTGGGTGCAGCCCTAAAAAAGGAAAAAAAAAACACAAAAACCAAAACATTATCTTAGATACACAGGAGGATTCAGCACTACTGATTATTCCATCATTCTTGAAATACTTTTTTTTGTTAGTTCTCCATGACACTTTGCTCTTCTAGTATTCTTACCAATTCTCCAGCATTCTCCTTTGTGTCCTGTTCAGACCTAGGCTTCTCCCCTCCCTCCACCCCGCCCCAATCCCTGCCCTTGAATGTTAGCATTCCTCAAGACCTAATTCTAAGCCCTCTTCTGTCTCCTCTGAACTCCTGGGTTATCACATTTATACTCATAGCTTCAGTGACCCTTCTCTCTAGAGCTCAGACCTCTCCCCAGTGCTCCAAATACATAAATCCAGCTGCCTACTTGATATCTCCCCTTTGGCGCCTCACAGATATTTCAAACACATTAACTCTAAACTAAAACTCAGAGCTCTCTACCTGTTTCTCTTCCACCATCCCATTCTGAGTGAATGGCCCTGCCTTCCTTCACTTACAGAAACTAGAAACCTGAAGCCACTTGTTTATCTTCAAAGTTAATCTCTTCTTTACTCAGCTCCACCACCTCCCAGTCACATACTCAACTAATGTGGGTATGAAACAGCGAACTGAGTCTGGTACAATTGTTCTTTCATTCAATTATAACTTGTAAACTAGTGATTCCCAATCTTTTTCAAGTTAAGATATCTTACCATTGTTTATTTGATTTTATGAAACTTCCTTATAACATTATTTTTGGGGGGCATGCCCGCAGCATGTGGAAATTCCTGTGCCAGGGATCTAACCTCCACCATGGCAGTGACCCAAACTGCTGTTGTAATGCTGCATCCTTAACCTTCTGAGCCACAAGGGAACTCCATATTTTTAAGAAAATAAAACTAAGCAAAAATGAAAGTTCTGATAATTCTTAAAAAAAAAACCCAACATATCTGCCATATGTGTGCCAGAAAAATTCACATCCGCCAGAGGCTCTCTACCCCCTCCCTCATAACTTTTGTCAGAGCCACCTTTCTCCACCTCCCTCTGGACCAGTTCAACACTTCCTCACTGTTCTACCTGCTTCCGTTTTTGCTCCCCACCAGTTTATCCTCTATGCTGTAGCCACAATGATTTTTAAGGCTAATTTATCACTCCCCAGCTTAAAACCCTTCTATAACTCTGGACTTTGGATAGGAAACTGGTGAATTAGGGCAAGGAAGTGGGGCAGAGGTAGGAGGGATACAGGGATAAGAATATGACTTTTAATAGTATACTTCTGTATGGTTTGCTGTCATTTTCTTTTGAAACTAAGTGCATATGTCACCTATTACAAAAATTAAATCGACAAGTTGAATTTTAAAAATTGTAGCATCACACTGTTCTTAAAGGCTAAACTGAACTGGTCCAAACCTACCTATCTTTCTTTTTACTTTTTTTTTGGTCTTTTTGCCTTTTCTAGGGCCGCTCCCGCAGTATATGGAGGTTCCCAGGCTAGGGGTCTGTTGGAGCTGTTGCCACCTGCCTACACCAGAGCCACAGCAATGCGGGATCCAAGCCGTGTCTGCAACCTACACCATAGCTCACAGCAAGCCCAGGGATTGAACCCACAACCTCATGGTTCCTAGTCAGATTCGTTAGCCACTGCGCCACGACAGGAACTTGTACCTATCTTTAAAAAAAAAAAAAAAATTCTGTTAGGGCTGCAGGTGCAGCATATGGAAGTTCCCAGGCTAGGGTCGAATCAGAGCTACAGCTGCTGGCCTACGCCATAGCCATGGCAATGCCAGATCCAAGCAGTATCTGCAACCTACACTGCATCTCACGGGCAACGCCAGATCCTTAACCCAGTGAGTGGGGCCAAGGATTGAACCTGCATCCTCATGAATATTAGTAGCATTCATTTCCCCTGTGCCACAATGGGAACTCCCCAACCTACCTACTTTTTATCTTAATCTCTTACCAAACTCTATTCTGATCTCCTTACCAGAGCCACATCAGTCTTCTGTCATTTCTTTATGTTCTACGTCTTTCTTCTTGCTTCAGGGCCTTTGCACAAATTGTTTGTAGCTCTGTCTAGAATGCTGTTTCTACCCCTTTCACTGAAGTAACACATTCTTATCTTTAGTTCTTAGACCATGAGTTACCACTTCCTCAGGGAAGCCTTCCCTGACCAGCTCTATCCATTATTATGTGCTTTTACGAGACCCTGTACCTTCTTGATACTCACTGAAGTTCCAGTTTTACAATTATTGTGTGGCCATCTAATTACTACCTACTTTATTGATTTGTCTGAAAGTTCCATTGTAGTAACAATTTAACAATACTAATCCTAAGAAATACCTGCTGTGCTTAAACCCACCAAAACATCTTATTGCATATTAAGGGTGAGGGGTGTGTGTATGTGTGTGTTGTGTGTTTACCTCAGGAGGTGCCGTTGTCTGTCTTCAGGAGGGGACTGTCATATACAGAGTTTCCAAGCATACTTTTTGGAATATCCTCAAAGATTAATATTTCATGGACTGAGCTTTGGGAAATGCTCTTTTATGCTTATGCTATGTTAGTATGTGCTGTGGAGATGGAGAGGTGGAAGGTGTTAAGAGCAGCTGTTGAGTGTGGTCCTAGTAAAAGAGGATGGACAAGGAGTTATAGTGAAAATGGTAGATCTGGGAGAAATTAAAGAAGTAGCATCAGTAGAATTTATTGGAAATCTGAAGTCTTTTGGGTAAAAGCAGACCATTAAAAACAGTCATCTCATAACAAAGGAACTGAAGAAAGATTTAGTGGTGATCTTTATTCTCACTTTTACTGTTTCAAATTTTAAAATAATGAAGGTGATTTCATATCATTGTAAAATGGCATACAATACAAACAGATATACAGCAAAAGTACCACCCTACCCCAAGCTAATTCCCCTCTCCATGGTTACTGCAGTCAACAGCTTGGCTATGTCCTTCCTGCAAACATTTATAAACACTCATCTGTGTGTAAGTATGTGTATACACATATTTAAAAATAAGTGGAATCACTCTATAAATACTGTTCTGTAACATCCTTCCTATAACAGTATATAACACAACTATTAATAATCTACATTTCCCCTCATTTTTAGTGGATGCAGAGTATAACCCATAGTTTGGATATACCACACTCTGCTGTTGTTAATGATAATTTTTTTAGTTAAAAAGAAATTGGACATGGGTGAGCATTCTAATAAGGTACTGTGATAGGAAAAAAGTGTCTTTAAAATAAGTGAAATTGTGGAGGAGAGAGATTTGATTCAGTTTCCTACGTGATCCTTTTAGTAAGGAGCCATTTGCTCTAGTTCATTTTCAGTATGATTTAAATTCTGACTTTTTAGAAACACATTTTGTGGCATAAAAGCTTTTTTTAAAACTATAAAATAAATATATTTGTGGCCAGGTATTTTAAGACCTTCTTTACTTTTGAAAAGTTATATAGAAAAATAACAAATGACACATTAAAAAGTAAAGAATTATCCATAATCCCAATTTTTTTAAAAAAATCTGTGTGGGAGGAGGTTAAAGTTCATGCCTCCAGTTCCCAATTCCACCTACCTACTGTCAAGTTTTGGGCAAATTCTTTTTTGCCTTTTCTTGCGTTTATACAATGTCTTTATGCATGTGTGTACAAACACCACATCTCTTTTCTCCCTAATAAAATGAGATGATGCTATTCATGTAGGTCTGCAGCTTTACAAACTTCCTCCCTGCTTCAGCAATGTATCACGTACTTGGGCAGAAAATTTCCAATTAATTAAACTTACCTATCTTTTATGTTATCTCCATTTGTTTTCTGGTGCTAACAGCATTCACAATAACCAAACTAAAAAGTGACTCATTTATCAACTGGCATGGCAGTTTATTAAGTTACAAGGAGATATATCTGGCATCCTAGACTTTGCTCATTTGCTTGGGGCATTCCCACATGTTGGATGAATTACTCAACAGACCAAATTATAGATAAGAAGGCTGATTGGTGAGATGAGAACTAGAGCATAAGCAAGGAGGTGTTCTCACAGGATATTTGTATCAGGCTGTGTGGTTACAAATGATTTGCCCTTGGGCTTTTTGCCCTTGGGCTTTTTCTGTCTTGACATCCAGCTTTAGTCATCAGAGTCATAGCCCCGATTGGGCTGACAGACATTTGGTAAGGCTTCCTCAAGCCCTTGATCTGAACTGTGCACTGCCCAGTGCTTTAAGATAGCTGATTTGAGATAGTTGATCAGGTCCTCATTGATTACCTTTTCTTTATGTGAGAAGTGTTGATTAGAGTTTGAGGAGCTCCCAAATCATCTGCTTGTTGGAGACGTGGAAATATCTCTGCCTTTACATTCACAAGCACTTTATTCAGGTGAGCCTCTGCGGAAGTGGCTAACATATAGGTGTGACAACCACAATGTCTCCAGACATTGCCAGATATCCCCTGGCAGCCAAAATCTGCCCCACTTGAGAACCACCGGTTTAGAGAAAAGCTGGTTTAGATTGAAGAAGGAGCTAGAGAGAAGAAAACCACATGGGCTATTGCATGGAAATCAACTGAGAGAAATAAAGAATATTAGTTCCTAAGTGGTGGGGGAAAGAATGTAGGATTTGTCCCATGTCTTGGCCTCTCCTTCTTCACTAATTATGAGATCTTTGGTTAATTCCTTTACCTTTCTGATTGTGAATGAGTATGAGGATTAACCTTGTTACTATTACTTTTTTAACTTATGTACTTATTATATACAAGAGTTGTACTGGCACTTTCTATGGATTACAGAGATAAGTATGTATTAGAGTCCTTTGTAAATTATAAAATTTTGTACCAAAGTAATGTGCTATCTTGTTCACTTATTACCACTGATTAAAGATCTAAAGGATAAACTTTAGGTCTTTAAAACTACTGGCAAATACAAGACTTAACTTTGTACCATGTTCGTTTGTGAATTTCACAAATTATTATAAATGTTTTCTGAGAACAGTTTTATTTTATGTAACTATTACATTTATTATATAAAGGAGCTGGATTTAGTAATAAATTAGGGGTTAAAGTGTAACATCACTCATTTTATAGTGAGAATAAGTGAAAAAATGAGATTTTTGTAATTTGAAATAGACTTAGCATAGCAGCAAATTTCCAGGTATTATCTATTCTGTATATTGGATAGCATCATACAAATCTTTAGGAAACCCCATTGTTAGTACTTCTCTATCCAGAAAAATGTCTGTTTGTTTTTTGTCCTTAGTCAGTTCCCTATAGTGAGTCAATTAAATTTCTTTTTTATCCTTGTCTAAACTGCATTCACTTTTGTCTCTACTTTAATGGATTAGTCAAGCATGATTTCCCTCTATACTCAATAAATGTTTGCTGAATGAAGGAATAAATTACAGAAAACATGTTATCTCTCTTCCAGCAGGTTATCTGCTAAAATGATCAGTGACCCTACCTTTCATTATAGCTTTCCTCAGTGTATAACTGTTTGTCTGTAGTTCTCAGTTTCTCCAGAATTTACCCCATGGATTGAATTGGAGGGCAGGGTTGAAGGAGGTGTTGGTACCATCCTAATGCAATTTCACTGGGCCTCTAGAGGAGTGGTTTACAATACCTTAAATATTTGCTTCAGTCTTGGAATTCACTTCAAGTGTAATATTTCATTGCCTCTTTGAATTGTAGTGTTTAGCACCTGCTGTCTCCCACATGTCTCCTGATGATTTCATGAGATCAGTCTATGGCTTATCTCTCGAATCATGGATTGAAACTATCACCTAGTGTTGATTTTTTTTGGTACTGCCTTTACTTTTCACTTCTCCCCAGATCTGATAATAATCACATAGATTTGGGGGAAGTTTTCTTAGCCAATGAGAATACAGAATTAAGTTGAATTGTTTGTGATCACTATGACAATATAAATAGGTCATTCACAGTTACTTGCTGCTGCAGTTCTTCAATACTTCAGATCAAATATAATGTATTCTCTTCTTTAGGGCTACTAAACTACCCCTCGTAGGAAGGAATCATCTGTCTTAACCAGAACCTCTACTTCTCTGAGATGAAGTCTTCTATCATATTCTACCAATATGTGCCTGTGCTGTTCATCATTGTATCCCATCTGTATACTTGGCTTATGTAGGAGGCACTTACATGTTTTTGACCTACTGAATGAATAAAACTGGGATTGTTGTTGTTACTTATGTTTTGTTTGGCTCGATGAGGTCATCTGATAAAATTTTCTTCTCCCAGTGCCATTTCACTTCTAATTAAGTACTCAAATAAGGTTAAGAGAAACCAATTTGAAGAATCATCTGAAGATAATGGGAATCGTTTTACAGTTTCTTAAAGAGAAGGCCCACCTCTCTGGTATGAGCTTACTAAAGAAAATGAGAAGGAGAACACCATAAAGGCGATAGAAAGAAACATGGTCAGAGAAGAACTAGCAGGGAAAATACTTCCTGTCTGGAAGGGCGTCAGAGAAAAGAAAAGGTTTCAGTTCCTAATTTGCCTTCGTCTTTTGCACACAAAGGGCAACATTAAAGTTGGAACAATGTTGGGAAATCTCATGGGCCTTCTCATTTATTCATCCTGTGGATCTCCTCTCAAGTTCAGATCTCTCTGGAGGTGCCTCCTTTTGCCATTGCCTCTCTGTCTGCTATTTTCTTTCTTTTTTTTTTTTTTTTAATTTTTAAGGCTGCATTTGCAGCATATGGATATTCCTGGCCTAAAGGTCTAACTGGAGTTGCAGCTGCAGGCTTACACCACAGCCAACAGCAGCACGAGATGCGAGTTGCATCTCTGACCTCCACCACAGCTTGCAGCAACACTGGATCCTTAACCCACTGAGTGAGGACAGGGATCAAACCCACATCCTCATGGATATTAGTTAGGTTCTTAATCCACTGAGCTGCAGTGGGAACTCTCTGCTCTTTTTTTGTTTTCTGAGCTGTTGAACTCTCTAGTTCCTTGCAGTGGACTAGGACAGTATCTCAGTGCCCTTTTTTCTTCTCGTCCTGCCAAATCTTACATAGGCCCTTTCCATTTGGAGAGCTTACAAACTAATCTTTTAAGGAAACAAGTAGAAGCACTTGCCTGGTTTAGAATAATATTCTTTTCCTAAGATTCAGACTCTTTTTCCTAATTCTGGTTATTTCCATTACCATAGTCAGGAATATCTTTGACTCCTGTACTTGGAAACTTTATTCTTCCCCACAGGTTGTTTGATAGAATGCATTAGTTAGCTCTTTAATTGCATTTATCTTCTTATCCAAAATTTGGTATTAGGGATAACACTAGAACACAAGAAATCTGAAATGATGGTCTTACCTTGATCCTAATGAGTACCCAAACTAGGTTTCAGTAAGGTAGCTAGCATGTAGCATGATTTTCTGACAACTCTAAAGATTGGAATGTCTCAGAGCTCAGACCTTGGATCTCCTTCTGCTTTTTTTTTTTTTTTCTTAAACCACAGAAATTTATTTTCTCACAGTTTTAAAGGCTAGAAGTCCAAGACTGAGGTGGTGTGAGGGTTAGTTTCTGGTGAGGCCTCCCTTCTGGACTTGTAGACATCCATCTTCCTGTTTTATTGTCCTATGGCCTGTTCTCTGTGTGTGCACATGGAAAGAGAGAGCACCCTGGTGTCTCTTCCTCTCCTTATAAGCACAGCAGACAAATAAGATTAGGGTCTCACCCTATGATCACTCCACTCATTTTTTAAGGAGAACTTATTTGGTTTCATAACTTTAAACACTACCTTTACATTGTTGATGATTCCCAGATAGAATTTCCAACCCACTTCACCCTGAACTTGAGACTACTTTATGTCCACAGACTCCTTAAACTTAACATATCCTCAACTAAATTCTTGATTTCTCTGGTCTAAATTGGCTTCTCCTCAGGTTTTCCTCATATCAAGTAAACCCAGTTGTTCAGCCCAAAAACCTTTTGAGTTTTTCTCTTCTATGCCACATCCAATCTTCAGCAAGTTGATCCACTTCAAAATATATCTCAAATGTGTATCCACATACTATAATTCAAGCCCTCATCTTCTCTCACCTGCACCACTGCAATATCTGTCTAACAGTCTCCTTGCTTCTACTCTTGTCCTAAACCCCCTTTAAAACAGAAATTATAATTCTCTGCTGCTTAAAACCATATAATTAAGAAGATGTGGTACACATATTAAATGGAATAGTACTCAGCCATAAAAAGGGACAAAATAATGCTATTTGCAGCAACATGGATAGAACTAGAGACTCTGATACTGAGTGACTTAAGTCAGAAAGAGAAAGACAAATACTACATGAAATCACTTATGTGGAGTCTAAAATACGGCACAAATGATCTATCTATAAAACAGAAACAGGAATTCCCATTATGGCTCAGCAGAAATGAATCTGACTGATATCCATGAGGATGCAGGTTCGATCCCTGGCCTTGCTCAGTGGGTTAAGGATGCGGCGTTTGCAGTGAGCTGTGGTGTAGGTTGTAGGCCAGCAGCTGTGGCTCCAATTTCACCCCTGTCCTAAAAAGACCAAAAGAAACCCCCCCAAAACCTAGAAACAGATCATAGATAGGCTTGTGTTTGCCGGGGGGAGTGGGAGGGAGTGGGGTAGACTTGGAGTCTGGGGTTAATAGATGAAACTTGCATTTGGAGTGCATAAGCAATGAGACACTGCTGTAAAGCACAGGGAACTATATCCAGTCACTTGTGATGGAACAGGATGGAGGATAATGTGAGAAAAAGAATGTATATATATAACTGTATAGCAGAAATTGACAGAACATTGTAAATCAACAATAATAAAAATAAAAATAAAAGTCTCTATTTTCTCATCAAAAAGGACCAGTGAAACCTGGCTCCTGACTATGCCTCCGATTTTATCCTCTGAATCTCTCTCTCACTAACTCCCCTCAAGCTACACTGGCCTACCTTCTGTCAGTCGTCCCAGGAACATTCTAACCTGAATTTTTGTATTTGCTATTATCTGCCTCTAATTCTCTTTCTCCAGATAATCATATGGCTTGTTCCTTCATTTGGATCTGTACTCAAATGTCATCTCAGAGAGGCCTTTTTACTTCTTTATTAGTCATCTGCTTAAAAGAGCATCCTACTACAGCCCCCAGCCTTACTGTGCTTTATTTTTCTCTGTAGCTTGTATTGCTATCTGACATTATTTTAAAACTATTTTTAATTGCCTGTATCTGTACTCAAATGTAAGCTCCCTGAAGGGAGGTGGGGCAAGGGAGTTATTGTTTTGTTCACTGCTGTATCTTCAGCATCTAGAACAGGGCCTGGCTCATTAAAAATACTAAATATTCATTTGTGGAATGGATGAGTGAATGTGTACATAAGTGGCTGCACTGATCCTTTGAGAAGGATTCTGAAGGAATGCCCAGTCTCACTGGGCAGGATCCATAGTCCCCAAATCACTGCTCCTATCTCCATATGTAAATCACTGATGTAGGCGTGGTTGCCTACTATGACTTGACACTTGCCTTTCAAATCCTTTCCAGCTTAAGCTCCCTCTTTTATGTCCTTTTACGGTTGCACATTCTATGTCCAACCGACAAAAGTGGTCTTTTAGAATTAATTTTACAACATAAAATGTGCTCATACATAGATAGAATAAACAATTTCTTTTAGGAGGTGAGGTTAGTTCATGATAATGGCGGTGAGAGCGCAAAGGGAACTTGCGAGTATTTGTTAAATCGTAGCAAATGGGAAAGGTGATAAAATATTGTACTGGTTATAACTCACCTGGAGTCTAGTGTTCTTGTCTAACATTGATCGCAATCTGTGCACAGAATATTTAAAAAGATGAAACAATGGCAAACTGTATAGTGAAAACATATTATATGTGTAATGGTTGTATAACAACAATAATAATTACAAACATTTATTATGTGCCAGAAATTACTCTAAATACTGTTTGTAATAAATTATTTCATTCTCATACTATGAAGTAGATATTATGATATGAAGTCTCTCCTTTCAGATGAGGAAATAAAGTTAAAGAGATTAAGCAACTCCTTCAAGGTCACCCAGCTAGAAAGAGGTAGAGCCAGTGCTGGTGTCATTCTGATTTGAGTCCATTCTCTTAACCACTGTGTTATCTTTTAATACGTAAAAAGAGTACTATTGATGAGAAACGGGGGCTACTGTAGAAGTTCTTAGAAAGCACTGTTAACCTTTGCCTCAAGTATCAGTGCTTCTTTCTCAGTCCCCCTCCTCCAGGCTACCCAGGATGTACTCTTAGAATAGGACTCGTAACAACAGTTTATTACACTTATTTGCTTATATCCCTACCTCTCTCTACTAGCCTATGTTTAACATTTTAAGGGTTATATTTGATTCACTTTTGAGCTACTGAATTTGGTGTTTGGCAAATAATCAACATTCCTTTCTGTTGAATGAAAAAAAAAATGAGTGAATGATCTTTACATTGATTAGAACTGTCCAATTGTAGAACTGCTTTCATATAAGATCACTGGCAGTATTCAAGCATGGGCTGGTTGCTTGAAGGATACTTGAAGGGATGTCATGTGGAAGTAGAAGATTAGACCAGGTTTCCTTCCACCTTTGAATTATTTGATCCTATAATGAATTATTTATGATTCTTTCTCTAAACATTTAGTTAGCACCTCCTATGTGCCTGGTATTGTTCTAGATAAAAATGACCTAGTTAGTATCCATAAGGAGTTAGTTGATAATTAAGAAAAAAGAGGTGCTTAAGAGTATAGGTGTAAAGTTCTAGTAGTTAAAAATAAATAGAAAAGGACAGATTTTAGAGGTGCTTTGAATAAAAGGGGAAAGGAGGGGTGAAAAAAAGCTATCACAAGGAGAACTAGATATAAGAGATGATCCTAAAATGCCTTCCTGAGAGGGGAGAATATAGGGTATCCTGTGTTATATTGTTGTGGGGGAGTTGCCAAAAAGGGAATGACCAGCCCTTGTCAAGGTCCTTGCTGGATGTAATTCAGTAGAAATTAACTCATTTGTGAAGTATTCTTGAAATAGATGTGCCTTCTCTTATTAGTCTCACAAACCAATAAAGATGATTAAGTCCTCCTCCCCCCCTGCCTTCCACCCCTTTGGAGGCATTAACATGAAAGAGACAGTTCCTTAAGTCGTGTGGGACCCTTCAGTTAGTTTATTTTCTGATTCATGTGCTTGGAATCTGTTAGGCAGTAGGAGAGTGGTGGTCTTTTTTATGTTAACCTGGTCCCTCATGCTGCTCATCTTTCACACATGTCTCAATGTGTCTTGTCACAGAATCATCCTCTCTAGCTGGGACATGATACCTAGGTAGGTGGGGGATTCCCGTTTTCTTTAAAGTCGTAGTTGTCTTTGAGTTTGGCTAGCATGTTCATGATTAGTTTACTGACAATTGGTTTTTTTTTCTTTTTATACCATATGCTATTCCGTGATTCATCTGCTTTGAGTCTGTTGCTTTGAAGGTGAAACAATTTCTTCCAATGTTGATATTTCATAATCTCGTAGATAACAAGCATACGCATATGCATAGTCTTTTCAGAAGTTTTAAACATTTGGAGATGAATGAATTATGCTGCCACAAATGGAAAGGAGCAGTATAAAACCATAACGGTGATATCCAGACATCTCTTGTTGGGTGGTTGGGTGAACATTTATACTAATAAAACTTGCATACTTTACTATATTTCTTTCTCTCTCCTTGAGAAGTTGTTTCTGTTATGTGTTTGTTATTTATGAATGTTTAACATTTAATATTTTACTTTAATTGCCTTGATTTAAATGTATTTTAATATTTTAGACAAGATCTTTATTTGTAGAAGTGGATTTAAATTCCAAATAAGTCATAATACTTGCTGTTAATAGTGTAATGATGGCATCTTTTCTCTGTTTAATATGTAGCAATGACTATTTGAACCTTAATAAATTTTCTTTTAATTTCTGACACAATAGTAATCTTTGAAAATAATAGAACATATCTCATTTCTGAATGCAATGCAAAGCAGTTTTTTCTGCATGGGTATTTTCCAAGTTTTTAGAAGATTAGACTTTGAATAAATGTGGACTAAATTTGGTTTCTGCATGTGGCATTAATAAGTAATTAATAACAGTAAGTGTGCAGCATCATTTAGCCACCTGTATCTTTTTACTCAGATTGTCAGTGATTATTTTTCAAAGAAAACTTTGTATTTCCATCGTGTTGATACACATGTAAATATCTGTATAAGTTGTACATTTGTAGAGAGATTTTTAAAAGGTTCTAATTCTCAGTATATCTTCCTCCTCCTCTCCCCCCTTACCTGGTTTTAGCT
Organism: Phacochoerus africanus; assembly: GCF_016906955.1. Lineage (NCBI taxonomy): Eukaryota > Metazoa > Chordata > Mammalia > Artiodactyla > Suidae > Phacochoerus > Phacochoerus africanus. The sequence goes on from NC_062548.1 coordinate 82,960,859, forward strand.
CCTTTTTGGTTCAGGTGTACTGGTGTCCCTAAGCCTTTCCGGGCCACAGCTGGAGAAAGTGGTGATTGACAGAAGCCTGGTGGGGAAGCTCATCTCAGACACCATCAGTGATGGTAATTACCCCCATGTGCAAATCAATTGCCTACATCAACAGTGGGGCAGGAGAAATAGTGTGTCAACAGGTAGACTAATTATATCCACTGGGGACTTGCAAACACAAGTAATTGCTTGTAATAGCATAGTTACAACCCCTGGGACCAATACAAGTTTTGACCGATATTTAATATCAAAGTTTTGTCAAGTGTTAGGTTCATATTCTTGAGTATTTTTCATTCTTTCCTTAAAACAATGAATGTGTTTTATTTTCAAAATAATTTTTTTTTGGTGTGTGCGCATTTCAGATATTTTTCATTTCACATGAATTTTGAATAAATAATCCAAATGTGTCAACACAGCCACCAGTTAGAAAAACAAAAAACAACAAAGACCCTGTGCTTTGGCTCTTAAGACAATTTAATGATATCAAAGTCTGTGAATACTAAGTTTTTAGAGAGTTTGGGCAGTATTTCTAAATATCAAAAATCAATGCCAAATATACTGGATAAATCCGAATCCCATTAAGTGCTACCACAATCAGTATATAATTGCTACTGAGCACATTAAAAAAGATTTTAGGCAAATTACTGAAAAGGTAGAGCACTAAGAGTTATTGAGTCCTAAAAGGCTCCATGTGATGCCAACCTACCTATTTCATTTAATTTAAAAGAACCGCTATTCCTTAAAAGGTATAGTTATTTCCATTTTCTAGTTAAGGCAATTAAAGCTAAGCTACTAAGGAACACAACCACCAATGAGATACGAAGGAACAGGTGAAAATGACTGGGCTGAGATTTGAACCCAGGTTCTGGCTGCAAAGCCCATTTTCTTTGCACTACTCTGTGCTGACTCCTCAAGATTTAAGATTATGTCCTTTCATTCAAGATAGAAAAAAAAGTCTAAAAAATAGATTGTGTTGTTATTATTAGAGACTGAAAATTGTCAGTATCTTAAATTGAACAATCAAAGGAAAGTGTGGTCTAGTGGAAAGGACAGGTAAGAACACAGAAACCTAGATGCCTCTGAATAAATCAAACAGAATTTCATCATTTTAGAGAAAAGCACTCTGCAGGATGGCTGTCATTAGCAATATTCCTGATAATGATAAGCTGGGGATAGGCTTGTAAGTGTGTCATTTCCTCCTCCTTTTAGAAATATGGTGCTAAAGACACTTCCCTATGGAAGAGGATCCATTTTCTTATGACTAATAATTGACCCCTTCATTGACACTGCAAATAAAATAGTGGCTGTGATGATTTTGTCATATTGATGCTTCTCTGTAAGAATTAAAAGGAGACTTCCAACACTATTCATGTCGCTGAGATATCTTTTTTCACTTGTTTCTTTTATTTATACCCCAAATAATACACTCTCATGAGACCATGATAATAATGTGATTTCTTGGCAGTTCTCCAGGTTCTCCTGTAATTGTGTAGATCCACTGTTGGTTACTGCTTGCACAGCCAGGGGCATAGAAATAAAGAAAAATATATAAAACATTCAATAATTTCTTTATGCTGGGAACAATATAAAACATTTCTGAAGTTTCGACTATATGTTTTTATCAATAATTTTCATAACATTAATGGCCCTTTATGTTAACCCATGAATGTTAATTATATACCTACTTCTGTGCTTTAGAAATAAAGCTGTGAAATATTTTTGCTAATCTTCATTACTGAATATTAATTTATGTAATGTGCATATTGGGTATAATATACTTTATTTCATTTACCTTGTATATCCTCAAAGAGAAGGTTCATTGATGAAAAAATTATAAAAAATGGTGCAGAACACTGATCTATATTCACTAATCCAATTTATCCTCAGATGGTTTATACCATATAAACACAGGATTAAAGGCTAAGCACAAAAAAGGGTAAATGTTTTCATCTTTACATTCAGATGTGAAGCAGTCTTTGTTTTATGGTTTTCTTAGCCCTATTGCAAATAAATCTCATTTGGAGGTTGTCCCCAAGTATCAGTATATATTGAAGTGGTCTCAGGAAAAAAGGAAAAGTGTCAAATCCATGCATGATTGGATTGATGATGGTTGTTTATCCCTAGTATCTTTACTCTCCTTGTGAAATGTCATAGTGGTAGTTAGCAGAATTTAGTTGTTTCACTTGATACTTATTTATCTTCTGAAAATACCTTTTTGTAACATATCAGTGGAAAAAATTATTAATTCATTATTATTTTATTCTAACCTAATAGTTGATAGAACTGTCCTTTTTTTTAAAGCTCTTTTCACAGACAGCTTTATCATCTTATCATTTTTGGCGCAAAACAAACTCTGTTTTATTCAGTTTACCAAGAAGATGGGTTCTCCTGATATAAACAAAAGACTGGAAAAACTCTCAGCCTTGGATTATAAGGTAGTGATTTCAATTTATACAGTCATATTGTTAATTATTAATGTCTGCTAGACTATTACATGAGTTGATGTTATGCTCATTTTTCTTGAATGTTTCCAAATTTCAGAAAAACCAGAGTTATTATAGGATTAAGCTTGATCAACTAGGAACAGTGGCCAAAGTACTCTTTTTTTTACTCTCATTATGGGGCTCTAACAGTGGCATATTTGGATCAATTTATATAACACTTATGCAAGGCAGGGACATATATATAATAGAGGCAAAGTTACACATTTGAAAATAGTTTTCTTGCTAGTGGTAGTATATACAGCATTCTCATTTTTCCCTAAGACCTAATATCATCTTTCTAGGCAAAGATAGCTGCTCTGGCTTCCATTTCACAAGAACAGAAAGAAGGCACTTTCAAAGGTTAATAGAAAAGTGTAATAAACAAGGAGTGGGAAGATATCCCCCTACCCCCAACTACAACTGAAGAAAAATGCAAAAATCCTTCTTGTGTTAGTATCTCTCCCTTCAGTAACTCCAGGTAATTTGTTTCCTTGTATCAGGGACTTTACATCTGTTAAGGCAGGATTTTTATTTTAAATGATGTGTTTAATTTAAGTTTTGCCACATTACATTTTAACTGCTTGGAAGGCATACTCTCTGCTAGGATGAGTATCTAATACATTTTCCAGGCTGTTTCAGTTCAAGGCCTCTTTTCAGCAGTGACTTGTGTTTGCAAGATTGATCCAGCCTCTGTGACGTGGATTTGAGACAGTTCACTGTTCACTGGGAACAGAGCTGATACACAGCTTCCTTAAAAAAGATGCACACTTAGACCATTCCTGGAGTATCTGTAACAAGGGCAAAGATTCTTATACATCAGCTTTGTGGCTTGAAACTGTGTGTGTGTGTGTTTGAAAAATGTAACCTAACCTTTTGATTTTTTGGATTATTTCTTATTGTGACTGAGGTGGCAGTGGTGTGGGAGGATTTAATTTTGTTTAGTGGAAAAATCTATTCTTATAAAAAAGATTTTTAATATGAGATAAAATACATTAAATAAGTTTTTCATCGTGGTGATAAACTGCAATTTGGTTTTATTTGCCATCTTTGTGGAGCTTCCATAACACCTTGTATAATATTGATTTTTTAAAAATGAAAATAAGTGGTACTCATGCATTGTATTTTGGTTAGTTAAAAAAAATTGGTATTAGCATTCTTAATGGGATATTATTTTCCAGAATGGCTAACTGTAGACTTACTTGAAATGTTCTTTATTTACTAACACTCGTCTTTAAAATGTACCACTATGCATTAATTCAAACTATTAAAGTAAGTAGTTTTAATGCATTTATGTAAAATTTTGTGGTTTCTCCATCTTAGGTGTGATGGATATTTAGGCAAAGTCTTCTAAGCTGAAGGATAGTAGCTACCCATTAATGAGAGCAGAGAGAAATTGTCGGGGTGTCATCTTTTCCTATGAAAAGATGTGGAAAATAGACCAAGTGTATATGGGCCCTTATACCTTGAATAAGAAAGTTACTTATTTTTTATTGATTGTGCCTTTGATTTGAGAAATTAAGAACATGAGCATTCCACATTACTTCTGTATGTTAGAGAAGTAGTCTGCTTGGATTTCTTTTTCTGGTACAATATTTTAAATATATATATATTTAATACTTAGTAAATCTGCTATTTGTCCATTGGAAGGATGTTTTAAGAAACTTGTTCATTTTCCTTGCTCTCTTGACCATCATGATAGAATATTGATGGCATTAATATTCATAACCAACATGAAATTTCAGATAACATACATGATTTGCATTATGTGAGGACTGAAAGTACCAGTCTCTTGTTTTAACTCTCTTTTCTCCTCCAGAAATTCTTAAGTAAGGGTTTACATGGCAAGTAGGACATCAAAATAATGTGTGTGTATTTTTAAAGACTTAGCAACTCCACTGTAGTATGTCTCTCAAATAAAAAGATAGCTAATTAAAATAGTGATATTGAGAGCTTAAATATAAGAATTTGCACTTCATGGCATGAAGTACATCTGTGTTGTCTGCCATTGCCCATTTGGATTTTAAAACAAGAAAATAGTGTAGAGTATTATAATTCTGCTTTTCTTTACAGCTGTGCCATAATTTAATTCTTATAGATTGAAACAATTTTGGCAAAGAAAAACACAGGGTAAACATCCTGAAACTATTGACCTTTAACAAGTTTTCCTGTCTACATTTTAAAAATCCAATTCAATTTATTTAACAGTGCAAGGAGTTAAATGTTTACCATGAGAGGACAACACTGGTAATTACTTTGATTTCAGTTCCTTTTGATGTGCATTCAGAGGATGAAGAGGTCAATAATATTATGGCCATGCAAATAGAAAGGGTTCCTTTTGACCATATTAAAAAAAAAAGCAGAGGATTATTAAAGCATTAACCTTGATTTTAATGGCCTTGGTTGAGTGGTGAGATCACAATTTGGATGAGCCTGATTATTTACTAAATACAATACATAAATGCAACGGGTTCTTAACACCCATTGCACTCTGGCATTATCGCATTACTGCCATCCTTTGTTGCCTTGCAGACAGGAATATGAAAGCAATCTGTCATGTAGTGAGACTGGCTCCAGAAGCATTTCTCTGATAAGAAGACCCCCTGCCCTTTGCTAGTGTCTGGTCCAGTAGGCTTAGCCATGCGCTTAATCCCCAGAAAGTGGTTCGATTATTGCTGACCAGCAATGGCAAGATAGTTTTTTTTTTTTCTTCCAAGCTATCAACCTTCCATTAATTCCTTAAGCAGAAATACGGTGCAATCTATATTTCCTTGGCATGTGTCACCCAGATGGTGCCGTGCTTATGTTTTCAAATAACCATGTTCCAAAATAACATAGTTTGAATAATAAATTCGACAAATCCGTCCTAAGAAAGAGAGGCATAATTCTCAGAAGCTGCATAAACTTTTACGCATGATTCTGTAGCTTATCCCTTTATGCAGAATTTTTGTGTATAGGTCTCATATATTCTTTAAAGTGATATTTGCCTCAAGTTGTTTCTCCTGTTATTGTTGTCAGTCATTGTTAACATGTTATGTCTTAAACAGTAGTCAGACACTCTTGGTCAGCAGTACTGAACTTGTCATTTAACATAGCTGGTCTTAAATCCTATGTGTAGGTCGATGCTGTCAAGCAACCATGACTGTACATTTTGGTATTGACTGGGATTGCTACGGCCAATTCCTCCCTAACTCACATTTCTCCTTTTCCTTTCCTCTGCTAAAAATGGGGAGAATTTTGAACATATGTCTTTTTTATATTTATGTCAAAAGAATTTGGTAAATTCTGACACCTCCTTAAGTACATGTTTAACATGCATGTTTATTTGCATTTATCTACATTTACAGATGCTTTAATTTTTGTAATACTTTGAGGATTTAGCATTTTACAAAATGATTCTTGTCTCCTTTTTTTTTTTTTTTTAAACCATTAGATTTCCTATTATGAAATACCTGGCCCAGTAAATAGGACAACACAGCGTCATCTAGCTATCAATTGTGTTCAGGATAGAGTTGTTTGCTGGTGGCCACTGGTCAGTGATGATGCTTGGCCTTGGGCCCCCGTTTCTTCTGAGAAGGACAGAGCCAATCTGCTGCTCCTGGGTTATGCTCAGGGAAGACTGGAGGTAAATCTAAAGCAAATATATATATATATATGTATATGTATGAGAATAAAATAGGATTATTGGTTTTTCTTTTCTGAAATAAATGTGGCTGCTTTTTAAAACCTATAATTTATTTTTCCAAATATCTATCAAAGGAGATTGCATATGAAATGGGATCCTTTAAAGTATCACATCTGGAGGATACACAGACAGTTTTAGGACTTGCCCGAAGAGCACAGTGATTTATAGCAAAGACTTCTGTGTTCAAATCCTAGCTCTGCCACTACTTAGCTTTCTGTCCTTAAGCAGGTTGCCAACCTCCTTGGGCTGTGGCTTCATTATTTGAAAAATAGACTTAATGAAGATAAAGGCGCTAACACATGCATTTAGAGCAATACCTAATATATTAAACTCTCAATTACTATTGTGATTCTTGTCATTATCATCATTAGTACTGTTATTACGGTTTGCTTGTGATTTCATGCCTGTCAAATCTATATTATCAGTCACCTTCTATAAACTTCAGTTAGTCAATTAACAAACATTAGCCAAATGCCTATTTTATACAAGGTGCTGTGGGCTGGGGCAAGGATTTGTAAGGAGGGCTTTAGAACAGCAGCCTTCTCAGTCTAGTATGCTGCCTGGGACAGGAGCACTGAAAGGGTTATTCTAGGAGGCTCAGACAGAATCTCATTCTATCTCTTCCTGGCAGTGGTTCCATCATCATTTGTTATCACAAACCTATGAGTGTTTTCAGATTGTACTGGTACTTTGAGTGTGCAATTCTGTTTTTTTTTTTTAAATATAACTTAAAAAAACACCCCACCCATATTTTTTAGTTTTTGTCTGGCAAAATAGTATGTTCCTACATTTCCTCTAAATCTATTATCTTTTAGGCTTTAAGAAATATTTCTCAGAATTAGTATTCTGAGATACAATGAACAAGTCCAAGTTTTCTCTACCCTTATCTACCTCTTCTGGTTTTATGAACTTTCAGGCTATCTTTGAAGACTTTTAAATTAATTTACCTTTTCCTGGGACTTTTCCAGTTTTGTTGCAGCAACCAAGAACACATGTAATGATTTAGGGGTGTATATTTTGTGATGCCAAGGAAGTGCTTTATTCCTATTCACTTCCTGTTCATGCCCACCACTTTATTGATTGCAGGTCCAGAAGCTAATTGAATAAAAAGACTTCATCAAAATGACTTAATATAGTAAAGTTAATCAGAATTCTATTAAATGTTCTGTCTTATAATAAAAATAAGAATAAATCAGCCTTTAGTTTTACATTACACAAATTACCTTTATTTGAAATGAGTGTTTTTTAATTGAAATTAGGACTGTTTGAAAAGGGTGTACATATGGTCTACACACATCATCTCCTGGTGTCATGTAGTTTATGGACTTTGGAGTTAGATAAATCTGGGCTGCCTGTTGATTGGACCATATTCTGTGTGATTTAATCAAGTTTGCTCCCTCTAAGCTTCTTCCTGCTTTAGCTAATACTATGTTCTTCGGCCTGATGCTAGTTTTTTAGTTTTTAAAATGATGGATTTAAACGAGATAGGTTCCTGGCAGCCCTAAAAAGTGTTTTTCTGGATGCTAGTTTTTTAGTTTTTAAAATGATGGATTTAAACCAGATAGGTCCCTGGCAGCCCTAAAAAGTGTTTTTCTGGATTCTGAAGCCCAGGTTTGACTTAGCCATTGCCTGTTCAAATGCCTTCAGTAGGTTTTGAAAATAAACATAGTCTCAGCACTGAGAAGCCCACCCTGACTGGCCCTGACCTACCTTTCTTATGTTATTTCCTTATACAACCTATGTTCTAGCCAAATGGTTTACTCACTGCCCCTTTATTTCCCACCTCCCACTCTGCTAAGTTACTGGCATTTATACCCAAAAGGCGCTTCCCTCTCTCTTTCTACATCATTCAGCAACTATTGAGCATGACCTTGGACTGAGCATTGTATTTCATGTTGGGGGATATGAATACTAAACTCCCCCTGTCTGCAAAGACCTTAGCGTCTACCAATGAGAGACAAATATGAAAACGTGTGAGTGCACAGAAGTGTACAATAGTGCTGCGGAGAGAGTATGTGTAAGCTATAGTAGGAGCCAATGGGAAATGTTCGTTTCTACCTAGAGAGATAATAAGGAGGGAACTTTAAGGTGGATTTACAGTTTGCTCAAGGTTGGTACACAATTTTACTTTCTTTTACTATCCTTTCTGAGTTTCATATCAGAGTTGTTCCAGCTCTATGAAGTATTAAATGTGCAAATGTGACTCGCTTTTTCCTTTTCTCCTCTCCAAAACAGTACCAAAAAGAATTATCTGATACTTGAATGTTTGGGAAAACTCATATAAAACTGCCTGGGTTTAAAGGAAGGTAGTTTTTTTTTTTTAACTGATTCCATTTTTTTTTTTTTTTGTTATTGTTGTTGTTGTTGTTGCTATTTCTTGGGCCGCTCCTGCGGCATATGGAGGTTCCCAGGCTAGGGGTCGAATCGGAGCTGTGGCCGCCAGCCTACTCCAGAGCCACAGCAACTCAGGACCCGAGCCGCGTCTGCAACCTACACCACAGCTCACAGCAACGCCGGATCATTAACCCACTGAGCAAGGGCAGGGACCGAACCCACAACCTCATGGTTCCTAGTCGGATTCGTTAACCACTGCGCCACGACGGGAACTCCCCCTGATTCCATTTTTAAGCGTTGTTTGTTTTTCAAGAATTCTATTTTTTTCCTTGAGTCATTTTCCTTAATTTGTTTTTTGTGGAAAAATTATCGTTTTATGCAAGTAAATAGATTTTCTTAAAATTGTGTATATTTGCACATGATTTTTAATTATTTACCATTGATTGCATAGTTAATGTCCCCTCTTTTGATTCTAATATATTAAGATGTATAATACACTTTTTTGGCAAGAAGCTTTTGTCTTAGATTTGGCCCTTTCAATCACTCTATCAAAATTAAACTGTTGGAAAAATTTGTAAAGATTTATTTTTCAAAACCTCATGTGAACTTCTGTATACAAAAGGTGAATGTCTTTTAGAGGAACCATTTAGGGAAATAATTGTTTCTTTTTTGTGTGTGAAGACATAGTCTTCAACTATGAATTGTAGCACATTTTTAGGATGTTATGAACCAACCACCACTTTGTAAAGGCGATATTCAGGAATATGTCTTTAAATGTTTGTTTGTTTGTTTGTTTTCACAAGCAACTAATAGACTTCTTGAACCAATCCTTAGACTAAAAGGTAGGATATACTTTTAAACCCTAAAATTTAAACTAAAAAGGTAGTAGCCTTATAGAGAAGAAATTTAACCTTCTCATCTATTAAACTACAGAATTAAAAGAAATTATCTTCCATCCAAGTTCAATCAGAAAAGATAATAAGCTTTCATTTGGACAGTGGCAAGATCCTGGAGTAGTGCTTTCTAGCCTTGGCAACATGTTACAGTCACCTGCAGAGCTTTTACAAAGGGGCCCACCCAGACCAGTTACATCAGAATCTCCAGAGGGGAACGGGGCATCAGTATTCTGTTACAGGTTCCCTAGGTGATTCTCATGTGCATCCAAGTTGAGACCCACTGCTTTACAGCAAACTGAAAAAAAAATTTCAAAGCCATCTTTTTTGCATAACACACCATGGAAAGGATAAAGCCCACATACTGAACCAAATGAGAGTTTTTAACAGTAGATTCTAAGTAGAAAATTGGCTTACCAAGCAGCTAAAAAAAAAAGAAGAAAACAAAGGAAACATAGAAGTAAGCTTTCTGTGACTGAATTATCTGTCCTTCAGAGGAGGAACACTTTTAATTTATTTTATGGATATTAGAAAACTGCTGGTCTAATTTCACACCACAGGGGTCTAAACAACAGTATGTATCTTAATTAGAAGCATAGTACAGAGAGAGTTATGTGTTCTAGGAAAAAAATTTGATTTGAAAAATATACAGTAGTATGAAGAAAATTTTTTATCAGTAAAATTTATTTAAAATAGTTTTTAGTAGTGTTTGTGTGGATTATCATATACAACATGGTAGTCACTTTTATTTAAATCCCACGTGCTCCCTATACTTCCTTTTGGAAAAAGTGATTACTATCATCCTGGAACTACTTAATTTATTCACCTCATCAAAAATTTAATGACAGCTCAGCTTACCTTTGTATTTAGGTATTTTAACTTTTCAACTGTATGGATTTTATAATGCTGAGTATGGTGGTAATTTTGCTAATAGCTTGCTCAGAAAAGGTCACTTGTATTGGTTTACCAAATTAGTCAAAAACACATAAAGCAGAGCTATTAAATCTTAAAACCTGTTATCAAGGCTAGAGGAATATAACCTCACAAAAATAACTTTTTTCCCATAAAAATTTTGCAGTGATTTAGAGGAGCAGCTGACTGATGGGGAAGTAAAAATGTGACCAGCTTTTAATATGGTATAATTTGATAAAAGAAACATTCAGAAAGCATTATAAATGCATTCAACTGAAAAGACAAAATATTTAGGAATCATCTCCTCCAAAGAAATGTGTATATGCTACACTAACTTTCAACCAGATTACCACGATTTTCTATTTTAGGGATGGTTTTTTAAAAATCTTTTTATTATAAAGCACATTAAAGAAAACCACACACATATATATATATATACACAATGGAATACTACTCAGCCATAAAAAAGAATGACATAATGCCATTTTCAGCAACATGGATGGAACTAGAGAATCTCATACTGAGTGAAATGAGCCAGAAAGACAAAGACAAATACCATATGATGTCACTTATAGATGGAATCTAATATCCAGCACAAATGAATATCTCCTCAGAAAAGAAATTCATGGACTTGGAGAAAAGACTTGTGGCTGCCTGATGGGAGGGGGAGGGAGTGGGAGGGATCGGGAGCTTGGGCTTATCAGACACAACTTAGAATAGATTTACAAGAAGATCCTGCTGAATAGCATTGAGAACTTTGTCTAGATACTCATGTTGCAACAGAACAAAGGGTGGGGGAAAAATGTAATTGTAATGTATACATGTAAGGATAACCTGACCCCCTTGCTGTACAGTGGGAAAATTAAAAAAAAAAAAAAAACCACACAGAGAAAATGTATAGTTTAACAAGCTTTTACAAGAAAAACACCCCTGGAATCACACTCAAGTCAAGAAACAGAACTTTGCCAGCCACCCAGAAATTCTGCCATGTACTCTGTTTTGATCTCAGTCTTTTTCTGGTCCCCTAAAATAATCTCTATCCTGACTTTTACATACTTTCTCATATACTTATAATAGTTTTTATCACCTCAGTGTGCATCCCAAAAAACTTTAGCTTAATATTATCTATTTAAAATACACTGTACACTCTTAAATCTCTTTTAACCTACAACTTCCTCCTCCATCCCTCTCTTTTCATTAAAATTTACTTGTGGAAACTGCAGTGTCCCACAGTCTATATTTTGTTATTTCCATCATATTGTGGTTCAACATGTTTCTCTGTCCTTTGAAAATTCTCCAAGTTAGTATCAGTTTTGGCAAGACTGTGTATGATGGAGTGTTTCTTTTTTTCATTTTTCATCAGAAGGTATGTAATGACAGATTCTCTTTCTCCCTTTTTTGATGTTAGCAGCTATTGATGCTCAATGCCTCCATCCATTAATTAATTATTAGGGTTGCAAAATGGTGATATCTATTGATATTATTTTTTGTTTATTAATTGGGATACTTTTATAACAAAACTCTTCTACTCCTTTTAGTTTTCCGAGTGGCTGAATTCATATGTTATAATCAGGATAAATGTCTGTTTTTTTAATTTACTAGTTTTCAAGATTGAATTGGTTCCCTATCACTCCGTGAAGGTAACCAGCTTTTGTTTTTTAAATAGTATTATTACTTCATGAATTTAAGTGTATTTGACTAAATGGGTTTCATAAATTCTGTTATCTTTTTAAAAGCTCAGGTTCTTAATTGGCCAGGGGATGCCTCCTCAAGTTGGCTCCTCTGTTAGTCATGACTGTGGTAGTCTTGGGTAACCTCCCTCTCTGGCATGACATTATGGTCCATGCTTATCTTGTACATTTCCTGTCCCAAATCTGGAATTGGCAATTTCTTCAAGAAGCTCTGGTTTCCTTTAATGGAAAATGGTATTTTAAACCCAAGTTTGGGAGCTAAGGCTAATGTGTCTTTGTTATTGGGTTTGTCCTTGTTTCTAGGTTTCTTTAGTAGAGAGTTAAAAATTTTATTCAGAGTGAGTTCACACTGATACCTCTAATTAACATTCAGAATTACAGGGTTTTTAATTTAACCTCTTCTTCATTACATCTAATCTTTTTTATTCCATACCCAAAATCCTAGTTTGCAGGGACATAGGGGATGAATTATAATGTCCTATAACTACCTGTTTACTTTATCCCACAGTGTACACCTAATAATCTCAGAATAACCATGCAAATACTACCACTACTAATATAAATTTCTGAGAACATTCAAAAAATTTTGCCTATGTTTTCCCCATTTCTACCCTTTCCATTAAAAAATAGTTATACTTACAAAGTAGCTGTACTTTATTTACCTTATTGTAGCATATAGTCATTACATATAATGTTATAATGTTCTCTTTTAATCCTCATCTAGTCATCCTTGGATTTTTGGTTTTGCTATTTGGTCAAACTGTCTTTTTCACGGGGGGATTTAGAGAGATTGAAAAACTATATTGCCACCATTGCCACTTGCCAGAATCAGGGATGCTATATTTGGACGCTTTAGTTTAAATGAGCACTTTCTGAAAGGTTTAATTTTACATGATTATGTTTTTGCATGTGGATGTCCAGTTATTTCTGGGCTTTTTATTCTCTTCCATTGATCTATTTGTCTTTTCTTTCATGAAATAACTTTTTATGTATTGTTATAACAAATATAACTGTTGTAATAGATAATTCTGTAGATTGGAGGATTTTTATTAATACAAACATATAAGTTGATAGTATTCACATACCAAAACATATGGCTAAGGGAATATTTATACTTCCTTGTAGAAACTTGTTTTTTTAAGCTTGCAAGACATTTAAGTATTTATCCTGTATGCAAATGGCAGGTTTCATTGAAAGCTCTTAAAAATAAGAGAACTATCCATTTGAAAAAATTTTTTACTATTTTGTTTTTAATTGATGTATTTGGGTAAATAAACATGTGGAGCAATAGGGAACTCTCATTCACTGCTTATTAAAGAGGAAATTAGTAAATCACTGTGCGAGCAGCTTGGAAACTGCTAATATGATTGAAGGTAGGAGTCTCTAACACTAAGGAAAACTGGCCCATGTCCACAAGTAGACATGTACAGTGATGTTCACAGCAGCATTGTTTGTAATATCAAAAATATCTGGAAGTTCCTGTTGTGGCTCAGTGGTAACGAGTCCGACTAGTATGCATGAGGATGTAGGTTCGATCCTTGGCCTCGCTCAGTGGGTTAAGGATCCAATGTTGCTGTGAGCTGAGGAGTATGTCACAGATGCGGCTCAGATCCCATGTTGCTGTGGCTGTGATGTAGGCCAGCAGCTGTAAATCCAATTCAACCCCTAGCCTGGGAACTTCCATATGCTGTGGATGAGGCCCTAAAAAGCAAAAAGAAAACAAAAACAAAATTTCCGCTAACATTTAAGTTGAATGAAAACATATTTTGTGGTGTATTCAGAGGGTAAAATGCTATACAGAAGATGAAATGAAGGAATTAGAGCTATGTGATTATATCCCAAATGAATAAGTTGAACAAAAAGGGATTACAGTATGATACAGTGTAGTAACATTTATGTAAAATTGTTTTCATTTTTTAAATGGAAGTATAGCTGATATCCGATGTTATATTAGTTTCAGGTGCACAACATAGTGACTTAATATTTTCATAGATTATATTCCATTTAAAGTTATTATAAAATACTGGCTATATTCCCTGTGCTATACAGTATATTTTTGTATCTTATTTATCTTATATGTAACGGCCTACACCTCCTAATTTCCTTTCCCATCTTTCCCCTTCCCCAAATCCTCCTCTCACTGGTTACCACTAGTTTGTTCCTCTGTCTAGGAGTCTGTTTCAATTTTGTTATATTTATTTATTTATTTTTCAGATTCTACATGTGAATGAAAACATACAGTATTTATCTTTATCTGACTTACCTCACTAAGCTTAGTGCACTTTAGGTCCATCCGTGGTATTGCAAATGGTAAAATTTCATCTTTTTATGACTAATATTCCATTGTACATATACACACACCACCATCTCTTAATACATACTTAGGTTACTTCCATATCTTAGTTATTATAAATAATGCTGCTATGGACATAAGGGTGCATGTATCTTTTTGAAGTAGTGTTTTCATTTTCTTCAGATATATATTCAAGAGTGGTATTGCTGGATCATGTAGTAGTTCCACTAAAAATCTTAAAACATTCAAAACAATGCTATGTGTTGTTCAGGGTTGTTCTAGATTAGTGTAGTAATAATATACATGGGAATAAATACCAAATTCATAATAACATTTCCTCTGGGAAGAGAAAAAGGAATGAGATATCTGCTAAGATTCATCTATATCTGATACTTCCTTTCTATAAAAAATTATAGCAAAAGGGTAGTATTTCCTAAAGATGATTTTTGCATTAATCATATTTTTCTCTCCACTTTTATGTTTATCTTGAATGTTTCATAATAAAGATCATAAATAAAGGGTGCCTTTTTTTCTCTTGTTCCTAAATTTTCAGCAGAGAGAGAAATGTAGATTTTAGAATAAATTCTGGTAATAAGCTGAGAATTTTGGTTGCTGCATAATCTTTTAAATAACCTGGGTACCCACTGATGAAAGTTTCCAGTTCCAGAGAAGATCATTCTAAATACACCTTTTTCCTGATTTACATATTGAATGACCTTAAAAGGGGTGTAGTAGGTACCCTCTGTAGCTAAATATGAAAGATGAGAATCTTTTTTTTTTCCTCTACATTTTGGTCTTTAACTTATTTTGGGGATCTTTTTATTTCAGAGCACAGAGATTACATCAGTGTTTTTCTAAGTTCTTTTTTAAAACTGAAGCATAGTTGATTTACAATGTTGTGTTAGTTTCTCATGTACAGCAAGTTGATTTAGATATATATTATTTTTTCAGATTCTTTTTAATCATAGTTTATTAATAAGATACTGATAGAGTTCCCTGAGCTATAGAGTAAGACCTTGTTATTTATCTTTTAAATATAATTTTATATACAGTAGTTTGTATCTGTTAATACCAAACTCCTGATTTATTCCTCTCCCCTTTCCCCTTTGGAAATCATACATTTGTTCTCTGTCTATGAGTCTATTTCTCTTTTGCAAATAAGTTTATTTGTATCATTTTTTAGATTCCACATGTAAGTGATATATAATATTTGTCTTTGACTTGCTTCACTTAATATAATAATCTTTAGTATCATCGATGTCACTACAAATGGCATTACTTCATTCTTTTTCATGGCTGAATAAAATTCCATTGTGTATATGTATGTATTTTACACACACACACACACACACACACACACACACACACTGCATATTTGTCTATTCATCTGTCAGTAGACATTTAGGTTATTTCTATGTCTTGGCTATTGTGAATGGTGCTGCTATTCACACATTGAGGTGCATGTATCTTTTTGAATTAGTCTTTTCCAGATAATACCCAGGAATGGTTTTGCAGGATCATATGGTAACTCTATTTTTAGTTTTTTAAGGAACCTCCATAATATCTTCCATGGTGGCTGCACCAATTTATGTTTCTCCCCAACATTGTAGGAGGGTTCCTTTTTCTCCACATTCTCTCTAGCATTTATTATTAGTAAATTTGCAAAAAAATTTTTATTGGAATGTAGTTGATTTACAAAATTGTGTTACTCTCAGGTGTATAGCAAAGTAAATCTGTTATATGTATACATGTATCCATTCTTGTTCAGATTCTTTTCCCATAGAGATTATTACATAGTATTATATTTCCCTGTGCTATACAGTAGGTCCTTGTTACCTATGTATTTTATATGTATCAGTGTGTGTATGTCAATCACAATCTCCTAATTTATCTCTCCCCTGACCCATGTTTCCCCTTTGGTAATCATAAGTTTGGTTTTGAAATATTTGAGTCTGTCTCATATTAAGGGAATCAAGTCAGAAAGAGAAAGACAAATACCATATGATATCACTTATATCTGGAATCTAATATACGGCACAAATGAACCTTTCCACAGAAAAGAAACTCTTGGACATGGAGAACAGACTTGTGGTTGCTAAGGGAGAGGCGGGAGGGAGAGGGAGATGGAGTGGGATGGATTGGGAATTTGGGGTTAATAAATGCATACTATTGCCTTTGGAATGGATAAGCAATGAGATCCTGCTGTATAGCACAGGGAACTATATCTAGTCACTTATGGTGGAGCATAATAATGTGAGAAAAAAGGATGTCTACATGTATGTGTAACTCAGTCACCTTGCTCTACAGTAGAAAATTGACAGAACACTGTAAACCAGCTATAATGGAAAAAATAAAAATCATTATAAAATATATATAAAAAGAAATCTTTGTTTCTGTTTTGTAAGTTCTTTTGTATCATTTTTTAAATTAGATTCCACATATTATTTATCTCATATGATGTTTGTGTTTGTCTATCTGACTTAGTATAATAATTTCTAGGTCCATCCATGTTGCTGTGAATGGTATTGTTTCATTCTTTTTTATGACTGAGTAATATTCCATTGTACATATGTGTCACATCTTCTTTATCCACTCCTCTGTCAATAGACATTTAGGTTGCTTCCATGTCTTGGCTATTGTAAATAGTGTTGTAGTGAGCATTGGAGTTCATGTATGTTTTCAAATTATGGTTTTCTCTGGATAGATGCCCAGGAGTGGGATTGCTGGATCATATGGTAGTTTTATTTTTAGTTTTTTGAGGAACATCTCTACTGTTTTGAGGAACCCTACAGATTTTGCCAATTTACATTCCCACCAACAGCATAAGAGGGTTCCCTTTTCCCCACAACTTCTCCAGTATTTATTGTTTGTAGACTTTTTGATGATGGCCATTCTGGCTTCTGTAAGGTGGTACCTTGGAGTAGTTTTGATTTGCATTTTTCTAATAATCAGTGATGCTGACCATCTTTTCATGTGCTTTTTGGCCATCTGTCTTTGGAGAAATGTCTGTTTAGATCTTCTGACCATTTAAACAATTTTTTGAATATAAAGCTGTGTGAGATATTTGTATATTTAGGAGATTGATCCCTTGTTGGTCACTTTATTTGCAAAGATTTTCTCTCATTCTGTAAACTTTTTGATGATGGCCATTCTGACCAGTGTGAGATGGCACCTCATTGTAGTGTTGATTTTCATTTCTCTAATATTTAGTGATATGGAATATCTTTTCATATGCCTGTTGGTCATCCATATGACTTTGAAAGTATGTCTATTTGGGTATTCTGCTCATTTTTTGACTGAATTTTTTGAAACATGAGAATCTTGAGCCAATATCTGGCTTACTGTCGTTGGTCTCTTGTGCTTAAATTTAAAATATCTTCTATGGAAGGCATCAGTCATACAAAGGCATCCTCATATGCCTTTTCTTCTTTGTATTTTCTTCCTTTGATGACTTTTAGATCATTTCTAATTTTTTTCAACTTTAGCGTTTTTAAGAATAACAATGAAATCCTTGGGGGGTTTTTTTGTTTTGTTTTGTTTGTTTTGTTTTTTAACAGTTTCAACCTTAAAGCTGACTGATTTATTTTAATTTCAATTTTTTTTTTCTTCCATTTTTGGCCACCCCAAAGCATGGAGCTCCTGGGCCAGGGATCAGATTCGAGCCAAGTCACAAACTAAGCTGCGGCAACACTAGATCCTCAACCCAACTGTGCCAGGCTGGGGATTGAACGCTTGTCCCAGTGATCCCGTTGGGCCACAGCTGGAGCTTCCTGACTGATTCAAACTTGAGAAACATTTCACTTGAGGGATAATACTACCAACTTGTTTATCCTTGAAATTGGGAAATTCCAAAACCTTTAAGACTCCTTTTTATCTTTTATGCTTTCTTAGCTTAAAATATTCAATTCCTACCATTTCTTTTTTTTTTTTTTACTACACCATTTTCTTTAAAAAGACAAAAAGCAAACGATAACAAACCCTTGCGCTGTGGTCATTCGTCTCATCTGTTGTCACAGTCTCCCTTCATCAGCCACTTCTGGTACCACATAGCCAGTGGTTTGGCTAACACTGCTTGCGTTTCTGTGCTTTTCTTCTTTGTACCTTTCTGTTACCTTATAATTAAAGCAGAGATCTTTTCCTTCAGATTTTCAGACTTTTAGCAGATCACCACACATTATAAATCTTTTTTAACCTCTTAATTACCTATAAGTGTTCTTTCCCTTCACATTGTTTGCCTATTTACTATGCCCTTGTTAAAACTTTTCAACTGCTATTTATCACAGGTGTTCCCACTTGAATTCTAATGACTAATTCCTGAAACCTCTGGCATGTATTTTTAAGAGTATTTAAAGAGTTGTTGGTTTTCAGAATTCACCAAATTTTAGACGTTCCTGAAGACAGAATTAAGACCAAGAACTCAAAAGTTGCTAAAAGAGTAAATCTTAAAAGTTCTCATCACAAGAAGAAAAAAAAAAAAGTAACTATGTTTGGTGACAGATGTTTACTAGACTTAACTGTAGTGATAGTTTCCAGTATATACAATTACTGAATCATTATGTTGTACACCTGAAACTAATACCATGCTGTGGCAATTATAGTTCAATAAGAAAGAAAGAAAAGACAAGACCCAAGAAATCAGTGTGAGAAGGGAATTCCTGATCAGGAAGTTTGTAGAGGGTAACTGCATGCCTCATAGAAGGTCGGAGTAGACTTCAAATTAATCTTGCTAGGTTATGAGAATATTACCAGCCATACTCCTCTCATTATGGAGTCTTCTCTTTTTTGTGCTTTTTCTTTAGGACATTTTTATGTAACATCTCTTCCGTTACAAACCATATGTACTGTTCCTTTATCTTAGCACTGTGTATCTTGGCCTGATGATCTCCTGACTAGTACTTCAATCTAAGTTCATTTTGGGGAGAGAAAAACAGCTGCATAAAATATAAGATGAGAGATGTCTTAGTATGTGCAAACTTGCATTTTAAAAAGTCTGTACTTTGTTTTGGTATTTTGCGATAACTACATAATTGTATTTAGTGTCTTCAACCTCTTATTTACAAATGATCAGAGAGACAGAAAGTCTTAACAGCTAGAAAATGTATTAACATATTTTTCTTCTATATGTTTCTTCAGTCAATAGGGTATACTATTAATGACTTTAAGAGAATGCAGGTGTAACACTTGATTTTCACAGTCTTGTTCCAACACATTGGCATTTGCCTGGAAAAACTGAATGACTGAATTTTCTTCCCCTGTATCTCCTTGTGCTATTTTAGCTGAGCGCATTTTTATTGATGATTATCTGTTTCTCTCTACATTTATATATTAAATATCTTGCTTCAGAGTTTTAATTGCAGTCCTAATTCATTTTTTCTTTCATTTAAAATATTAATATCACATTAGGCAACATCCAAGTGTCATTCCACTATTGTTGACTGATGTAAACTTTTGCACGAAGCTCCTGTGCTATGTCAGTCAAATTATTTATAAACATTTCCCTGTGCAGATTTGCTATCATTACATACTCATTATTGCTTCTTGTTTATCTTATTAGATAGTACATGGTATCCTTGTCATGGAAGTATCTCTATGTACAGCTTTCTTATTTTCATAGACTGAGGTATTTCTTTATTCTAGTAGTATTGGTTATCTCTAAAATGATTTAAACTTAAAATCATTAAGTACAAACTTTAAATGTTTTGTTTAAAAATTATTCAGTCAGTAGTGTTTATTGTAAATAAATGAAATTAGTTTAACTTCCAAGCCACATCTTTTCTAGGTTTAAAATTATCTTCCGTATTTGTAGTTTGCAGCTATATAAATGTCAGCCATGAGTTCTAAATAACTGAATTTGAATTCTTTAGGATTGGTGTCTCTCCTTTTATCTGCTATGCTTACCAAAGAATTTAGGACTTTGTCTTCAGTAGTATTAACCACTGTTTACTGAGGACTCCTCCACCCCCTGCCTATTAGGTACATTAGTTTTAATTCATATGGCAATTCGGCAACACAGGTGAATAAATCCTCTTTTATAGATGGGAAAATTACAGTTTCAAGAGTTTAACTTGCCCCAAATCCCAGAGTTCTCAATTGCCAAAACAAGGAGACAGACCCTGTTATGTGCAGCTTCTGCTGTGTGGTGTAGCTTGTGTAGCTTTTGGTTGTTATACAAGGTCAAGTCCAACTTGGAATTAAATTCTGAACCTAACTATGTCAAATGTCATCTCATTATATTTTGATAGTCATGTCAACTTGACCATATTTGTTCATGGCAATACTACTTTCAAGAGATTCCATGCAACATCATTAAAGAAACCTGAAGTTTTCCTTTTTTCTCTTCTGTTTAAATAGGTTTAAAACCCAGCAATAATGTTTTGTCTTTTATGATTTTTCTTTAGAGGAAATATTTTAGTTTTTATTGGTTCATTTTAGGGTTTTTTGTATTTATATTTACAAAGTACACTTTTTTTCAATACAACACAATTCAAGAATGAAACATCTTTTTTAAAAAATAATTTTGGGGGTATAATTACTTTACAACATTGTGTTAGTTTCAGGTGGATTTCAGCAAAGTGGTTCAGTTATACATATACATATATTCATTCTTTCTCATATTCTTTTCCTATATAAGTTATTATAGAGCCTTGAGTTCCCTGTACTTATATACTAGGTTCTGTGGGTATCTATTTTTTGTGTAGTAGTGTGTATATGTTAATCCCAAACTCCTAATTAAGAGGTCAGAGACCTTGCCTTCCACCCTTCCTCAGTCACACAAAGAAAAGTGGCCTGTATAATTCACTCCTTGATAAAAATAGCTCAGCACAAGCTTCTTTTTCATCCCAAGGTTCACAGGCTCCTTGAAAAGTGTTTGCATAATTTGTCTCTAGAGTCCCTTCACTTTTTTCTTACTCTTCTTCCCTCTCTCTGATCACACAGAGGAAGAGCTGATACATTCACGTAAACTTATTAATTACCTGTGCTTTGCAATGCAGTGTGTCTTACAGAGACCTTGATTTTTAGGGTCAGACAGATTTGGATTCAAACTATAGTTCTATCACTTATTAACTTTGATACCAAAGGCAACTTAGGCCATCTCTCTGATCTTTGTTTTCCTTATCTCTTGGTAAGGAAACTTTCAAACGTTGGAGTATTGAAAAGATTAAATAAAACGATTTATGAAAAGTGATTAGCACAATACTCTAGTCTCTTGCTGTTTATTGCTATTGGTGAGGTGTCTCTTTACTGAAACTCGTGAACACTTCAGTGTTTTTTAATCTTTATGCTTTTATGATACTTTAATTATGCCATGCAAGACTTTTTCCTCCCTTAAATGGGTTTTATCCATTTAACTGTGAAGAAGGTGATCCTTGACAGTGGCTAGCTTTTTAGAGGTATCTGGGATTGGCAGTGGAGGAGGTGTAGATGGGGACCACAGTCTTACTCCCGTTTAAAATCTCTTTCTCTTGATGAAATGGTAGAGCCTATTGGGGAGAGTATCACAAACCTTTGGAACTGAGGAAGCCTGGAACCTTTCTCCCGGTACCTTGAGCCTAATCTGTTCTTTGCCGAGACTGTCATTGTGCCCTCTCCTTTTAGGCTGTCCCATGTGTGTTCAGGCTTTTTCAAAGTCACCCAGCCTCTTAGTTTTCTTCCCTAAGGCTTCCTTTATAAATCTTTAAGTTTTATGATATTTCAACCAGCACTATGGTGTGGCTTTTTTTTATAGCTTTTGTCTAGCTCCTACATAAGATACCAAAAAAAAAAGTATAAAATAGATGATACAGCTAATTTTTTTAAGCTTACAGTTAAAATGAGGACATATGATAAAAAAAAATTAGAAGTAAATAAAAGGCCAAAGGTCAGAAGTTGGCGGAGTTGGAGAGGGGAAGGGTTTATGGAGGTAAGATCAAAGGGAGGACGATGCTGCCCAGCTGGAAGAAATTAAGAACCCGAGATAGCATTTGGTCTTTAGAGGTGAGCATGGCTAGTAGTCTCTGAGTGAAAAGTGTGGATTTTAGGTAAAGAACATGAGTGAAGTTGTTGGAAGATAAGCTGAGGCATATTAAATTTTTGAGTTTAAGTCAGTTCCATTCAACGCCAAGCCAGAAGTGGTTAGGAGCACTCTATGGATAAGAGGCAGGAGAGAATTATTTGATGGGCTATAGTTTAAAGCCAGTTGACTGTTGGTTATCCTTAATGTTTTGATTTTGTAACTTGGAGACATTTATAGGCTTAGGTTTTGGTTTGCTTACACAGGCAGACATGGCATCAGACCCGCATCAGTGGAATGGCCTCCTTGTTTAAGTGATTTAACAAGTTACAGAGCTGGGAAAATGCAGCTCTAGTGTGAACTCAGAGTAATGAGGGGAGACTGTAGGAGATACAACTAGAATTTGCAGGTCAGATCATGTCCCTTCTTTGCGAATGGCTTTTCCTCTCTTAGTCGTATAATGTAGTAGCCTATAAGCTACTACACAACCTTCCCCCTCCCCCAGTTCCCACTGTTTTCTTCTTTGCTCCCTTTTCTCTAGCCTTGTTGGTCTCCCATTGTTCCTTCATCAGGTGAAGAGGGCCACCTTGCTCCCTCTGCCTGGAGCCCTTTTCTCCCAGGTGGCTGGATGGCTCACCCTTCATTTCTTTCTGGCCAACATTATCAGACAGGCCTCTCCTGACTACTCTCCCGTCCCTTCCCATTTTCCTTACTTTGCTTTATTTTATTTTTCTTCATAGTATTTAGGAAGTGCACATATAGATTTATGTTTGCTTGTGAATTGTTACCTTGTCTTCAGCCATTGGAGTGTGTGCATGGCACATAGCTCACACCCAAATATTTATTAGACAAAAGAGAAAAAAAAAGAACAGGAAAGAGAGTATGAGAGAGGGAGCGAGTTGGATATGGATCCTATATGGTTTTGTGTTCCAGGCAAGGGAATGAAAATTTAATTCATTAGTTAGTGGGTAGCTATTGAAGAGTTTGAACAGGGGAGTGAGAGCAAAAACATTTAGTTTAGGAAGATCAGTTTGGTAATGATGTGTAGAATGGAGTTTTTAAAAAAATTCATATCAGCCCCCATTCCCTTCCCAAGTCAGCACTGTGGTTCCTAGTCAGATTCGTTTCCGCTGTGCCATGATGGGAACTCCCCAAGTCAGCACTGTATAATATAGCTGTATGTGTTTTAAGAAATTTTTGTTTGAAATAGTTTGACTCTCAGGAAACTGCTGAAATAATGGCCAAAAGAATGAAAGCAAATTCCCGACCTGTATTTTTTCTTCTAGTTTGTCCCAGTGATAGTATCTTATACTATTGCAATACATTGTCAAGTCCAGGAAAATAACCTCAGTATAATACTGTTAGCTGAGATACAGGCCTAATTTGGATTTCATCAGATTTTTCAAGTGTGTGTGTGTGTGCATGCATAGCTCTGTGCAATCTTATCTCCTGTAGAAATGTGTTTTTTAATGTTTCTATATCTAATTTTGAAGTTTTCAACAAAGTGTTAGAAAATTTCCTTTGGTACCATTCTCCAGGTTCGTGGCCTCCCGTATTTACATATGAATAAAGCGAATGGCCTGTTTTATTTCCTTATTCTTCTGCCTTGGTGTTTCTTTGTAGTCTTTCCTATCTACATTGAATGCTTTTTACATTTTGTCTCACCAGTACTGCAAATGATATTGCTTACCAGTTCTTTTTAAAATTTTATTTGAGGAGTTCCCATCGTGGCGCAGTGGTTAAGGAATCCGACTAGGAACCATGAGGTTGTGGGTTCGGTCCCTGCCCTTGCTCAGTGGGTTAATGATCCGGCGTTGCTGTGAGCTGTGGTGTAGGTTGCAGACGCGGCTCAGATCCCACGTTGCTGTGGCTCTGGCGTAGGCCGGTGGCTACAGCTCTGATTCGACCCCTAGCCTGGGAACCTCCATATGCCGCAGGAGCGGCCCAAGAAATAGCAAAAAGACAAAAAAAAAAATTTATTTGAACACTGGTGCTTTATACTTTCTCATTTATTTCTATTGGTTATTTATTTTCTTAACCCATCATATCCTTTCCAACAGTAAAATAATTCTTCAGGACTTTTAACAGAGTTCTAAAGTTTTTTCCTTAACTGCACTACTAATTAGAAATATATTTCTGGTAAGTAGTTTCCCAGTAATTTCCGAATTGGGAAAGGTAGTGGGTGGGAAGGGGATTAAGTCGTTTAACGTCCTTTATTCATCCTTCAAAAATCAAACTTCTAATGTTATTAGATATTCTGCTAACCATATTATTTTACTAAAGTCCTACTTTATTGGTTTTTAATATATTGTGGGAAATATTTGTCTTTATGTTACTTACAGACTTTCTAAAACAAAGTGTTCAAATTAAAATTTCATAGTTTAATTTCTGCAGCTCTGCAAAATATGTGCCATATATTTGTTCTATGGGAGATAGACACATACCTACTTATATGTTGCTGATATTTAAGGTGATAGTTGATGGTCTTCCATATGATTCTGGATTAATATGCAGGCCTATGCATAACAGCTGAAGAAAAAGCAAGGTCTATATGAACATACTTGATACATTTCTTACAGGTTCTGAGTTCTGTCCGCACAGAATGGGATCCTCTGGATGTTTGCTTTGGCACCAAGCAGCCTTACCAGGTGTTGACAGTGGAATGCTCCAGCAGTGTAGACAAAGAGCCTATGGCTGACAGCTGCATCTATGAATGTGTTCGGAATAAAATCCAGTGTGTATCAGTCACCAGAATACCACTAAGATCGAAGGCCATTAGCTGTTGCAGGAATGTTACTGAAGACAAACTGGTTTTAGGCTGTGAAGATTCTTCAGTAATTCTTTATGAAACTCACCGTAGAGTGACTTTCTTAGCTCAGGCTGAACTTCTACCTTCGTTAATGAGCTGCCACCCAAGTGGTGCCATTCTGCTAGTTGGCAGTAACCAAGGGGAGCTACAAATTTTTGATATGGCTCTTTCTCCTATTAGCATCCAGCTTTTGGCTGAAGACCGCTCACCTAAGGAGACTCTGCAGTTTAAAAAATTCTTTGATGTTTCTAGCAGTCTTGTTCAAATGCAGTGGATAGCTCCACAGGTTGTTTCTAAGAAGCCCGAAAGTGGGGACATCTATAATCTTCTCTTCCTCAGGTTTGACAGAGGACCTTTAGGTGTACTTTTGTTTAAACTTGGTAAGTCAAGGAAGTTGGTGAGTAAATAAATTATTTATGATGGTGACAATATAATTGAGACAAGAAAACTATTCTTAGAATGTAGATTTTCTATTTGTCATCCCATCAATATGCTTGCCTTTCAAACCTTCCATATAGTTCCCTTAATAAAGCTTTGTGGATAATTTTCTAAATGTCAAGGAACATAGTTAGATATTGAAGAATTTGGAAATTGCACTAATTGCCCATGGTGAAGAAAAAGCCCGAACTTTGCACATTTGTTTCTTTCCAAAATAATTTGTCTAGTAAAGAAATGCATTTCTAACTTAAGAAATACATATGAAAAAAATCTTTAAAGCACTTATTATGTCCATTGCAAAATTTCATGTTACAGGAATGTAATACTTTTCCTATTATGATTATTTTAGATTATAGGTGTCCACTGCTTCCCAGATTGGAAATGTATAAAGCATATGTTTTAAAAGAAGAGAAGGAAAATATTTACTTAAAATTTGCTAAAGATATTTTTATAATTTTTTGTTTTGCTTTTAGATAAAAATGTTCAAAAGGATTTATCGATATTAGGAAAATTATGTATTATTGTATCCCATTTCAACCAGGAAGCTTTAAAGCAAAAGTTTATTGTTATGATTTATTTGCCTTTTTGTAGTTTTGCATTACTAGCTATATCCTGAAATATATGATATTCTTTAGGGAGTTTTGTCTAATTTAACATTTTTGAGAGAGCCTCACTTATGATTTAAAAAACAGATTTTAATTAATGCACACTACTGCAACTTGAAAACATAGACAAGTAAATACATTTGAAAACCTGTTATAGGATTTGGCTCTGTGATACAAAGTTAAGTTTTTAAAGACATTGCAGTGTTTGTTGAATAGCTGTAGTCAACTTAAAAAAAAAAAAAAGTATCTATTTGCCCCTGAATTTGAGCACATGAAATAAATCTAGTAAAACAACTTGGTTTACTTGAAATATATCAGGGATATAATGTAAGGGCTATGTTCCTTCCATATAATAAAAATGCAGCTAAATCCATTCATGATGTTAATATTGTTCAGGAAAAATATAGTTGGAATCTCATTTATCATAAGATAATCCAGTTCTACTTTGCCTGACTACATGTTTAACAGTTGTAAGTCTCCTTACACAACACTTATTAAAGTGGATGTTAGATGTTTTGCATGTCTGTTAAAACTCTCTCTCTCTCAATTACCCAGTTACCTGTCAAACAGAAGGCTGTCTGCTGACATATACCTAGGTTCTCTTCAGCCCTCCCTTGTGGGCCTACTCATAACAGCTTTGCAAAAAGCACAGCTTTCTCTTCCTATCTCTAGCACATTTGCCTGCTTACTAAAGTAAACAGGCTCTCAGTGTAGGGATTTAGAGGGCTTCCTGCTAATTGCCAGCTTGTAAACTTAATTGGACCATCTCCCTGGGCACTGTTCCTAAATCAATTAGGCAATGAGTTGGCTGTCACCTCTTTTTCCCAAGAAGGTCTCTTGGAAGAGAATTATCCAATAGAAGTCAGGCATTCAAATGAAAAGGTGATAACTTCTGCAACTGACATTTATTATTTAAATTTTATTTTCAGTTAGTTGACTCAAGTTTTATAGAATAGGGACATTTTATAGTCTTAGAGACTTTTTAAAACATCTAAAGATGGAGTTTCCCAGGATTTTTGAAAATGTATTAGAAGATTAGTGTTTATTACAGATTATTTATTTTTCCTAGGAAGAGTAGATTCCTTGAAACAGTAGATTCCAGCTAATGATTTTTTTGTTTTTTTTAAGAAAACCCTGTTTAAAGAACAGATTTTTCTTAGGATCTGCTACTAAATACATCCAAAAATTTTAATATACTTCTTGAATTAACACAGTGCTGATTCTGGGCATCCATGTGGAATTTTCATGTATAATTCAAGTTACTGCATATATAAACAGGTAGTTGCATGTGCAGTTTCCCCACTAGGGAACATTTATGAAATTTTTTTCATATGCTTGTTATGCAAGCCTTTGGAAATTTTGACATGAAAGGTGTAGCTTACAATTTAAGAAGCTGAGATAGATCATAGTTTAAAATAGAATGCTGTCATATATAAACGCATCAGTGGCTGCTGCCAATATGCTAAGATTTTTGGAGTTTGACTCAGGTCAGTTAGTGTCGTGTTGAAGGAACACTGTTGCAAGCCTAGACCTTCCATTCTAAATCCTTAGAATCAACACAAATGTCTTAGAGGTTAAAAGGCCATCACTGCTGTTAGTAGAAGAATACCAAGAACATGTTTACCTCAGTAGGGAGCTTCTAGAAGTGTCACCCTCCTACATGGAAGCAGTGTGTAATCAGAATTTCTTGACCTGACAATCTTTATCCATATTTCCACATACATAGACTGAAATTAAATTTAAAAGGAGTCCCTAATTATACTACTGAAATGTTAAACCTTTCCCATTCTCATCAGTTCCTTTTCCAGTCTTCACTGTGCTCTTTAAACTCATGTGATCAGCTCCTTGCTCTGTCAACAGAGAATTACCTTTTAACTGCCACTTCAGTAAGTTTATCTACTCCTCACCACCCATCCAACAACTTACCTACATGTACGTAAATCTTTTACTTTTCAATTCAGCAGAAAAGGAGCCTTTCTTCTTGTCCAAGACTAGTTCTGCCACTAGTTTCCACTCTGGATCCCACAACATTCCCTTTGACACCTTGATTCGGTCACCTTTCCTCTCCCTCCATGAATCTTGCTACATCAGCAGGTACAGGCCCAAGCCATACTGTAAAACAAACAAACATGCATACATCTCTTCAAAATTGTATCCCTTCTGCTATTATTCAAATGTTCACCTTTCTTTCATGGTCAAAGTCATTGAAATAATAATGAACACTGAATTTCTCTGCTGCTTTTCCTCTCATTCATTCCTCACAACACCACCTTCTGGCTCTTGTCTCCATTTTTCTCCTAGAAAAGGTCACCAGGGATATCCTACTTGATACACATATTTCTCTATGTTACTTGAGGACTTTTCAGCATTTGATGGTTGTTGACCACATCCACCATCATAGAACTCTCATCGTACTTGCCTCCTATGGCTGCTGATGCATTTTTTCATCACTTATTTATGTTCTTGTGCCTCCTCATGAAAATGTTGAGGCTCTCTAAGCTTCCATTTTTAGCTCTTCTCCCATTTTACACAGATTGAGAGTTGTTTTTTGTTTGTTTGTTTGTTTGTTTTGTATCCCTTCTCTGACTTTAGCCCAGACCACTCCTATTTCCACATCCACATATTAACTCTTGGCTGTACACAGGTGCCTCACACTTATTATATGCAGACATGAAGTAATCATCTTCCTCCCTGCTTCTTCTCCTATATTCTTCAGTTTGAGGGATGGTACAGTTATTTAGATAGAATCCCGAATCAGAGGTCATGCTAGAGTCCTCCCTCACCCCTAATGCTGTATCTAATCAGTAACCAAGCTCCGTCACTTCTGCCTTCTAAATACACAGTGTGAAAAACACTTCATTCTATTCAGCCTTGCTTTTCATTACCTTAATCTAGACCTTTCCTCTCTTACCATGATCAAGCAGTGGCCCTCTATTTATAATCCCAACCCACTGCTCAATTAATCCCTTGAACTGCCACCAGAGTGCAGATATGGTCATAGATTCTACAGCGTGAAATCCTTCAGTGGTTAATAAGCCCTGTCTGCCTCCCAGGCTTCAACTCCCCAGCTGTGCTGCCCTGGCATAGCTTCCCAGTCACAGCATGTGCTCTCAAATTCCTCCTTTCCATAGTAGTGGTGATAGCGTTCCATCACCTAGAGTGCTCCCACAGTGCTGTCATAGAGCCTACAAAGTTAGGGAAAGGTTAAATGTTCAAGTGATGATATTTAACAAATAATTACAGCTAACTTCTTCATTCTCATAGGATTTTGAAAATCACAGGCTGTGTGTATGGGTGTGCATGTGTGTCTGTCACTCAGTCTAAAAAACAAATACTATGATTTTTCTCTTAGAGCTTTTGTAAGAAGTGTGTGTTCTTCAAAGAGTTGTTTTTAATGAGTTATTTAAATTTTACTTTACCCAGGTGGTAATTGGTGGTAATTTATTGATAGAAAGAAATGTCAGATACTTTATTAGATGCCTCGTCTAAACTAGAACTCATATCATATGAGATGGACAGCATTCTGCTTTCTTCAACTAGAGTGATGATGGATTTTTAAATAAAATTTGAGGTATAGTTTACATAACAAAATCGTACCTATTTTAAATAGCGAGTTTTGTCAAATCTGTATATTGTCATGATAATGACCAAAATCAAGATATAATACATTTCCATCACCCCCAAAATTCTCTCAAGCCCCCTTTGCCATCAGTCCCTGCCTCCCTCAGAGCAAAGTGCATTGATCTGCTTCCTGTCATTACAGATTAGTTCTGCCTTTTCTAGAATTGCATAGAAATAAACCAAAAAAAAAAAACCCCTTTTTTTTTGCTACTTCCACTCAGTATTAGTGTGTGAGAATCTTCCATATATCTATAAATTTTCATTTACATTACATTACCTATATTCCATTATATAGGTAAATCGCAATTTGTGTATCTTTTCACATGCTGATTGATGGACCAGATTTAAGCCAATATCACTGAAAATGCTACGTACTTTAACGTACTAGTCTTTGTATGGAGATCTATTTTAATTTCTCTTGGAAAAAACCTGGGAGTAGAATGGGTAGGCCATATGCTAAGTGTATCTTTAAGTTAAAAAGAAACTGACTATCTTGGAGTTCCAGTTACTCCACATCCTCACTAACACTTGGCATTAATGGCCTTTTTAATTTTAGCCATTCTAGTAGGTGTTTAGTGGCATTAATTTGCCTTTCCGTGATGACTCTTGGAGTTGGGCATCTTTCTGTGTGCTTATTTGCCAAAAACTTTTCTGATGAAGCATACCTTCAAATATTTTGTCCAAGCTTAATTGGATTATTTATTTATTACTGAATTGTAAGAGCTTTTCTATATTCTGAATACAAGTCTTTTGAAGGATGTTAGTATTTTGAATATTTTCTTCCATCCTATAGTTTACCTTTTCATTTTCTTAACTGTGTTTGGGTAGCAGAAGTTTTTAGTTTTGATCAATGTTAATTCTTAGATTTTTTTAATTTTATGGCTTGTGCTTCTTATGTCCTATCAAAGAACTCTTTGTCTAACCCTTTTTCTTCTAGAAGTTTTATGGTTTTAGTGCTTACAAATTAGGTTTATTGTCTAATTCAAGTTAATTTTTTGCATATGGTGTGAAGTATGAGTTGAAATTAATTTTTAATATGCCTATTCAGTTGTTTCAGCATCAATTGTTGGAAAGTTTATCCTTTCTCCATTGAATTACTTTGACCGTGTGTTTATGTGTCTATGAAGATTCTATTCTCTTCCACTGATCTATATGTCTGTAGTTCAACGAGTACCACATAGTCTTAATTACTGTGGCTTTACAGTAAGTGCTAAGCCAGATACTATTACTCCTCCAACTATATTCTTCTTTTTCAAAATTGTTTTGGCTACTCTAGATCCTTCAAATTTCTATGTGAGTTTTGAAACTGACTTATCACTTTCTAGAGAAACACCTCATAAAACTTTGAGATTATGTTTTATCTGTAGATCAATTTGGGACGGAATGACAGTTAAACAGTATTGAGTCTCCCAATTTATGAACACAGGATCTCTGTGTATTCAGGTCTTCTTCAATTGGAAGTTGTTTTATAGTTCAAAGTGTATAATCTTGTACAGAGTTTGTTCATGTTTTTGGATGCTATCGTAAATAATGTTTTTAGTTATAACTTTTAAGGGGTCTTTGTATCCTGCAACCCCATTAAACTCATTTCTTAGTTGTAGTAACTTCTTATTGTAGATTACTTAGGATTTTCTACCTAGATAGCTATGATAACTGCAATTAAAGACAATTTTTGTATATTCTTATACAACTTGTATGCCTTTTTATTTTGTTTTCTTCCATATTTTACTACCTAGGATCTCCAGTACAGAATTAAATAGAAATGGCAAGAGAGGATATCCTTGCTTTGATTTTGTTCTTAGAAAGCTTGTAATCTTTTACTGTATGTATGATATTATTATGTTGTAGAAGCCCCTTCCATTCCTAGTGGCTGGGACATATTTTGAGTGGGTGTTGAATTTTTTCAGCAGCTTTTTCTGCATCTATTGAAATGATTATATCTATTTTATAGTTATATAGTGGAATATATTGATTAGTTTTCAGATGTTTCAGCGACCTTGCATTTGTGGGATAAATTTCTCTTGTTCATGATGTATTATCTCTTTAATAAGTTACTGGATTTGCTAATATTTTTAAGGATTTTTGTATCTGTTTATGAGAGATAGTGGTCTTTAGGTTTTTTTTTTTGTAATGTTTTTGTTATTTTTGGTATCAACGTAATGTTGATACCAGTAGAAGAATTGGGAAATATTCCCTCCTCTTATATTCTGAGTTGTGTAGAGGTGGTATTTCTTCTCTTATTCTTTGAGATAATTCACTAGTAAAGGCATCTGGTTGTGTGTGGATGTGTAAAGGTTTTTTAACTACAAAATCAAATTTAGATAATATAAATTATTCAGGTTATCTAGTCATTTCTTCTTGAGTGACCTTTGATAGTTTGTATCATTCAAGGAACCCATTTCATTTAAGTTACAAAGTTATTTCTATCTATAGAAAGTAACTCATATTACTTATTATATTTTAATGTCTGTAGTGTTGTGATTATTCTTGATATCAATATTGAGATTGCGTCTTTCTCAATTTAGGCAGAAGTTGGTCAATTTTACTGATTGTTACAAAGAACCAGCTTTTGAGTTCATTGATTTTTATTATTTTTCTTTTTTAAAATTTTTAAATGATTTTTATTTTTTCCATTGTAGTTGGTTTACAGCATCCTGTAAATTTCTACTGTACAGCATAGTGACACAGTCACACATATATATAGACATTCTTCTTCTCACATTATCCTCCATCATGATCCATCACAAGTGACTAGCTATAGTTCCCTGTGCTATACAGCAGGATCTCATTGCTTATCTATTCCAAAGGCAATAGTTTGCATCTATTAACCCCAGTCCATCCCACTCCCTTCCCCTCCCCCTTGGCAACCACAAGTCTGTTCTCCAAGTCCATGAGTTTCTTTTCTGTGGAGAGGTTCATTTGTGCCATATATTAGATTCCAGATATAAGTGATATCATATGGTATTTGTCTTTCTCTTTCTGACTTACTTCACTCAGGATGAGAGTCTCTAGTTCCATCCATGTTGCTATTTCATTTTTTATGGCTGAGTAGTATTCCATTATATATATATATACCACATCTTCCTAATCCAATCATCTGTTGATGGACATTTGGGTTGTTTCCATATCTTGGCTATTGTGAATAGTGCTGCAATGAACATGCAGATGCATGTGTCTATTTCAAGGAAAGTTTGGTCCGGATATGGGCCCAAGAGTGGGATTGCTGGGTCATATGGTAGTTCTGTATTTAGTTTTCTGAGGTAACTCCGTACTGTTTTCCGTTGTGGTTGTATCAATTTACATTCCCACCAACAGTATAGGAGGGTTCCCTTTTCTCCACACCCTCTCCAGCATGTGTTATTTGTTGACTTGTTATTGATGGCCATTCTGACATATGTGAGGTGGTACCTCATAGTAGTTTTGATTTGCATTTCTCTAACAATCAGTGATGCTGAGCATTTTTTTCATGTGCTTGTTGGCTATCTGTGTATCTTCTTTGGAGAGATGTCTATTCAGATCTTTTGCCCATTTTTCTGTTGGGTTGTTGGTTTCCCACTCTCACCATGTTTATTCAATATAGTATTAGAAGTCCTAGCCACAGTAATCAGACAAAAGAAATAAAAGGTATCCAGATTGGAAGAGAAGAGGTAAAATTGTCACTGTGCAGACAACATGATACTATGTATAGAAAACCCTAAGGACTACACACAAAAACTACTTGAGCTAATCAACAATTCAGCAAAATAGCAGGATTAACATTCAGAAATCGATTGCATTTCTATACTAACAATGAAATATTAGAAAAGGAATATAAAAATATAATACCTTTTAAAATCACACCCCAAAAAACTAAATACCTTGGAATAAACCTGACCAAGGAGGTGAAAGACTTATATGCTAAGAACTATAAAACATTAATCAAGGAAATTACAGAGGATTCAAAGAAATGGAGACCATGCTCCTGGATTGGAAAAATTAATATCATTAAAATGGCCAAACCACCCAAAGCAATCTACAGATTCACTATAATTCCTATCAAATAACCCATAACATTTTTCACAGAACTACAATAAACAATTCAAAAATTTATATGGAACCATAAAAGACCCAGAATTGCCAAAGCAATCTTGAGGAAAAAAAAACAAGCAGGAGGTCTACCTCTCCTAGACTTCAGGTAATATTACAAAGCTATGGTAATTAAGACAGTGTTGTACTGGTACCAAAACAGACATGCAAACAAATGGAACAGAATAGAGAACCCACAAATTAACTCAGACACCTATAGTCAATTAATATTTGACAAAGGAGGCAAGAACATAAAATGGGAAAAAGACAGTCTTTTCAGCAAGTGATGCTGGGAAAATTGGACAGCTGCATGTAAATCAATGAAACTAGAACACACCCTCACACCATGTACAAAAACAAACTCAAAATGGCTGAAAGACTTAAATATGAGACAAGACACCATCAAATTCCTAGGAGAGAACATAGGCAAAACATGCTCTGACATCAACCTTACAAATGTTTTCTCAGGTCAGTCTACCAAGACAATAGAAGTAAAAGCAAAAATAAACCAATGGAACCTAGTAAAACTGACTAGCTTTTAAAAAGCAAAGGAAACCATTAAAAAAAAAATTTTTTTTTTTTTTTTTGCCACTTGAGTGTAATGGCCTGATGTGCTATCTCAGTTCCCAGACTGCAGTTGTGAAAGTGCTGAATCTTAACCACTAGACCAACAGGGAACTCCCTCTTTCTCTGCATTCTTAATATGGAAGCTAGGACTATTGATTTTAGACCTTTTTTCTTTTCTAATTGAAATATTTAATGCTAGAAATTTCCCTGAAGTATAACTATAACCACAACTCTATCTTACAGATTTTGATGCTATATTTTATTCATTTAAAAATATTTTTACTTCATGCTTTCTTCTTCGACATGTTGATTATTTAGAACAATGTTGATTCATTTCTAAATAATTGTTTCCCAACATTTGTCTTTTTTTTCCACGTCCTATTTATTTTACTACATTTTGCTATTGTCTATCCCATGAGCTTATTTATACTTTTTTTCTGTATGGTAAAAAAATTTACCTAACAGTGTGCAATGGTGCATCACTCCCCAGCTCCATGTTCACTTATATTGTGTAAGTCCTTGGAGTCACCTCTGGTGGAAGTAGTTATACCACTTCTATTTACCAGCACACTTAAGATATAAGGGGAGTATTTTCTCCTTTGAAAATCTTGGTGTATAAATCCTTATACACTAAAAATAACCCAGGTATCTTTCTGTTTTGACATCTAACTTACTTCTGTTGTTGCTTGGGAACCTATTCTGTATGATTTCAAATCATTTAAATTTATTGAGCCTTGTTTTATCACCCAGAATATGCCTCATCTTGGTTGATCATATATGTGCACTTGACTGTGTAGTCTGCTGTTGTTGGGTGAAGTGTTTTATAAATGCCAATTAGGCCAAATTCATTGATAATTTTTTTTCAAGTATTTTCTATTTTTACTGACTTTCTGTGTATATGTTTTTCACCTAATCAAAGAGAAGTGCTGAAATCCCCAATGGTAATTGTAGATTTGACTTTCTCTCCTTTTAGTTTTATCAGTTTTTGCTTTACTATTTTAGATCACTGTATTAGGTGCAGTTAAGATTGTTATGTTTCTTCATGAATTTTCAGCACTTTATTATAAAGTTAACAGAATTGTAACATAATTCATTTTTTTTCTCATTTGTTTTTCTTTTCTTTCTTTTTTTTTTCTTTTTTTCTTTTTTTTTTTTTTTTTAGGGCCACACCTGTAGCATATGAGAGTTCTCCAGCTAGGGGTCAAATTGGAGCCATGCTGCTGGCCTATGCCACACCCACAGCAATGTGGGATCCAAGCCACATTGGTGACCTACACCACAGTTTACAGCAACACCAGATCCTTAACCCACTGAGCAAGGCCAGGGATCAAACCTATATCCTCACGGACACTGTGTTGGGTTCTTAACCCACTGTGCTACAATAGGAACTCCTGTTATCATTTTAAAAAGAACTACTGCTGTCTCCAGCTTGTGTAATTTCAGAAGAAAAAATTGCAATTATTTATATCTTTGTTTCTCTATACATCATGTGTCTTTTTTCCACTGGCCGCTATTTAAGAGTTTCTCTTTATCACCTTTTGAACAATTCAATTATGATTAAATGTTAGCTTTTCCTCTCAATACGTCAGTTCTTCCTCTTGCTAGAAGTATTGCTTAGGATCTAGATACCGTGAACAGATTTTAGATATTTTTGGTTCTTTCAAAGTCCCTACACATTGATATCTACTGCCAAGGAACCACCCGAATTTATGAGGACTCCCAAGTGCTTGCTTGACTATAGGCTCATGAAGGCTTTTGGACAGTAGCATTTGTTGATTCTACCAACACAGAAAGAATAGTAAAATTTTATTGCTTAATATAATCAGGGCATTTCCCCAGATTCCCTATCAAGTTGAATCCTGCTAGCTATAGTACAAGATCTCATTTTTATGTGACTTGAAATTAGTATGAAGAACTTTAGCATATTTCTCATAAACTGATATATTTTTTAAAGTCTTGAAACTTATAACTATTCCAAGTAAATGATGATGATGATGACAGTAATGAAAAGAATTACAGTAATATATACTTTACAGCTTACAAACAGTAATTTCATGTACATTTTCCCATTTAGCTTTATGACTATTCATACTTAGAAATTTTGTAGATTCACTCAAATCAGTAAACATTTGCAGAAAGAGAAAGATTTTACAGCCATTTTAAAAAGATTTTTTTTAAAACCTTCCTTAAAATCAGAGTTCCTGTCGTGGCTCAGTGGTTAACAAACCCAACTAGTAACAGTGAGGTTGCAGGTTCAATGCCTGGCCACGCTGAGTGGGTTAAGGATCTGGCATTGCCGTAAGCTGTGGTGTAGGTTGCAGATGCAGCTCAGATCTAGCGTTTCTGTGGCTCTAGCGTAGTCTGGTGGCTACAGCTCCGATTGGACCCCTAGCCTGGGGACCTCCATATGCTGTGGGTGCAGCCCTGGAAAAGACAAAAAAAAAAAAAAAAAAAAAAAAGACAAAACAAAACAAAAAACAACAAAACAAAAAAAACTTCCTTAAAATCACTAGTGCTTATTGTCATTTAAGTATGCAGAAACTGTTAGTTTCAAATGAGATCAGCCATACTTAAAAGATAATAAGATGTAACTAGAACAGAATGACCCCTCCTTTGTTTTGTGCTCTTGCTTCTTTAAGAGTGGAAGTGGATTTTCTTGCATTTTAAAAGGATAAGCAAATGTGTTTATGTTGTACCAAGATATTTTATAACAGACTGTAGTTGTGAAAGGGAATCAATAACCAGATTAATCCTCATCATTTCTTACTAATAATTAGTAACAAGGGAATAATCTGTAAATGCCAATTTAAAATAAATTTGTATGTGGTATCTATAATGAAACTATTGAGAGCAGCCATTAATAAAAAAACAGTCTTAAAAACATTTATATAGTTACATTATATGAGTCACAGATACTTGTACTTTTTGACCTCCAAGTATATGGGGCTGAAGACCAGATGCACCTCAGAACTAATGATGCTGATCAGTAAGATTTGTTTTGCATCAAAATTTTGACTTTAAATATATACAATAGAGCCCTAAACAACAGATGGGAAACATTAAGTTATCTCTTATGATTTTTGTAAAAATTCTCATGTTATTCGTTTTCAGCCTAGTTTGATTATATGGAGTATAAACTAGTTAATATGTGCTGAATGATAAACATAAGCTAGATAGAGTTGATAGGTGATATATAAAGATTTGACCACATTGCCATATTACTTTTGCTCCCCCCCCAAATCCCACATTTCTAGCACTTTATGCAAGATATGATCACTGCTTTTTTTCCTTTATAGAAAAGTTAAATCTGTTTTTGTTATTCTAATTTTTATTTTGAAAAGATTCACTTGATTTTTTTTTTTTGTGACAGGTATCTTCACACAAGGACAGCTGGGCCTGCTAGACGTTATCTTCCAGTACATTCACTGTGATGAGATCTGTGAGGCAATAAACATCCTGAGTAGTATGAACTGGGACACTCTGGGCTACCAGTGCTTTATCAGCATGAGTGCCATCATAAACCATCTTCTTAGACAAAAGCTCACTCCAGAAAGAGAAGGTCAGACTTGAAATATATTTCATAAGTGGGTTTTCTATAAACATGAAGGACATTTTGCTGAGTCAGTTATATTTTGAGGATGTTCTGGAGTTGTGTTACTGTAGATTAGAAGACAAAAATGGTTAATGCCCTATTAAACTGATGAAATCGGGTATCGAATAATTATTCCCATGTGGCACTTACTGTGTAGTGTCTGTTAACATAAAGAACTTGTCAACTTTTTTGTGTATACCAATGTTGGAACTCAAAATGCAGTCATCGTACATTTCAGACTAAGTTCAGGTGTGGAATATGCTCAGATTTCAAACTTTGATCAAGAATTTCATATATTCTCTAAGGTATGGAAGACAAGGGACTCTAAACAAAGTCCTTATTTCTCCTTCACTTTAGAAAACTGTATTTTTCTCTTACAACCCAGGTTCTCTGTCTAGACAATAGACTTTATCGCTGGATGTGTGTGTGTGGTGTGTGAGAGAGAGAGAGAGAGCAAGCAAGAAATTTCAGGCCACACTATTCCTTCTTGTTTTCATTCTGACTTAAAGTTCTAATTCCCCTCTCCCTTCTGCCTGCTTGGATTTTCCAACCTTCTATTAGTAAATAATTTTACCATAGGATCTCAGATGTTTAGTGTGAAAGAGAAATAAGACATTGTTTAAAAAAGGAAAAAATATGTGCCACATATAGTAATGAAATTAATTTTTATATTTGCCAGTTATTTGGTATATATATTTTTATAATGAGTAATTTATTTACTTAATGTAAAATGCATCTAAACATTCTTGTATTTGAATCTTCATATATATATATATGTATTTGTATCTTTGCAATAAGCATTAGCATTAATAGTGGGAAATTATGGTCAAGGAGAACTGAGGTAATTTACAAGGTAAGGAAAACAGGAAATATTTCAAAGGGCCTTTACTGAAGAATTTTTTTTTCTACTATTTTCTTTCCATATTTATAGATTTTCTTACTACATTTCCAAAGTAAAAAAAAAAGTCATTTAGATAGAATTCTGTATATAACCTTCATTTTAGTAATTTTGGAGAAGAATAATCATAAGAACATGTTCTTTCAAGAAGTCTGCGTCATGAGACTTGGCCCAACTCAGAGAAGGACCACAATAAATATTTATTTAATGTTAATTGAATGTGCTTTTTGGAGGTAGTCCAACCCATCTATGGAGATTCCAGTACTTCTGCAATGAGAAAATGCCTAGCACAGGGCTTGGCCCACAGTAGGTACTCAATGAATATTAGTTAAAAGTAAAAAGAAGAGTAAAACTTCAAAATTTCAGGGTACTAGGATTACTGTAATATTTCTACTGCAGCATTATCTCAATTATTTCTCAGCATTAGTACACGTTCAAGATTAGGTGCATAGCAGAGGGGAAAAAAGCAGCAGAGTCCCTTAAAAAAGCCTATTACGGCACACATAATCCATGCAAGAGATCCTGAATTTACAACTGAAGAAATACGAGGAAGATAAAATACTGACTCTTTCTTACTCAGGACTCTGAGAGATTGCTAACACCTTAGTGAATTTGTATTGTAAAATCCCTGTGTAGTAAGAAAGATTATTAGGGAATTCACAAATGGGCATTATCAGATTCCTTCCTTAATAAAGGATATTTTCAAGGAACCATATTGGGTAGATAGGGAAATAAAAAGCTTGTGTGATTCTAGGCTATTAAAATAAAATGCTTGCATGATGCTGAGTTATCAGAATATGTACATTTTAAGTAGGTATATACACTTCCCCCCAAGTAACTGCAAAACACATTTGTAAAACATTCAGGAATCTGCTCTATTGAGATTTATTCTGTCTGAATCTGACAAATTTGACATGGTAATTTGTTTTCCTTTTATTAGTGGAACCCAGTGAGTTCTTTCATTTGTAGCTGTGTTGTGGTTATCTTTGAGATCTTCATTTCTGCCTTAAATATCAAGCTGGGCTATCTAATGAATCTGTAACTGTGCTGGGAGTTACACGTATTCCATGTAGGCTCAAACATTTCAGATGTACGAAACATGCTGTCAAGAAAACAAGCAATGGCAAGAGAATATGGCTTGTTTTCACAATAGCATTGCTGTATTCAATTTTAATCTAAATTGACTGCTGCTTTGAAAGAAAATACCCCTAAAGTTCATCTTACTTTACTGTCTAGATTTGAGATTAAAAAAAGAAATTACTAACAGCTTAGCCAAGTCCATAGCAATTACTCTGATGAGGTATTTAATACTTTCAAACCCAAATATGCCAAAAACTAAAGAATTTTGCTAAATAGGGAATCGTTTATTCGACTCAGTGCTAGTAGCATAAAAATCAGTAGAGTCTTACTGTGAACTGTATCCTCATATGACTCTCA
Source organism: Phacochoerus africanus (assembly GCF_016906955.1). Taxonomy (NCBI): domain Eukaryota; kingdom Metazoa; phylum Chordata; class Mammalia; order Artiodactyla; family Suidae; genus Phacochoerus; species Phacochoerus africanus. The sequence goes on from NC_062548.1 coordinate 83,001,208, forward strand.
CCATTGTGGTAATTATATAACTTCCAGGTATCTCTGGGAAGAAACACAACCCCATTGGCATGTTTTGGTAAAACTGTAAAGTAGGCAAAATGGGCCTTTTTCTCCAGTTACTAGCCCTTCGATTTACCGGAACCTGCTCTCCAATCCTTCTTTCTTAGAAGGGTGTCGGTTGACCAGAGGAGATTAGCATGCCATCCCTCCCAGGGGTGTTAGCTTTCACACTTGGACAAAACCAACAGTCTTGTTTAGGGCAGGATTTAGGCAAGGTATAGGGATTTTGTCTCTCTTTAAAGTTGTAATGGGGAGATATTATTACTCCAATAAGGCTATTTTTATTTGTATTTTTTTTTAAACATTGCCAATACCATATTTATGTCCTAATGTAGAAAGGCTAGTTTTCTCCTTTCATCTAGAGAGTAAATGTTGAGCACACTGTGAGTTGATTTTACTGGAAATACTAGTTCAAACTGTGTTACTCTGATGAGTCACTGTTTTAATTACCCATTTGTGGTGAGAGATTGATTCATTATGGATTTCTTCAGTTTTGACAGCTTTTTGTTGCTCAGAGTCATTGTCAGCTTTGCCTCAAGTGAAAGTTTATACACAGGTTTGTTTTTGTACCAGCTGTCATATTTTATTTTCATCTTTCCTGCAACAAGCTCACATTTCATCCAAGTTTGCAAAACCTGACTGACTGCAAACATGAGTATTCTGTTGTAATTGAAGGAGTTTCACTTGTTTTAGTGCTGCTATGTTTGAATTCCACAGCACAGCTTGAGGCAAGCCTTGGAACCTTCTATGCTCCAACAAGACCACTCCTGGATACAACTATATTGGAATATAGAGACCAGGTCAGCAAATATGCAAGGAGATTCTTCCACCACTTGCTCAGGTGAATGATATCTTTGGGTTAATTAGTGTCAGATGAATTACAAGGAACCATCTTCTTTAATTACAAAATACTCTAATTCATAATATGGCTCTCTGTTTTCTAATAGTCCATCTTCTAAGAGAAAAATCATTTCTTGCTATTTTTTATTTAATTTATTCTTATTTTCCTGTTAAGGGCTATATTGGAATGCTGTTGAGGGCTTTTACGAAGTACACTTTAATATAATTCCTCCCTTAATATGAAAGCAAAAAATACCAGCTATGTAAAGTCAGTTTAAAAATATTAACTTCATTGTTCTCTTAGCAATAGAGAAGTGTTTACTTTAATTGTGGCTAAAAATATGAATGTGCTATAATGTTCTGAGACAATCACTGGTTTGCTTTCCTTTTAAAATTACTATAGAAAGATTGCCATTGTCTTCCTGTATAATGTGGAAAGTTGCTAGCTTCACTGTGCCTCATTTTCTTTGCTTTAAGTTCCTTGAATTCTTTTAATCTTAAGGATTATATAAAAATTAGATCATGTCATTGTTCCCATTGTGGCACAGCAGAAACAAATCTGACTACAATCCAGTGAGGATGCAGGTTTAATCCCTGGCCTTGCTCAGTGGGTTAAGGATCCAGCGTTGCCATGAGCTGTAGTGTAGGGCGCAGACGTGGCTTGGATCCTGCGTTGCTGTGGCCTAGGCTGGCAGCTATAGCTCTGATTTGACCCTTAGCCTGGGAACTTCCATGTGCCATGGGTGTGGCCCTAAAAAGCAAAACCAACCAGCCAACAAACAAAAAACATTAGATGATATCAAGAAATTACTCTGAGACAAATACTGTAGAAGTTGAAGGACAAATACGTACAGTATATTCTATATACATAAGGTTCAAAAATGGATGGAAGTGAATGGATGGATAGCAAAAAATAGTTACTTACTTTAAGGTTATATCTAAATATGTCAGTGCTAGAAGTAAAAACAAGGAAGTGATTAGCACAAAATTTAGGATAGTGTGGAGTGGGTTAAGAGAAATAAGAGAGGAACAAACACATGGGAGCCTTCAAGGTATTACTAATGTTCCAGTTCTTAAGTGGGGTATGTATCAGGGACTATTAAAAAGTATTATTCTTTTGGCTAAAGAATAATATGACATATTTTATAACAGCAGTAGCATTTTCAGTTTCATGTACTAAGAGGAATTACTAGAGGTGAATTTAGAGCTTCAGTTTTACTTACGGTATAACCTCTTATAGTTCTTTTTAGCTCAAGTAATTTCATGCATAATCTTGCCTTTTTTTCTCAGAGCAACCCTGTTAAAGGGGGTGTTATCATTTGACAAATGAGTAAACTATTTATAAAGTGGCACTTTGATCTCTACCCAACAGTGAAGGCTTTGGAAAACAGTCTTTTTAGAAGCTGAGAAATGTTAATATACTACATGAGTCATGATCTGCAATTGAATATTGTCTTTTTATCTAAACAACGTTAGTATATACCAGGAGACTCTTCACCCAAAATGAGGCAGTCTTCTATGCATAAACAAAGGACAAAAAAACTGGGACTTGATGTCACATTTATTTGGACTTAGAGCTTTCTTCTTCACCATTACTGTTATTCTGTTTTCCCTGTTTCTAGGGAAAAATGAATGAATTCACTTCTTGCCTGAAGAGCCCAAAAAGATAAACATTATCAAAGCAGACATTGTGGTGGTGTATTCTTGTGGCCTCTCTGTTTTATCAGCATCACATTTTATAGTGCTGCTGGCTTAGGATGCTCATGTCCTACTAGTAGTCATACTGTCTACTAATGTGCAGTTTTTTTGTTCATTGATTGTACTCTAATTTTTGGATGTATTTGATGAGATGACTATTACCATTATTATTAGGCTGTAGCTTTTCTGTGTGGTTATAGCTGGAACTGAATGTTTTCTCTTAGGGTATTTTAGGTTTTTCTTGTTTACTTTTTTTGCATGCCTTGCTACTATTTCAGTTATAGTATTTATTAGTTCTTTTGACAGTAGGCTATTCAAGACGTTATGAAAAAAAGAAGTGTACGTTTAGAAGAAATTGAATGAGATCGTTTAAGTTGGAGCCATTCTTTTGTTTAATCTGCTGCCAAGATGTTCTTCTGCTTAAGGGAAGAGAAAAAGGCCAAATACTTTTTTGTATTTGTGAAGTACTAGAATTGCATTACCTCCTATACTTTGGCTTGTCAGTAATTTTAATACTCTAAAAAAAGTTATTAGATAACGTAAGTCCTAAACAGTAAAAGATCATCATAGAGAATTTTAAATTAAAGTTGAAGAAAAGGAGCACCGTGAAGAGTATAGGGATACACCCAAGATCACTCACTGGTTAAGCTGAGGACTCAGGTTGCTTGAGTCCAGTTTGGACTCTTTTGATAAAGAAGAATAAAATATTCCACTGGCTTTGATTTCAAAAAGTATATAGGGTAAGGTCATAGTATGAATTTGTTATGTAGACAAGTATGCTGTGAGGATTTTTAAAATAAATGTTTTGGTATAGTTTTGTTTTTATCTTGAGAGAAGTCGGTGGACATCTTTTTGTTTCTTGGCCTTTTTTATCTTTAGCACATATGAAAAATTATCTTGACAGCCTACCTTCAAATCCAAGTTAATCTAAACTTTAAAACTTATTTATCGTATCCTTTCCCGATACCTTTTTGTATGTGTTCAAAGTGGTCAGTTTTCATAAAGAAATGCTCCTTATAAATGTAAATTGTTGCTCCTAACATTAAAGCCAGGAAGCAATAGAAGTACAGTCTTAATATGGGAGCTAAATAAAGTGGTTGTTATAATAAAATTTTAAAGACATTATATAGTCTAATTCATAAAATCGGTAAGCTGGAAGAACTTACCTATATAAAGTGTCTTGAAAAAAAAACTCATATCCTTTACTCTCATGCTATCAAAGCTCCAACACCACATATGTGGGTTTTTCCCCAAATTAACCAATGCTCTGACACTAGCTGAATGTTCTACAGTTCATTTCAGTTCTTACACTAACCAGAGTTAATGTAGACCCCACATGTGAAAGGCCTTGTCTTGCAGTACTATCCCTACTTCATATGTCATTCGCCAAGCAATAGATCCCCAGTTAATTAATAGTTAACTCACAACTTTTAAAAACATTTTATTGGAGTATAGTTGACTTACACTGTACCCACACCTTTTTTCTGACTTGGCTACAAATTGGAGTTTTGATAATATACCAGAGTGGCTCACAGAAACCAGAAAAAGAGCTTGCTTACTACTGCCAATATTTTAAAGGATGCAAATAAACAGCCAGATAAAAAGATGCATAGGGCAAGTTATGTGAGCAAGGACTCCAAGCCACCTTGCCTTCTCTAGGTGCACCACCTTCCCAGAACCTCCACATTTTCACCAATCCAGAAGCTCTCCGAACCCCCTCCTTTTGGATATTTGTAGAGGCTCCATTACGTATGCATGATTGACTAAGTAATTGGCCATTCACGATTAATTCAACCCTGGCCCTTCTTGCCTCTTTCCTCCTCAGAAGTCCAGGAGGGGGCCTAAAGTTCTAGCCCTCTAATTATGTGTTTTGTTTCCTTGACAGCCAATTCTGATCTGTAGGGGCTTTCAGAAGGCTCATTAATCTAAACTCAGGTATGGTTGAAAGCTGTGGTTATAAATAGCAAAAGACTTTCACTTTTTTTGGCTCATCACCTAGGAAATTCCAAGGTGCTCCTTTGTCACGAACAGGACAAAAATGTAATATATATTTCTTATTATGAACCACAATATCACAGAAGGCAAATGCAACTTTGCCTAAACTAAGTTCAGAAGGTGATTGTTCACCACTCTGCCTCTATGAAATTGGATAGTCCTCTAGAACTACTGAATAGGGAAGAATTAACAAGAACTTTTCATTATAAACAAATTGAAACTAGAAGAGGAACTCTTATATTTGATGAAATAAAAGGGTAAACATTTCAAATGAATGTGCCGCATATAAAGCTTTACTAACATGGAAATATGGTATAAAAGGATTAATAGTTAATTCATTTCACTTTTAATTTCCCCTCTTAAATGTAAGTGTTGTTTGCTGACTCAAATGGTATTATATAATTGTGGGGCAGAGTCATATTTTTAAAAAGATTATAAAATAGTAAGTAAAATGTTTGGAAAAAGAGCTTTATTGCCTACAAAGAAAAATATGTGTATGAAGTATTGTGGGGAAATGTATGGATGTTTGCATTTTCCTTGGCACTGCAACAAAAAAGATGAATTGATGGAAAGAAAGGGAGATGGATAGATAGGTGATAAAACAATACTGTAAAATGATGGTAGAATCTAGGTTGTAAAAATATATATTAACTTTCTTAGATGTTTAAAATTTTTATAACATGTTGGAGACTATGTATTATCTTGGAGTCATTATAACTTTCACTTCAAATTCAGAAAAAAAAGCTAGTCTTTTATAATTGGCTCATGGCTTATGTAAAATTTTAGGCAAAAAGAAATTGTTTTGTAACTAATGAAGTTGTCAAGCAATTTGATTTCTAAATGTTTTTTTTAATTTAACTTTTTACTAATGGAGCATGTACAGTAAATAAAACAATTATATGAAATCAGTTCAAAGACCCTAAATACTAAAATAGTTACCTAAGAATATTTAGAGAACAAGAATGAGCTGCAGAAGAAACTTCTTTGTGAGGTCATGTATTTAATGGATAATATATTTAAAATATATGGTTGAGCTGGCAGGAAACTAAGAGAAACACTCAGAAGTTGAAATGACAAGGATGCTTGATTCCACAAGAGTAAGCAAAGTCAAAGTTTGCCTTGAGGGCATCTGCTGGCACCTGGCAGTGAAGTTCTTGGTTTATACAGGCTATGTACTCAGAAGATTGGAGACAAAGCCTAAGGCTCAAGCAGAGTGGGAGATTGGATCAAGGATCCACACATCAATCTAGGACCCTTGAAGGGCAGCATCTTCCCTGAGAGAACTAGAAGGAAGGAAAGCATGAGATGCAAAAAGGAATGGTGGGCAAAAATAACGTTGTGGGAACCTAAGCAAAAACTGATCGTATAAAACATAAACACTAATGTCTAAGTCAGGTGGTTAAAAATTAAGATAAAATCCTAGACAAGGACAACATATAAATAAGAAGAGGGCTAAAGAAATTAAAGCATTCTAAGATTCTTGGCTTTTCTAGAGGAAGGTAGAGATACTTATTAATACTAGGTTTTTTTTTGTCTTTTTTTGTTGTTGTTGTTGCTGCTATTTCTTGTTTCTTGGGCCACTCCCGCGGCATATGGAGGTTCCCAGGCTAGGGGTCGAATCAGAGCTGTAGCCACCGGCCTACACCAGAGCCACAGCAACGCGGGATCCGAGCCGCGTCTGCAACCTACACCACAGCTCACAGGCAACGCCGGATCGTTAACCCACTGAGCAAGGGCAGGGACCGAACCCACAACCTCATGGTTCCTAGTCGGATTCGTTAACCACTGTGCCACGACGGGAACTCCTTAATACTAGGTTTTATTATGTAAAAGGTGCATGGTAGGATTTCTAGGCTAGTCTCTTAAAGAAGAGAAATAAAGTATATAACTTTGAAAGAAATATAGTGAAAATGTTGGGTAAGAAAAAATATTCAACTCAAAAGACTAGAATTAGGGGAGGGTACAGCATGCAGGGAGAAGAAATAGAGAAAAAAAAAGATGAAAAAGAGAAACACAATAAGGTAGTAGAAATGAATTTTAAAGATCAGTAATGATTGTCAATGTAAGCAGGTTAAAATTTTCATTTACTGAGATTGTTGAAACAGGCTTTTTTCTGAAGGTTAACAAAAGACATCTAAAACATAGAAAACTTAAAAGCTAGAGAATGGGAAAATATATACTAGGTCAATACCAAAAAGAGTGCTAGTAATGTTATATAATTAGTCTTTAAAGCAAAACCATTAGTAGAGATTACCAGGGATCAGTATCAACAGAAAAAGCAATTCTCCAGGAAGATAGACCCATTCTCAATGTAATGTACCCATAAAATAAAAATTGACAAGTCCCCTGTCATAGTTAAAGATTTGAATTCTCTGGTTAACGAATCCGACTAGGAGCCATGAGGTTGCGGGTTCGATCCCTGGCCTTGCTCAGTGGGTTAAGGATCCAGCATTGCCGTGAGCTGTGGTGTGGGTTGCAGATGCAGCTCAGATGCTGCGTTGCTGTGGCTCTGGTGTAGGCTGGCAGCTACAGCTCCGATTGGACCCCTAGCCTGGGAATCTCCATATGCCACGGTAGCAGCCCTAGAAAAGGTGAAAAGACAAAAACAAAAAGATTTGAATTTTCTTTGTGTGTTGATAGATTGAGTGAACAAAGTTTCAGTAAGGAAATAGAGGATATGAACAATATAATTAAAAGCTTGATTTAATGGATATATATACAGTACTGTATACAACTGGAGACCATACCTTTTTTCACCAACAAACAAAAATATTTTACAAAACTGACCATGTTCTAGACCATAATGTCCATGAAAGTTTCAAAGGATCGGTTGTATTTACTTCGTAGTTAATACTGAATGCCACATGCCAGGTACTACTGTTAGAGTTAGAATATAGAAATGAGCAAATACACACAATTATGGCATCATAAAGTTTACATTTAGTGAAGGAAACATTATGTAAATAAGTTGGTAAAATGTATAGAATGTTAGGTGGTAATATATACCCTGAAGGAAAAAAAGCAGGGACAGGAACTAAGTAGTATTGGGTGGTGAGGCTTCCCTAAGAAGGTGAAAAATGAGTTAAATCCCAGCAGTTTGGCTGGAGCTATGAATGAGAGGCAAAATAATAAAAGATTGGGTCAGAGGGGTAGCAGGTGGCCTGGTAATACAGAACTTTTGTTGGCTGTTGTAAGGAACTGGGATTTTTCTCTAGAATAATAGAGGAAGCCACTAGATGATTTGGAACCAACTAGTGAATGAATCACTCAGATTCTGTGTTGAGAATAGACCTTTGAAGGCTAAAAGCAAGGAGACTATTTGGGAGGCTAATGCAATAATTGAATGAGAAATGATGGCCATTTAGAGCAGATTGGCAGCACAAGGAATGAGGATATAGTGCATGAATTTTGGATATTGAAGGTTAGGCTAATATCATTTACTGACAGATTTGACAAAGAATATGGCAGAAAAGTTAAGGATGACTTCAAGTGTTTGGATCTCAGCAACTGGGAAAATGGAGTTGTTATTGACAGGACTGGTAAGACTGCAAAAAGAATAGGTAGTGGGAGGAGGTCAGGAGTGGTTTTGTTCTTTTTTATGGCTGGGTAGTATTCCATTGTGTATATATGCCACATCTTAATGTGTGACTGGGTCACCCTGCTGTACAGTGGAAAATTAACAGAACACTGTAAGCCAGTTATAATGGAAAAAAAAATCATTATAAAAAAAAGAGTGGTTTTGAACATGTTGAGTTTAAATGAACTCAGAAGTGAATTCTGAGACAATCATAAAAGGAAATAAATAGCTTTAAATGTTTATATTTGAAAAGAAGGGCTCAAAATCAAAGAGCCATGTAATTTAAAACATTATTTATAGTAGCCAAATATGGAAGCAAACTAAGTGTCCATCGATAGATGAATGGAAAAAGAAGATATGGTGTATATTACAGTGGAATATTAGTCATAAAAATGACTTGCTATTTGCAAAAACATGGATGGACCTAGAGGGTTTTATGCCAAGTGAAATATATCAGAGAAAGACAAATACTGTATGATTTAAAAAAATTTTATTATAGTTTTTAAAAAAAATTATTAAAGTATAGTTGATTTATAACATTCCTTCAATATCTGCTGTACAGAAAAGTGACCTAGCCACCCATACACAGCCATTTATTTTTGGTTTTTCTATCATGTTCTTGCCCAGGAGACCAGATACAGTTCCCTGTACTGTACACAGAACACATCACCCATCCCTTCTAAATGTAACAGTCTGTATCTACCAACCCCAAACTCCTGGTCAGTCCCCCTCTCTTTCCCCTCCCCCCCAGAAAACACAAGTCTGCCCTCCATGTCCATGATGTATTTCTATTTTATAGATAGATCATTTGTGCCATACTTTAGACTCCACATGTAAGCAATATCATATGGTTTTTGTCTTTCTCTTTCTGACTTATTTCACTTAGTGTGAGAGTCTCTAGTTCCATCCATTGTTGTTGCAAATGGCATTATTTTGTCCTTTTTATGGCTGAATAGTATTCCATGGTGTATATGTAACACATTGTCTTAATCCATTCATCTGTCGATGGACATTTAGGTTGTTTCCATGTCTTGGCTGTTGTGAATAGTGCTGTGATGAACATATGGGTGCATGTATCTTTTTCAATGAAAATTTTGTCTGAATACATGCCCGGGAGTGGGATTGCTAGATCATACAATAGCTGTTATTTAGTTTTCTGAGGTACTTCCATACTGTTTTCCATAATGGTTTTTCCAATTTACATTCCCATCAACGGTGAAGGAGGGCTCCCTTTTCTCTACATCCTTTCATAATTTGCTGTTTGTTGACTTGTTAATGGTGGCCACTCTAACTGGTGTGAGGTGGTACCCCATTGTAGTTTTGGTCTGCATTTCTCTAATAATTAGTGATATTGATAATTTGATATTGAGCATTTTTTCATGTGCCTGCTGGGCATCTGTATGTTTTCTTTGGGGAAATGTTTATAAAGGTCTTCTGCCCATTTTTTGATTGGGTTTTTTTGTTGTTGTTGTTGAGTTGTATGATTCGTTTTCACATTTTGGAGATTAAACCTTTGTCGGTTGAATCATTTGCAAAGATTTTCCTCCATTCTGTGGGTTGTCTTTTTGTTTTTTTAATGGTTTCTTTTGCTGTGTATAAGCTTTTGAGTTGAATTAGGTCCTATTGGTTTATTTTTATCTTTATTGTCATTATTCTAGAAGGTGGATTAAACAAGATGTTGCTGTGATTTATGTCAAAGGGTGTTTTGTATGTGTTTTCCCCTAAGAGTTTTATAGTATTTGTCTTAAATTTAGATCTTTAATCCATTTTGAGTTTATTTTTGTGTATAGTGTTAGAAAATGTTCTAATTTCATTCTCTTACATGTGGCTGTCCAGTTTTCCCAGCATCATTTATTTATTTATCTATTTTTTTTAGAGCCGCAGGTGCGGCACATCGAAGTTTCCAGGCTAGAGACAGCTGCCAGCCTATTGCCACAACCACAGCAACATCAGCTGGATCTGAGACCTACACCACAGCTTATGGCAATGCTTGATCCTTAACCCACTGAGCAGGGCTAGGGATCAAACCCTCATCCTCATGGATACTAGTTGAGTTCCTTTCTGCTGAGCCACAATGGAAACTCCTCCCAGCACCATTTACTGAAGAGACTATTTTTCCTCCACTGTATGTTCTTGCCTCCTTTGTCATGGATTAGTTGACCAGAGGTGCTTGGGTTTATTTCTGGGCTTTCTGTCCTATTCCATTGATCCATTGTTTTTGTGCCAGTGCCATACTGTTTTGATGATTGTGACTTTGTAGTATAGTCTGAAGTCAGGGAGCCTGATTCCTCCATCCAGTTCCATTTCCTCTTTTCAGTATTTCTTTGGTTATTTGAGGTCTTTTGTGTTTCCATACAAATTTTAAAATATTTTTTCTAGTTCTGTAAAGTATGTCATTGATAATTTGATAAGGATTACATTGTACCTGTAGATTGCCTTAGATAGTATTGTCATTTTGACTATTTGGATTCTTCCCATCCGAGAACAATGTATATCTTTCCATCTGTTTGTGTCATCTTTGATTTCTTTCATCAGCATCTTATAGTTTTCAGGGTAAAGATCTTTTGTCTCTTTTGGTAGGTTTATTCCTAGGTATTTTATTCTTTTTGATGCTATGGTAAATGCTGTGGTTTCCCTAATTTCTCTTTCTGATCTTTCATTGTTAGTATATAGAAATGCAACCAATTTCTGTGTATTGATTTTGTATCCTGCAATTTTACCAAACTCATTGATGTGCTCTTACAGTTTTCTGGTAGCATCTTTAGGATTTTCTAGGTATAGTATCATGTCATGTGAAAACTGATAGTTTTACTTCTTTTCCAGTTTGGATTCCTTTTATTTCTTTTTCTTCTCTGATTACCATGGCTAGGACTTCCAAAACTATGTTGAATAACATTGGTGAAAGTGTACATCCTTGTCTTGTTCCTGATCTTAGTGGAAATGCTTTCAATTTTTCACCATTGAAAATGATGTTAGCTGTGGGTTTGTCATAAATGGCTTTTATTATATTGAGGTAGTTCCCCCTCTATGCCTACTGTCTGGAGGGTTTTTTATCAGAAATGGGTGTTGATGGAGTTCCCGTCGTGGCGCAGTGGTTAACGAATCTGACTAGGAACCATGAGGTTGCTGGTTGAAGTTGCCCTTGCTCAGTGGGTTAACGATCTGGTGTTGCCGTGAGCTGTGGTGTAGGTTGCAGATGCGGCTCAGATCCCGCGTTGCTGTGGCTCTGGTGTAGGCCGGTGGCTACAGCTCCGATTCGACCCCTAGCCTGGGAACCTCCATATGCCGCAGGAGTGGCCCAAGAAATGCAAAAAGACAAAAAAAAAAAAAAGAAATGGGTGTTGAATTTTGTCAAAAGCTTTTTCTGCATCTATTGAGATGATCATTTTTATTTTTCAGTTTATCAATGTGGTGTATACATTAATAGATTTGCAGATATTGAAGAATCCTTGCATCCCTGGGATAAATCCTACTTGATCATGGTGTATGATCTTTTTAATATATATTTGTATGTGGTTTGCTAATCTTTGTTGAGGATTTTTGCATCCATGTTTACCAGTGACATTGGCCTGTAATTTTCTTTTTTTGTGGTATCTTTGTCTGATTTTGGTATTAGGGTGATGTTGGCTTCAAAGAATGAGCTTGGGAGTGTTCCTTCTACAATATTTGGAAGAGTTTCAGAAGAGGAGGTGTCAACTTTTCTGTAAATGTTTTATAGAATTCAGCTGTGAAGCAAGCAGGTCCTGGACTTTTTTGTTTCTGTTTTTGTTTGTTTTGCTTTTTAGGGATGCACCTGCGGCATATGGAAGTTCCTAGACTATGGATCTAATTGGCTGGCCTATACCACAGCCACAGCAATGTGGGATCCAAGCCTTGTCTGTGACCTACCCCACAGTTCATGGCAACACCAGATCCCTGACCCACTGAGCAAGGCCGGGGATCAAACCCACATCCTCAAGGATACTAATTGATTTATTTCCCTGCGCCACAACACAAATTCCCTGGACTTTGTGTTTTTTGGAAGTTTTTAAATCACATTTTCAATTTCAGCACTTGTGGTTGGTCTTTTCATATTTTCTATTTCTTCCTGGTTCAGTCTTTGTAGGTTATACCTTTGTAAGAATCTCTTCATTTCTTCTAGGTCATCTATTTAATTGGCATATAGTTGCTCATAGTAGTCTCTCACAATCATTTGTATTTCTGTGGTGTCAGATTTTAACTTCTTTTTCATTTATAATTTTATTGATTTGAACTCTCTACCTTTTTTTCTTGATGAGTCTGGCTAAAGATTTATCAATTTTATTGATCTTTTCAGTGAACCAAATTTTAGTTTCATTGATCTTCTCTATTGTTTTCTTTGTCTCTGTGTTATTAATTTCTGTTTTAATCTTAATGATTTCTTTCCTTCTACTAATTTTTGGCTTTGTCTGTTCTTCTTTCTAGAGGTGTTTAAGGTGTAAGGTTGAGTTTTTTCTTCTTTCCTGAGATAATATTGTATTGCTATGAACTTCCCTCTCAGATCTGCTTTTGCTGTGTCCCATAGGTTTTGGATTGTTGTATCTTCATTGTCATTTGTCTCTAAGTATCTTTTAATTTCCACTTTGACTTCTTCAATGATCCACTTGTCATTTAGTAACATATTTTTTAGCTTCCAGGAGTTTGTGCCTTTTGCTGTTTTTTTTTTGTTTTTTGTTTTTTGTTTTTTTCTTCTTGTAGTTGATTTCTAGTTTCATAGCATTGTGGTCAGAGAAAATGGTTGAGATGATTTCCATTTTTTAATATTTACTAAGGCTTTATCTGTGGCCCAAGATGTGATATATCCTAGAAAATGTTCCATGTGCACTAGAGAAGTATATTCTGCTGCTTTGGGGTGAAAAGTTCTATAGATACCAGTTAAGTTGTTTGGTCTAATGTATCATTTAAGGCCTGTGTTTCTTTGTTGATTTTCTCTCTGGATGATCTGTCCATTGCTGTGAGTGGGGTTTTAAAGTCCCCCACTATTATTTTGTTACTGTTGATTTCTCTTTTTATTGCTGTTAATAGATGCCTTATGTGTTGTGGTCCTCCTATGTCGGGTGCATATATATTCACAATTGTTATAGCGTCTTATTGGATTGATCCCTTAATCATTATGTAATGTCCTTTGTCTCTTGTGGCCTTCTTTATTTTAAAATCTATTTTGTCTGATATGAGTATTGGTACTCCTGCTTTTCTATAATTTTCATTGGCGTGTAATATTTTCTTCCATCCCCTCACTTTGAATCTGTATGTGTCCTTAGATATGAAGTAAGTCTCTTAGAAGCAGCATATATATGGGTCTTGTTTTTGTATCCATTCAGCCAGTCTGTGTTTTAGTTGGAGAATTTAATCCATTCACATTCAATGTAATTATGGATAAGTATGTACTTATTTTCATTTTCTTAATTTTTTGGTGTTGCTATTTTGGGTCTTTTTTCTTCCCTTCCTCTTTTTGTTGTCTTCTTTTGTGGTTTGCTGGCCATCTTTAGTGTTAAACTTGTCTTGCTTTTTCTTTTTTAGGTGTGTGACCATTATAGGTATTTGATTTTTGGTTCCCATTATATTTTGATATGACCATCTATATGTGTGCAGAATGTTTCTAGTTACTGGCTTCTTAATTTCAAGTGCATTTTCAATGTTCTGCATTTGTCCTATCCTCTTCACATGCTTGCTACTTTTGATATCATATTTGCCAGTGTGTGATTTCCTACTTTTATATTATCTTTGCCTTTTACCAGTGATCTTTTTCTTTTGTAATATTCTTATTTCTAATTGTGGCTTTTCCTTTTCTACTTGGAGAAGTTCTTTAGTGGTTAATGTAGAGCTGGTTCGGAGGTGCTGAATTCTCTTAGCTTTTGCTTGTTTGAAAAGCTTTTGATCGCTCCATCAAATCTGAATGAGAGCTTTGCTGAATAGAGCATTCTTGGTTCTAGGTTATTCATATATTTCATCACCACAAATATATCTTGCCACTCCCTTCTGGCTTGTAGAGTTTCTGCTGAAAACTCAGCCGTTATTCTTATGGTGGTTCCCTTGTTTGTGATTTGTTGCTTTTCCCTTGTGGGTTTTAATATTTTTTTCTTAGTATTTAATATTTGTCAGTTTTATTAGTATGTGTCTCACTGTGTTTCTCCTTGGGTTTATTTGGTACGGAATTCTCTGTGCTTCCTCAACTTGAGCGAGTATTTCCTTTCCCATATTAGGGAAATTTTCAGCTATAATCTCTTCAAATATTTTCTCTGACACTTTCTCTTTTCTCCTGGAACCCCTATGATATGAATGTTGGTATGTTTAATGTTGTCCCAGAGGTCTCTTAGACTCTCCTTAGTTCTCTTCATTCTTTTTTCTTTATTCTTTTCTGTGGCAGTGATTTCCACCACTCTATCTTCCACCTCACTTACTCATTCTCCTGCCTCCATTAACCTGATATTGGTTCCTTCTAGAGTTTTTTCATTTCAGATATTGTGGTATTCATCTTGCTTTTTAAATCCTCTAGCTATTTATTATACATTTCTTTTAAGCTCTCCATTCTTGTCTTCATTCTTTTTCCAAGATCTTGGATCACCTTTGCTTTATCACTCTGAATTCTTTTTCAGGTAGATTGCCTATCTCCTCATCATTTGGTGGTGTGTGTGTGTGTGTGTGTGTGTGTGTGTGTGTGTTTGTCTTGTTCTTTTGTCTGAAAGCTACTTCTTTGTCATCTCATAATGTCTACCTTTCTGTTTATCATCCCCTTGACCGTAAGTATGTTGTTGCAGCAGCACATGCCCAGTCCTGGAGTTCTCAGGGTGGTAGTGGTTCATGTGTACCCAGAGAACATGTTGGGAGCAGCAGTATAATACTCTCTGTCCTGGAGCTGGGTGGCTCCCAAGTATGGGGTCTGTGAGGCAGGTGGCAGTGATTTACAGTTCATAGAATTGCTTTTGTAGTACACGGGTGAAGCAGTGTCTGCTTCAACCCCTCCTGCTACCAGATAGATTTCAGGACTAGTTCCTGTAGCTTGCAATGTCAGCAGTTGCTCCTGCAGCCCTGCCCTTTGCCAGGAAGGCTCTAGGGACTGCTTGCTGTAGCTGTAGGAGCAGGTGCTGCCATTCTGCCATCACTCCCCTTGCTTGGCCACTCTAGGGATCTCTCTCTATAGCCCCAAGTTCTCCCTAACTTTTGCTAAAAGTCTCTCTCTGTAGGCAGGACATGTACTTCTGGCAGTCCCTCCCCCAGACTGGCTGCTGGTAGGGATGTTCTTTGTAGCCACTCTGTATCAGAATGTGGACTAATGGACCTCCCATGGCTCCCTTGGTGTGGAACGTGTGCCACTGGCATGGCCCCCGCAGGGCCACTGGCAGGAGCCCTGTAGCTTGTGCTTTTCTCTAGCAGGGCAGCGCACATCACTGACAGGGAGTGTACACTGACATCCCTCTCTTGGTTCTTTTTGGCACAGATCAGGCGCTGCTAGTGTGAGTCCCTGCAAGGCCAGTGGGCAAAACTGCAAAGCTTGTGCTTTTCCTGGTCAGGCAATTTACAGTTCCTATGGGGAACAAGCGCTGGCAGCCTTCTCTCAGTTCTTTTGGAACCAGCACCGCTAGTGCAAACCCCTGCAGAGCCAGTGGGCAGATCCACAGAGCTTGTGCTTTTCCTGGACAATTCGCATGGGGGAACAGTACTGCTAAAGCAAGCCCCTACAGACAACTGGAAGGAGCTGAGGTGCATGTGTTTTCACTGGTTGGGCAGTTTGCACCTCTTGTGGGGAATGGGCACTGTCAGCAGCTCTTCTGGTGCAGGTTGGGCACTGCTAGCATGGGAGCCACTGGCAAGAGCTGGGAGCCACTGGCAAGAGCTGGGAGCTTGTGTTATTCCTCCAGGCAATTACTACTCCACCTGCTCCAAGAACTCTTTAGCCCTAAGGGCAGGGCTGCTTCCCAGCTGTAGCTAGGCAGTTGGTGCAGCTGAGTGGCTCCCAGAGCTGAAGCAGACAGTGTCCTGCAGCTTGAAAAAGCATGTGCAGGGAACAAGGCTGTAGTGGTGGGTCCCACTCCTTCCTTCCAGCACCGCCAAACAATGGCACCTAGTCTCTAAGTCCAACTGGATTGCTTCTGTCTACATGTCCTCGCCCTCAGTTGTGGTCACTGTACGCTCTAGCCCCTCCAGGCTGTTTCCGTGCAACCAACCTTGTTTTTTTCCTAAGTAGCCAGCTGCAGCTCTCTCTTTGAGTCTTATCTCTAGCTCCTGACACCTGCTGGCACCCACATACGGTTGCTATAGCACTGATTATGGAGGACTGTTTCCATTTTAACTGCTTCACACCAATTGTCTAGAGTTCCTCCTCTCTTTCGGCCAATCTCCTCACTGGTGGGGGAACTTCCCAAGGTGCAGAAGCTTTTCCTCTTTCTAGCTCCCTCCTAGGGGTACAGGTCCCATCTCACTTCTTTTTCTTCTTCTTTCATTTGACCTGTCTGTTTTCCTGAGGTTTTTCTTGCTCTATCATAATCCTGAGGTCTTTTGTCAGTTTTTAGCAAATTTTATGTGCAAATAGTTCCACATGTAGATGTATTTTCAATGTATTTGTGGGAGTAGGGAGTAGGTCCTACTACTCCACCGTCTTAGAGTCTCTCTTAAAGTATAGTTGATTTATAGTGTTGTGCCAATTTCTGCTGTACAGCAAAGTGACTTAGTCATACATATATAAAAATTATTTTTATATTATTTTCCATCATGGTCTGTCTCAGGAGATTGGATATAATTCCCTGCACTATACAGTAGGACCTTTTTCTTTATCCATTCTAAATATAATAGTTTGTAGATAGAACACTAAACCACCTATAATGAAAAAATAAATAAAAAATAAACAAATATAATAGTTTGCATCTACTTACCTCAAACTCCCTGTCCATCCTACACCCAACCCTGACCCCTTGGCAACCACAAGTCCTTTCTCTGTGTCTGTGAGTCTGTTTCTATTTTTTAGATAGGTTTGTTTATGCCATATTTTAGATTCAACATGTAAGTTATACCATATGGTATCTGTCTTTCTCTTTCTGACTGACTATGATAATTTAATAGTTGTGTCCATGTTGCTGTGAATGGCATTATTTCATTCTTTTTTATGGCTGAGTAGTATTCCATTGTGAATACGTACCACATCTTTTAATCCATTGATCTATCAATGGACATTTAGATTGTTTCCATGGTTTAGCTATTGTCAGTGGCGTTGCTATGAACATGTGGGTGCATGTATCTGTTTGAAGTAGCTTTGTCTAGTTATATGCCCAGGAATGGGATTGCTGGGTCATATAGTAGTTCTATTTTCAGTTTTCTTTTTTCCATAGTGGTTGTGCCAATATACATTCCCTGCAATAGCATAAGAGGGTTCCCTTTTCTTCACACCCTCTCTAGCTTTTATTGTTTGTAGACTTTTTAATGATGTCCATTCTGACTGGTGTGAGGTGGTACCTCCTTGGAGTTTTGACTTGCATTTCTCTAGTAATTAGTGGTGTTGACCATCTTTTCATATGCCTACTAGCCATCTGTATGTCTTCTTTGGAGAAATGTCTGTTTAGGTCTTCTGACATTTTTCAGTTGAGTTGTTTTTTTGTTGTTGTTGTTGAGTTGTATGAGTTGTTTGTATATTTTGGAGATTAAGTCCTTGTTGGTTGTATCATTTTCAGTTATATTCCCATTCCAAAATACTGTATGATTTCACTTA